>NC_092577.1:32059397-32421897 GCF_037975245.1 Apostichopus japonicus
TTTGTCTTTTATTCAAATATAGCGTAAACAATGTATCCAGGTCCATAGCCAGTCCGGAGGCTGCAGGAGGGCCTTCCCCCTCCCCGTGAAGATAACTGCGCCCCACCCCAACCCCCGCCCCATCGGAACCACCATCATGTGTGCGAACGTTTTTTGTATTTTATTCAAATATAGCGTAAACAATGTATCCTGGTCCATAGCCAGTCCTGAGGCTACAGGAGGGCTTTCCCCCTCCCCCTGAAGATCACTGCGCCCCACCCCAACCCCCCGCCCCATCTGAGCCACCATCATGTGTGCGTAAACTTCACAAACTGTTGATGCGTCTCTTTTAACTGTTGGTGCCCCACCAACTCAAAATTTCTTGCTATAGACCTGCCAATATCTTCAACAATTTTGATGTTGTCTTTGAAAATACAACAATGTTGTTGTGTTACATGATGTGCATAGCTACCATTAACAATACAGAGATGTGTGTAACAATTAACTCGTGGTAGAGATGCAAAGATAACTTTGGGCAAGAATTGATCATTTCGGTATTGTGAGAGACAATTACAAACAGCTAAAAGCAGTGCAGATTGCATTTTAATAACAGTTTAGTATAACGTAAAGCTTTTCTTCCTGCCAACGCCATTTGGCGTTCCACAAATTATGAAAACGGATTTGGAAGTTTGCTGAGTAATTCTGTACCTATTTAGTTCGCAAATTATTAAATAAATCAGAAATTCTTGTCAGCCTTATTTTCTGCAGCGAATGTACCTTTTCCACTATAATTCTGGTCTAATAGCAGACACATTGAACATTGTCACAACGTGCGACAGTTTTCTGTTCTTAAGGGAAGTTATTTCTCCAGACCTCACCCACAGTGAAGATGCACGCGTGCGCACCATGCAGATTGACCAATTAATCATCTGCGTTTCAACTGCCGACTAGTGTACCAAGTAACTGCTTAACATGAAATTATTTAGGTTTGGTATCAGGCGATGTGGATAAATAAATTATAACTTAAAATCTAGTCTTTAACTAAAATTAAAACTTTATGTAAAGAGACCTTTTAAGGATAATTTGTTCAAGATTGATCGACATCGGAAGCAACATTCTTATAGTGCATAGCATGTACCTATTTATCCTTTGGCTGAATAGCAGTTCCGCGAGACATTTACTAATAAGACGAATGAACAAAGCTATGAACGCAAACAAATGAGCGGGCTAATTACTTTAACTTGAGTGTCTGTCCTAATCAATTTTTAAACAAACAAACCCAAAAAAAACTAATATAAATAAATACCCCGATGTAAAAATTTACTGTCCAAGAAAGTAATGGTAATGTCACAAAAATAAGCAAGAAAAAAATAGAATATATATAAACAGTTATTTCAAATTCTTAACGAACTGTGATAAAGAATACATATAACAACAGTTGGCAATAGCTCTAAACATATTACTTCCTCAGTATTCATGTTCGGGTCCGAGTAAAACTAATTTAAAAAAAAATAGGGAAATTCTAAGTCCAAATTTGTGATCCTTCATGAATTAATTGATTACACCCGTTAATTGATCAGTCAGTGTAATATTAATAAGTGCCAAAGATAAGTGCCAGCAAAAGTAAATAAAAATCTCTTTCATGGAATTAAAGATCAAACTCTGACACAAGTACCAGTACTGTTTACGTCATCGACTGGCCCCATTGGACCTTTGACCTACCCTAGCTATCCGCGTATTACGTCACTTTAAAATTACGTCATGATTTTATACTGTGGCTTGTTCGATACTATAAAACAATAAAGTTATTTAAAAAAATTAATGCATACTTGTGACATGACACTAAATACAATACAAATAAATCAATACAAATAAATAATATAAAAACCCCAACCAACAACACCAATCGCAGAAATCAGCAGTTACGAAAAAAAATTCCTAAATCATGTATTTTTGTTCCAAGCTCGAGATGAAATGGAGGCCGGTTACTTTGTATATACGCTATACCGTAGTGTCATTGCAGTAATTGAATTTACTGTATACGTAATGCTGACGTGCTCCTATATTTGAAATATTTCTTTTTTAATGCCAGCTTGAACACAAACCTTTTCTTCAAGTAAAAATATTGAAGCATCATAGCACATTCGAGAGGTTAACGAAAAATGTGTACATATGTCCATACATTCATATACTGGCATCAACGTAATTCAGAACATACGTATGTACATACATAAACATACATACATATATATATATATACATATATATATATGTAGAGGTATATGAAGATGGCACGCGCATGCCCAGTTTTAAGCATGAAACGGTCCACGATCACACGGTTACAGTCTCCATGTAACGGGTACTGGAGTTGAGAGTGGATCAAGTTGGTTTTCGTGCAAATACTCTATCTTGGGTACCTTTCTAAAAGACGTTTTACTTTAGTGATTTTTTTTTTCTTCAAGCTGGAGTTAAAGAGTTTGACCTCACTCTTAAGAGGTTTTGAAGGTTTCATTTCTACTGTGAGGGAAAAAAAGGAGCAAGTTCATTTTAAGTTTGGCAGAAAACATAAAGGTAAAACGTTCCATTATAGATGACCAGTTTTTCGTCTTCTAGCAAAATGTGGGATCACTGCCTATATGACGTATAACCCGATGCTTGACCGTCTTCGACGTCTAGGCCTAAAGCATTAATAAATAAACTCAGGAGAATTCAGTAAATATCGCTGTTTTCTTTCCAAATAGTATGTATTGTATAACCTGTACAACCAATTGTACAACCAATATGATGCAACCTATCGGTGGGTATATAAAATATTGAGGAAGTTGGAATATGCAAAGAAATTATCTATTTGACAAAAAGCGCCATCTCACCATCATAACTCATCTTTCATAGAGAATAGTAATTTCAAACGTGTTTACGGAAAAGTATATGAACTGAGGTAAAAGTTAGGATGATTTTCCAATTCACGACCAAAATATAATGAGTTGTGCGAAATGGATGTATTAACTTAACGACAAATAATAACAAAAACAGGTATTGTATAAATCATCGGGGCTTAGAAGGTTTACTACCCGATACAGACACCCCTCCAGACCCCTTTCGCCCCTGTTGTTCCCCTTTCCCCTTAGCACCGGACTTTGATATCGAAGCACCTGGATTAGCACTCCATGGGGACGCTCGAGATGGTGGTCCTAACCGGTTGATATTAGATGGTTTACTGGCAGACTCTTTCACTGTAACACCGCTGTCGGCTTTAGTGGTATTCGCATTACTATCCTTGGACTTCGTGACGTAATTATTGTTACCGTTAGGTGGCACGGTTGCTACCGGTGTCGACTGAAGCCCCGCCGTTGTACCAGGAATATCTGCGAAGAAGTTCGCCCGAGCTGAACGCGGTGAAATCCTTTTGGCACGGTCCTCAGCGATGACGGCAGCCAGGGCGCGCTGAGGAGAGGTCGGTGGACTTTCGGGGGAGTTTGAACTTTGACCGTCTTGCTGTTTCTTTCTGGACTGAATGGCACCTTTGGTCTTGGACAACTGACCCGGAAGTACTTTCATCGGCGCTTCATTGAAGGCAGCTAGCTCACTGGGAGCGATGGGGACGTTATACGGTTTCGGTTTTGGGTGAGGAGGATTAACCGGTGCGCTTATCGATGGGCTTGAAGTGTTAGAGGACGGAGGAGTTTTGATCTGTTTCGGTAAAAGAAAGCCTGGCGGAGCAATCGGATACCGCGGTGATTGGGTCGATGGCGATGTCCCAGGACTGGTTTTCGGTGGTGTTGGAGTGTCACTTGTTCGAGGGGACCAAGATCGGTTTCTTTCAACTCCTCTGGTGATGCGATCAGAACTAGAGGGAAGGCTACCTCGCTTTGGCATGGTCTCCGATCCCGGTGTAGGTAGACCGCGATTTATCCTCATAACGATATCGGTATCTGTATGCCTATCTCGCTCACTGTCACTGTCAGATCGGGCCGGTGAGCCGGTACTCGGTGAGGTACTAGAAACGCGAGACCCAGACGTTTTGGCGGGTGTTTTTCCTTCCTGTTCGAATATTTTCTTTGTAGAGGTCACTAGACTCTTTTCCATCTCCTCGAGTCGCTTCTGGATTTCATGTTTGGCGGGTGAAGTATTCCGCAAATTTGGTGACGTCTTCTTTTCCGTTTCGCGAAGAAAGCTTTTCGCATCGAAACGTCCAGATTTAACTTCTAGTGGTGTCACGGGGGATCTGGAGCCATTTGTGTCCTTGCCGATATCCTTCTGATGTTCAATCGTCGACGGTTTGGAGGCGTCTCTCTGCTTTACGTCAAGCTTTAATATGGCTGGATCTCGCGGTGTCGACTCACCATTAACAGCGCCAATAACCGAACCATTCTTTTCCATAGAATAGTCCGTATCTATGACAGTCTGCTCATTTTTCAAATGATTCGAATCACTCTGCGTACTATCATTAATGATTTTGTCAGTGACATCCTTGGACCCAGTATCGAGGACATCCGGAACTCTTGTCAGACTGACACCTTTGGTGCGATTATCTACTCCTTGTTGGAGCGGTTGTAGGGTTACAGTCTTCACGGTTTTAACCGTTACCGATTTTTGATACGTCCGAGATGGAGATGGCGTACTACTCTCTTTGCTGGGTGAGTTTTTACTCTCGTGTCTAACTGTCGACGTTTTCGAGACGGTACGCTTCTCGACCAAAGGCTTCACCAAGTCCGGTTTCTTTGTTCCAAGGAGGGCGCTCTTCACGTTTATTTCAATACGCGATTGGTGGGGACTCTCCTCCAATGATCTGGATTTTTCCATCCAACCTTGTCGAGTTGATGATGACAGCGGCACGTCATATTCGGAGGCGGATCTGAGATTTCAAATCGATAAGTGAATGGGTTATTGATTAATTGATGTCGATAATAATGTGGTCACAAATTCCCATTTTAAAGTTTCGATTCAATGCAGCTGAAAGTGTACATACATAGTACACATAGCATGTTACTGCAGTTGTATTACTAACAGCGATGCCACATACATATCGCTGATACTGCAGTGAAGGCACAAAACAGTTTAGTACACTAAGATATGCCCTCGACTAGCCACAATGACGTATGGCGTAAATACAACCAATGACATTCTCCCTTTTATACATTAACCATTGTGAGAATTGGAGTATCGATATAATATCAAATCAAGAAACTTTGAAAAGCAGCTTGGTATCTTAAAACATTTCTATCATGTATCATTTGTTCAACCTTATGGCTATATTTTGCATGGTGTTGATATATGTAGAATCACTCAACGTGTGGTGAAGGAAGCTTATCGTTACCGATCTACTACCAAATGAGAAGAGTGTAGCGGGAAGATCTGTAGATAAACGTAGAACAATTAAAAGTAGTTCATGTAGCTGGAATAGAGAGAAATACTTTTCTTTACCATCATCGCTGTTAACGTCACAGTCATCGACAAAGATATCATTTCGTACCGTCGTCATCAGTAATGACACATGCGTCGATATAGTCATTGTGGTTGTCTACAACACTGCTATCAAGGAGAGTATCATTACCCTCGTCATCATTAATGTTAAAGTCATCGTGGTTGTCCAAAACACTTTCATCAAGAAAAGTATCATTAACCTCGTCATCTTTAATGTTAAAGTCATCGTTGCTATCATCGTCGTTTTCAACGTCACTGTCATCCTCAAAAGTTATTATCAGTACCTTCGTCATCGTCTTCGTTACTGTCGTCTAGTCGTCACTTCCGTCACTCCCATCGTCAATTCGTTTGGTCGACGTGATTGTCATGGTCGCTAAAGTCATCCTCATCGTCGGAGGACAACCCCGCATGTCGTCATCAATATCAGAGTCTTTTCTACTACACCTCACAGTCATCGTCATTTACATATTCTCGTAGTCCATCGTCCGTAAGTGTAATCGTCACTCATCATCACTTTCGTCGTCACTTCTAACGTGTCTGTCGTCAATGAAATCCTCATAGTAACTGCCCATCGTCATCATAGCCATCAACAGTCATCAACAGTCTCACATTCATCAACACGTCCGTCGTCATAAACAACACTGTACATCGTCACAGATATCATTACCGTTATCATCGTCATCAATGTCGTCACTTTGTTCACATTCCATGGCAACCAGTCAGACTATTCGTCAGAATCCATCGAGATCGATGTCACTCATTACCTGCGTTATCATCACCATCATGGTCCTAACCATAGACATCATCATAGTATCATTTGTTACATCTTCAGACGGTACATTAAAACTGGGAATCTCGCAACTTTTGTTTGTTCGAGACCATGTAAGATTGTAAGAAGTTTTGCTTCACTGCATGCCATTAAACCTAAACCATATGCAACGCAAAGCCCAATGATGAGCCACGCCCATTAATCAAAGGCTTAATGACGAATCTTTCACACGACACTAGTTTTTTAATGGAAAGGTCTTGTTTACAAGATTACCACACCAATTTCACTTTCATTTAGCCTTTCCGAGGTCAAATCCCTGCTTTGGACATTGCTAATGCTAATGAAGTATTAATGAGGTAATGAGGCAAAACAATCGGTAACCATCCAAAGCAGTCTACAATCCCCTCCTGCCCCCACTCACCCCTAATCTCTGTGCTACCCTTTGGACCCGTATCTGGGTTTCAATATCTTTTGTCCCATGTTAATCACCCTATAACAACACTTTTCACTTGTCGGCCCTCCCTCACTCATCCATCAAATCTGTAGAGACATTGTTTCTAAGGATTTTTACCTTTTCAGCTTGGCGGCAAAGTTATGTCTAACTTTTCTCTTGTAGTCGTTCAAATCGTCTTGGACGAATGCCAGTTGGTCCATTACCTATACAAGAATCGTTCATCGAAATATGAACATACACCTTATGCATATGTATGAGATTGGTAGCCAAATTGTACATATTCATCATGGTCAAGAACCACGTGATGCCGTTAGTTGCATGCTTACCTGTCATGATCAGTAGTAGTGCTAGGAGTGGGCGTGGTTAAAGCAGTCTAAGACAGGAGACGTTCAGAAGAGGAGAGAAAGAGAATATTTTGTTGTTAATAATATCTTTGTTAGTACAACTATATTATGCATTTTGATATATTGCATGTTAGTAAGCAAACGAAGCTTGTAAGCAAAATGTATGTTATGTCACAGTAGTTTCTTTTGTTGTGTGCACCCTAAATCGTATCTGTACAACGAGGTAAATGAATCTGGAGGATTCATGTCAATTGGGTGCGCGCGTACCATGTATGGAGGGTCATGTGATGTGTTCCAGGGTGGTACTATACTGATATTTCTCTGTAGCAGTTCGAGAACAGTGTTAGTGACTTCGTGAAAGATTGGTCGGTTCGGACATGGGAACTAACGGCATAAGAAGGTACTGGTACTTCAGGCCTACGAAATAGTGCTAATATGCTAACGTTCAACCTTATTCTCTTGAATGAAGACAGGCTTTCTACATAATCTTACTTATTAATACAGCTCTAGGGGCAAGCTTTGTCTCATATGGCCTAACGTTATTACTACACGCTATAAGTGAGTGTAGAAATGGGAAATGTGGGGAAATGTTTAGTTCAGTGCAACCACGGAATTCTCCATGGAACAGAGCCTAATGCTGTTCGACGGGAATATAGCTATCACGTTAGGCTACAGGCACGGTTATTGCTAGGTAACGGGTGTCGTCTGCTGCTCTAAGCGCGCAAACTCATTTACGTACTAGTTGGGTGAAATCATCATGCGTAATAGGGAGAGTAGTATATTAGTACCACCCTGGAACACATCACATGACCCTCCATACATGGTACGCGCGTACGCGCTTATTTACTGTGTGATAGTTTCTCCAGATTCATTTACCTCGTTGTATCTGTAATGGATAATCGATGTATTAAACGTGATCGATGGCGCTCTTTAGTGAGGGCAGTAAAACAAATGACAAACAACATTATAAAGAAAAAACTTTGTTTAGAAACGTTGTTTGCGTTTGTACTTCGTATGCATAGTTATATGAAGATGTTCACATCTGCGCTGTGATGTTGGTTCGTGGCAATGTCAGTCGGTTGCTTTGTTATTAAATTTCATACAATGTAACACACACAAACACACACATATATATATATATATACATATATATATATATATGTATATATATATATATATATATATATATATATATATATATATATATATATATATATACTATATTACTAGAGAAACCAGAGAAATAAGATATGACTCATAATTGACAAATAAGGAGTAATGTTTTAGAAAATACTAAAACATTTCTCCTTATTTGTCAATAATGAGTCATATCAGATTTATTGTTATTAAATTTCATACAATGTAACACACACAAACACACATATATATATATATATATATATATATATATATATATATATATGTATATATATATATATATATATATATATATATATATATATATATATATATATTATACTACTAGAGAAACCAGAGAAATAAGATATGACTCATAATTGACAAATAAGGAGTAATGTTTTAGAAAATACTAAAACATTTCTCCTTATTTGTCAATAATGAGTCATATCAGATTTCTCTGCTTTTGTCTATTAATATTTTCTTTTGGAGTACACGTGGATTTTTCTTTATATATATTTGCTTTGCTACAAGCTAGAAGTTTAAGTTACTTTGGGTACATGTGTTCAGTATTCGTTTCTCAGTATGATTATTGGATAACATTGGCACAAGTTATTAAAGCGAAACACATGCACATGCATTATGACGTCATAAACCCTACAGATAGTCCTTGAAAACGAATCCACTTCAATAAAATACTATTGCAGTGTTTTTGTTGTCTGCGAGTGTGCTATATATATATATGACATAACAAAGTTGGCACGTGATCATCCATTCAAACTGAATAAAAAACAATTGGCATTTGGCACTTTGCCGAATTGGTCCTTTTCCTTATGTAACAGAGCGTCAAAACTGAACAGCACGTTTTCCTTACACTGTCCGACAACAGGTAACATGGCACATGCTTCATATGTGTATACATGTATATGTTTTACATGCATTCATGCTGTAACTGCAGGCTCATGTTTATCATACTTGCCCAAGTCGTTTAATGCAAACATTGTCCCAAACATGACATGGGTAAAATCATGAGGTGACACCAAGTCAAGTATATATGTAAATATATATAATACTCATATATGATAGCGATCCAGAGAGGGCGTATGTTGTAGTAGTGGTGCCCTCACTGACAAATTGACGTTGGTACATACTGACGCACATTATCGAGGGCGCTATCTCAAAATGTACAAAACATAGTATACTGCGTCGTTTCACGAATGTCCAAAATTTCAGATATATTCCATTCATGCTTTGACGACATCTTCATTCATTTGTTATAGAAAAGATTATAGAAATACAATAGAGAATGATATCAGGCGCTTATACAAAGGTTAACTTTGAGTTTTCGAGGTAGGCGCTGTGTCCTGATGGACAAAAACGTACGGAGGTCAACATCAGTTAACTGAACGGGTAGAGGGGGTGGGGTGTTCAATGTGACTTAATTTTTAGTTCAGAAGAAAATGGCTAAATACAAAATGAAGTCATCGCCTTAAAACAATCCATCTTTTGTTCATCTATAGGGAAATTATGTGATTTGATAGTATGGCGTACGCTGTAAGTAACAACGTTCACACGGTAGACTATACAAGGGTTTCGTCATACAACGTAATTGTGAAAACAGTATAGGCTCTTATACACGCTATTTCACAATTGAATAGAAAAATTATGTTTTGCCGCATTAAGATGTTGATAGGAATGCAATAAAACATAATAATAGTACATTGGAAAACTTGTTCAAGTTGTCTCTTTGTCAAACAGTGTCCAAAGGGATTTTTTCCCCTTATGTATATATATATATATATACATATCCTCAATACGCAGGTGAACCATATCATTCTCTACTATATTTCTATGTTGTAAGAGCAATCCAGTAGGGGCGAATCACCCCACATAAACCATCATCCCAGTTCAATAACGCAAATCTGATTAACAGAGGTAATTATCCATACCTGCTTGGTATTTGAAAGAGGAATTACTGCTATTAAAGGTAACAGAAATATAACAAAATATAAAATTCAGTTAAGAACAGACTTTAACGAAAAATAGAAGGTGAACCATGCAATCTAGGGAAGCTGTTAACAACATGTAATATATATATACATATATATATATATATATATATATATATATATATATATGTGCTTGAAATGTTGAATTATAAGCGTTTTAAGTTTTCATATTATGCGACATGCAGCTATAATATATAGGAAGTTGTCAAGGGGATATCGAAATTATACAAAACAAGCAAATATTGATTGATTTGGTTATCGAAATACTGCAATATAGGGCTGTCATTTCACGATGATTTCAAATACTCGCTAAAACAAAACACAGTTAGAAATAGGACAAAACTATCTTTTATAGGGGAAACAGAGAAAATATAAACGGCATATATTAAACTTTAGACACCTAAAATTCGAAATTGTACGTATGCAGAAGTTGTTATATTCATATAGAAGCATAACGTGCCGTACCCTTTACTACCTCATCTCTCGCATACCCCTTCACCCCTCCCCCCCGCCCATTCACCCTCATCTTTCACGTTGCCCTTTCAAGATAGTAAACCCACTTGCACATATGTGATCGACAAAGGCCATCACTTTAACTCAAATCGATGCCCTATGTATCCATTACGATGTTTTGGTTAGTTGTCTTTATAATTTTACTATTAGAAACATATATAATGAGGCAAGGGGGGGGTGAGGAACATTGCGAGGCGACTGCGAGGGATTAACCAGTGTGATTGGATAACACAAAAGGATACAAGTGAGTCTTGCAAGTAGATATATTTCTTTAAACATTGCAGATCTGCTTTCGTTTGCGCGGATATTAATGTTTAGGGATTTGAGTTCTTACATAGGTAATGGGTGTACTCAACCCCCCCCCCCCCCACCCCACCCCCTTTTCCCTCCAGGCTTGACTATTGTGACCTTTAGAGATCCTTATTAAGTCAAAGTCAAAAGTCTAAATGCCTGGAATTGAACGGTTGCTGAACATTTGGACAAAATGATGCCACAATTTGTAAGTCTGCGGGGATGTGGCTGTACACACATAAAATGTTAATTATTGTTTAGGGAATTGTGGCTTCATGTTGTCGGTAAACTAGAGTTGTATTGGGAATACCCATTGTTTAGACTTAATTGGATTTTAATCAAACCAAAAACAAAAATTCAAAGGAGGCGAAACTTTAAGCGATACACCGCGTGTCATACGTTTTAGGACACACGAATCAAGTTCTGACTATTTTATAGTCTGTGCTCTTTATTTTCAATTCAGCATATTAGGTATTGTTAAATAGTATCACATCAGATGTTACGTTTACCGTTCACTTTTTTTCGTACTTGTTTCATTCGCATATCAAAACGGCGTTATTTACAAAGTCATGTTTCTTATAAAGTATAACTATAACTATCTTTATTCATTAATATGCATAAAATCATGAATGCTACATCAAATGTACAGTTTTAAGTAAAAACGGGATGTATGTGGGGGTGGGTGGGGGGGGCGTTCATCCTCTTTCCGTTATTGCAGTACCAAATCTACGTATTTTGCTTACTGCGCAATTAACTTGATTATTCTAGTCAAGTGTAACAACAAAACTGACCAATCGCCATGTCACTTTCTACTTTGTCATAAAACATCGATATATTTATTAATTAGGTTTCCTCAACATGGCTGTACAATATGGTCCTTTAAGCCTTCCGTAGAATTTCAAATTTAGAATCATTACCGTCTTTGCCTAGCCCTATTCCCTAACGTACGATTTTGCCAATAAATTGTTCCCTAACGTATAGTCTATAACCTACATTCGAATATAATATTCACGCAAACCTTTTTGAATGCATCATCTTCTTCGTCCTTCGATGAGATTGGTATGTGAGATTCTGATGGTTGTTTCTTTAACGGCCACGACACCCCGACCTCCTTACGTTGCTTGGATGAAAGTGGTGGCGTGCTCTGCAAATAAGAAATTCAGACGGACTTTTGTATAGGTATGGTCTGTACGATTAACATGTTGCGATCTTCAACATATATCGAAGATGTTAATTCAGTAAACTATTATAATCATCCCCAAATGTGCATTTTATTCACATTTATTTAAATCATGCAGCGATGGTGGTCTTATAACGGAGAACTGGACTCACACATCAACTCTGTATACTGGGCTACCTATGCATCCTACACTTTTTGTTATTATCGGCGGGGAGACTGTCATACTGTTTATGTTATATAGCTAACAGCCAATGAGAGGTATACATATTTGGTTATCCCCGACACGTCCAATTATACCAGGACATTGTACGTTGGCTGACAGTCTGTACATCGATTTTGGATAGACCTGAGATTAAACTAGAGACATGATGCCTGGATAACAATAAGATTATTGTGAATAACTTTGTTAACATTTTGGTTTTCATGAAAATCGTAGAACCCGTTACGTTCATTAAACATTAAATAGATATTCCCGCGAGAATGTCCAAAATCTGCAGTAGAGAAGACGTCCGTTGACCCCAGTGAAATATGACCTCCACCGTATTGATTTAATTTTTCAGTCATCTTATTTTCAGCACTGCTTCTCAAACTGAATGGGCCTAACGTATATGGAGGTATATTATACCTCCATGGCCTAACTTTCTATAACTGTAAACCGTGTACGTGGGTCGGGTAAGAGTAACTGGTTTGGCACAATACTTTTAACGACCTCATATACACTGGCTGACTGGTGATCTCAACTTTTATATTTTTTCAGATGTGTGTTATCTTGCCGACGCAAACACACATGACGAACTTCCCACGCACGCATGCACTGGTGTTAAGAACCGCCTTGTATTTACATAGCGAAACCTAAGAAGCGCTCAGTAAATATAAAACTAGGTTCAGTTACACAAGGCAAAATTTGGAGGTATAACATGCCACTTTTGTATCGCTGTGGCTTAACCAACAGTATGCAAATACGAAAGACCTACTTTCCATTGTACACAAAGCCGCTTAAGGATGTACTCATCCATGAATCAGAAATATCGAATAGGATTAATGAAAAACAAATGCAAAAACTATTTTGAAAGGTTAAACCCAACCATGGTTTTCAAAACTGGTTGTAGTTCCACAAGCTGCCACATTTTGATAAATACTGTACCGATGAACACTGGTAAGGTTTGAGTGCCCTGTTCGCAGAAGACCGGTGGTCCGATTCTCCATCGGTTTTCATTCATATATTCGCAACAAATTTATTTGAAATTTGTAGGTCTCTAAAGATATTAATACCTACAGCGTTTATTATTATACCGAAAGGCAGAGTTCCTCGGTAGTATGTTAGTGGTGAGCCCCCCCCCCCTGCAAAGTGGGATTCAATTCCCCGCCGGGGAGATCTTTTTGACAAGGCACATCATCATTAATATATTCACAATGTAGAAAATTTTAAAATATCAACAAAACAAAAAAATCGAAAATGTGTTACACTATTTAGTTATCATTCTACCGAAAGGCAGAGGTCCTCGGTAGTATAGTGGTGAGTATCTCCGCCTGTCACGCGGAAGACCGGGGTTCGATTCCCCGCCGGGGAGGTCTTTTTTGATTCAGCACTCATGAATACATTTCGCAACTAATTCTTGTTTAGTTCTAGCTTCAATTCTCATGACACATATATAATATTGATTTCTTTGTACTTTGTACAGAAGCCAAAAACAACAGCTGTTCCTGCAGGCGCTGTTTTTTTTTTTTTTTGACTGATGGATTTAACAAATAGACGTTATGCCGCTTGATTATATTTAACCAATTTATATTACATGAGGCAAATTTCCAGGCAAAACTGTCAAGATTTGTGACAGACATCGACTTGCAAAAGGGTAATTCCAAAGCTTAAATCATTTCGTTTTACATTAGACAAATGAACTAATACTATTTGAACATTTATTCAACTGTTTACAGCAATTATCCCCGGTAGTATAGTGGTGAGTATCTCCGCCTGTCACGCGGAAGACCGGGGTTCGATTCCCCGCCGAGGAGACAATATTTTTCTTTAAACATAAAATATTTTTTATTTCAATAATACAGGCAGCTTCTTCACACTTTTCGTTACATTTTGTTATTTGCTCGAATTGGCGACTTTATAGCATTACATACGATTTTTTATAGTTTTTTTTTTATAGTGATGTATTGTTATGTGGTAGGCCGGCATTTACGTGGTTATACATTATATTAACTACTGTAATGTTCTTATCAGCAACAATTTTAAAATATATTCCGCATATGGTTGACGGGTACAAAGTTTATTATAAATCTATGGCACTTTAACTGACATCGTAAATACGTGCTCACATAACAAAAACCACAAAAACAGATAACAAGTTGTAATTTTTAACTGCCGGCTTGGTTGCTTAAAGTGGTTGGTTACGTGTCTTACGCAAACTAAAGGAACACTGTCCTATTTCACAATAACAGCCTACAATAATCGTTTCTAACAGGCATTATTATTTTTCTGTTTTGTTTTTGTTGTCTCCTAATGAGTTTACTTTTAAATTAATTAATGTTGCTTACCTTAGCTCGAATTGGAGAAGAGGTAGATGAAGATATATCGGTGGTTTCTTTTAGAGAGTTGAGCTGTAATGCAAAAGTAACAATAAATTTAGAATTATAATTTTTTCAATTATATAATTACATTACGTTGATATACATTTCGGAATTATATAATTATGTAACTGCACAGTTAGGATTTGAACCTATGCTCTTAAGATATATCAATTACTTAAGACACGCCAATGGCAAATTGGGAATCATGCAGTATATGAAATGGGAAGGTGTGGAAGGAAAAGGGAGAATGGGTGAACTACAGACAGAATGAAATATATATTTCCATTGTGTAGGTATACATTTGAGAACTATATAATTCAACAAGTGCGCAGGTATTTATTCTTCCATACTAAAACTGACTTATTAAAGACTACTCAATCGATAGCAAGGTAGAATAAGGTTGTTTCACACTTGACATGGGATGTTTAAACTTTCGTATAGTTTTGGTCCATGAGTAAAATCTTGGTTTCAGAGAATGTAACACAATATGGATATTTGCCTTTGTGCCTTTCAACAGTCTATTTCCTTATATACTAAATTAACAATTAACATTAACAAGAAAATCTCAATCGAGGAAAGATTGAAACTAATTTCAATAAATACAATATAGGTTTAAATTACCATATTGTAGTAATTCTAAGTAAGCATTCTTTAGTTTATCTCATTGAAATTGGGTCAATTTCACAAATGATATTATAGAATGATAAAGACACGAGAACTAAAGCATCTCTAGCGTTCATTACATGGACAAATTTCAAAAGAGAGATTTTCCCGATTAGGGCTAGCACGGGCGAAATGTGTTGTATTCTTCTTTACATGAGCTATCCTTGTTATGTTCTCACCTGAAGAATAAGTTCGTCTAATTTGGCCATGTCTTCTTTTCTACATTCCAAACTTTCTTGTAATCTGGATATCAAATTAGATCTTTCTCTACGCCATAAATCTCTCTCTCGCTGGAATCTCTCGTCGATTTGAGTATATTTCCTGTCTCTGTCCTTATAAGCTAAAATATCTTGATCTCGCTGTAAAAAAAAAACAGAAATGGAAAAAGGAAAACGGAAGATAAAACCAGTATCTATAAAGCACATTTAGTCTTTATCCGATGTTGTTACGTAACTTAATTCGTGTTCAGTACAGTAACGGTTTAACTTAATTGGTACATCACATTATTGTAGTCAATTAAGATATCCTTAACATGCTGTCAATTGTATGTTATATCTCCCCGAATACACAAAACATTGGGTTCAAGTCCTCACCAGTAGGGCATCTGACACAAGAATTTAAGATGCTAACTGCCAGGTGCGAAGCGAGGAATTTGCCAATGGAGGGGCGAAGCTTGTAGGCAAACTATCTAAGCGTATGAGTTGGCGCGAAGCGTACAAACAAAATTGGCCGAAAATGCCTCCCAGATCACTGGAAATGGCCTTGTAAGTTGCATCTAAGCATTTTCTACTTTGAAATTACTAGCGATATCATAATTTTTTTTTAAATATGCTCAAGGAGGGGGGGGGGGGGAAAGGGGGCGCCCCGCCCCCTTTGGCTACGCGCCTGCTAACTGATTTATCTATTGTTGCCCCCTCATTTCTTTATTTTATTTTCTTCATTTACTTCTTTGCTTTTTCATTTGACTTATTTTCAGGGTTGTCAAACATTATGAAACACAGAAAAGTTGGATACAGGAAAATGATTAACAAACCCGCTAGCCAGGTATCAAAGTCGGAGGTTCGAATCTCTATCGCGGACGACTTTTGACACGATTTTATTCATGAAATGGAGCAGAATATCGCCTTCTCCGAGTTCGATTCCCAACTAGGATGGTACTTGAATAACTGACAATAAGTACTCATCAGGCCCACTGTGTATTTTTTTGCTTAAAAACAAGAAAACTATATCTCACTTCTCTAATTTTGACGGCATATTTAGCGCCCTCTTCTTCCCAGCTTTTCTGTTCTCTTCTGTAGCCTTCTCGAACAGTCGTTGCATCTAACTGTCTCTTCTCTTCTGCTTCTTGTACGTGACTTTCGAGTTGTAATATTTTCTGGTTTGCTTCCGTTAACAATCTCATATTTTCCGCCCTCTCTTGATCCCAAGCTGTTTGAAGACGAGTCTGCAAATCCTCAAGTTTCACTTTCTTCAGTTTTGTCTGCTGTTCCAGCTGAAAGTAGGAAATGAAAATTTGCGCATAATTCTTTTTTGTGGTTTTTGATTTTTGAAACTACAGGTGAAAAATAATTGCTTCAACGTCCATTATACAGGAGAAGTCACGTAAAGACAGCGTAATTTTCCTTTGCCTTCTCTTAACGGTGTGAAATAGCGGTATAAACATTGTTAAGGTAATTAATTAGTCGGTTAAACGGTATACCCGGAAAGGAATAATTATTGACTGCGTGTATGTCGGGTAGTCGGAGCTTACATGCCAGAGATGTCTTGAAGGTGTATTTTGAGTAGGATTATATCTGTTTTAGTCATTATACCACATGTAACATTCACATATTTGGGGGGGGGGGGATATAACGAAAATCACAACAAAAAACCTTTCTTTAACAATTAGGTAAAACAAAAGAGGCGAAAGTGGAATCGACAACTGTGCCTCAAAATGTACATATTCCGGTGTTAAAGATAATTTAAAAGGTATAACTCGAATAATAGATATAACATGACCTTCCATCATAATAAGAACATTCGCATTCTTATTGATATTATCAGATGTCACAATGTGGTTGTTTTTCTTTGGAAGGGGGAGGGGAGGGGTGGGGGCACTTTCAGAAATATGAGATCTAACGGTAAAGGTGTGTCTCTTCTTAACGTTGTTTTTCAATAGCGCCATTTCTCTTATATAATCGTTAGAAATAAATGCTACGTGCTCATAATAAAAGGACTCCCGTAAAAAGGACTTGGTTGAAAAGGCATCCTGTCTGAAATCAGAGAACACGTTGCGATGGTAACAGCAAACTTCTTAAAATTGATTAAGAATTTCCTGGTAAACGAAGGCGTCAGCATAGGTTTGAATCATTCTGTTTTCGACAAACGTGTTTGTGTGGGAGTCGAGGCTGTAACTACATAGAGAGATAGCACCATAGGCACATCCATTTTGCGGTATCGAAATTAGCTTCATCTGTGATGAATATAAAACTTTTGAGTTATATGCCCATATATGAATCACGGGAAATGAAACGCACGTTACTGAGAGTGTATATATATATATATATATATATATATATATATATATATATATATATTCTCATACATTATCATGTGTGTGTGTATGTATTTTCCTGTGTCGGGCACTGTAGCACCTGAAAACTTAAATGTCAACTTCGTGGTGACGGAAGCAGGACACTTCGCCCAACAACCATTTCGCCCAACTGCCATTTCGCCCAACCTTACCATTTCGCCCAACCAGCCTGGTCATTTCGCCCAACCAGCCTGGTCATTTCGCCCAACCAGCCTGGTCATTTCGCCCAACCAGCCTGGTCATTTCGCCCAACCAGTCTGGTCATTTCGTCCAACCTTGATTAAATATGATATTTCAAAAGGAAACGTTCGGGAATTGTTAACGTTACAGGATACGAACCGAATATTAAGGAAACTTGAGGATTGATCAGTGTTTTAGGGGTTAGGTTTGATAGGTTTGATATAGTAAACGTTCGGGAATTGTAAACGTTACGGGATACGAACCGAGTATTAAGGAAACTTGAAGTCGTGGTTAAATTGATTATATATGTGATTATATATATATTTTTTTCAATTTAATAAGAAAACGTTCGGGAATTGTTAGTCAGTAGGATGGATCAGTGTTTTAGGGGTTAGGTTTGATAGGTTTTAATAAAGACCGATTCCCTTGTGTTTGTATAATAATATAACTTCCATTGTATGCGTAAACGCCTAAAGTAGTGTAATCCTCCCATTATACCCGAAATAACTGCTCAGACTCCGATCGATATCGAGCGGACCTCACTTTTTTATTTACCTATTACGAAGTAACCTAACCCAAAATAAATCAAATTGAACTAGTGGAATAGAAAAAGTAATATTATTCTGACTGAATATTAGTAAAAATAAGGTTGGGCGAAATGACCAACACGGTTGGGCGAAATGACCATGCTGGTTGGGCGAAATGACTATGATGGTTGGGCGAAATGACCATGCTGGTTGGGCGAAATGACCAGGCTGGTTGGGCGAAATGACCAGGCTGGTTGGGCGAAATGGCAGTTGGGCGAAATGGTTGTTGGGCGAAGTGACTAGAAAGCGTGGTGACAAAGGTCACTAATTTACCACTGCCACTATGAAATCCTACGTCACATATGCAAATGAAGGTTTAATCCCTGAAAAAATGTGAAAGCCCACCCCACCCCCCAAATATCACAAATTAGAATCCTGTTTGGCTCTGATCGCAGACTATGACAATTAAATGGCTTTGCTTGGACAACTTACTCTAGTAATCCGTGCTTGTAGCTCAGTGTGGGTTACTTGCCAAGCCGCCTTATCGCTCGCAATCCCTCTTTGTAACATTTCACATCTACTTCGCTGAGATGCAAGCTGTATATTAACCTCTCTCTTTTCTCTTTGTACGTCATCAAGCAGTTGTCTTGTTCGTTTGGCCTTCCATATGAAGAGAGGGAACAAAATTGACATGGATATATCGTTAACAGCAACATACATTCCTTAGAATCTATAACGACGTTACAAAATGTGACGGAGGAGGAAAGGGGTGATCGAGGAAAGGAGATATTATTTCCCGGGTAACATAAATCACTTCCCCAAATTTAATTGTGGTTCGATTTCGCAATGTGTCTTCCCCACCCAACAACCCCTCCGCACTCACCCGCCCACCAAACACCTCGCCAGGTTTCCATAACAATCGATATACTTACAGCTAGTGAATCTTTCTCTTGTTCAAGTTTCAATTCCTTGCAATACTTTTGAGAATTTTCTAAGAGTGCTTTCAACCGCTGGCATTCGTCTTCCTTCACGTTCATTTGTCCCTTGAGAGATGAATAATCCGTAGTCTCGCACTCCAGCCGTTTTTGCAACCTGCCTAATTCTTCCGTAAAATAACGAGTTTCTGCCTCGAGTTTAAAGCGATAGACCGACAACTCGTTCTTCCAAACTTTCTCTTGACGGTTTAATCGCTTCTCGTAATCTTTCTTATTTTCCTCTAGTCCCACGTGATCTTGTGAAAGCTTTGACATATCCGACTGGAGTTTCTTCGCATTGAGATCTTTCTCTTCGATCTAAACATGAACGAGAATGATATACGTTTAAAGCACGATTTATATTGAAATTAATTGTAAAGAAAAAGGTATTTATTTCAAATCGTATACGCCGGATGAAGAATGACGTCATGACATGCTCCTGTCCATATAGCCTTCGAACTAGCCAACACGATACAGGGTTAACTATTAACTCAGTTTCTTTCATAATTCCTCGCACTATATTCTTGGTCGATTGGAATCATTATCAGATATTGGTCATTATTTCGGGGAAAAACACGTAATTTTACTTAAACATATTCTCATATTTTGAGTTGTAGTAACTTACAACAAAGAAGATTCAATGAATATTTATTTCAGATTTCAGTTCTTAATTTAAGACAATGCAATCCTTGACAATTCAATTGTTTCAACATAAGCTAAACAGATTCTGCTTAATTTATTTATGTATTATTCTAGTTGAGGTTTTGAAAATGAGCTAAAGCTTCTAACCTCGCTCTTTTGTACAAGTTATGTTTTTCAAGAGTGCATAACGTAAAATGTTATACGTGTGGCTTTCGCTCAAACCTATAGACTGCTCCTTTAAGATATATATTGTTTAGAAGGACGAATGTTAGATTTGGGCTGAGACTGTCATTCGATACTTATTTACCGTACTAACTTCTAAATGTAACTTGAGTACCTCCAGAGATAGACGTAGTAATACATGAGGAAATGTCCGTGACAACATGGACTTAGTGTCAACTGAACATGATTTAGAGAAGAGATAGGACATTAATTGAAGATGAAAGCAGAGGTGCTCCCATGGGAGACATATATAGATGAAACCTAACGGAACCGTACACGAAAACATAGTGATGTTCTACAATATCTTTTCCCAACACACTGTGGAACATAGCGAACATCACTGACACAGACAGACAGACTGACAGACAGACATACAGACATAAAGACAGATAGACAGACAGATAGACAGGCATATAGTCAGACAGACAGACAAACAGACAGGCAAACAGACAGACAGACATATAGTCAGACAGACAGACAAACAGACAGGCAAACAGACAGACAGACAGATAGGTAGATAGACAGACAGACAGATAGACAGACATATAGTCAGACAGACAGGCAAACAGACAGACATATAGTCAGATAGACAGACAGACAGGCAAACAGACAGACAGGCAAACAGACAAACAGACAGATAGATATATAGACAGACAGATAGATATACAGGCAAACAGACAGACAGGCAAACATACAGACAGATAGACAGACATATAGTCAGACAGACAGGCAAACAGACAGACATATAGTCAGACAGACAAACAGGCAGACAGGCAAACAGACAGATAGATAGACAGGCAGACAGACAGACAAACACACAAACAGACAGACAAACATATAGACAAACAGACACATATACAGACAGACAAACAGACAGGCAAACTGACTATCAGACAAACTGTCTGACTCGCAACTAGTATCCTTACGCGGGCGATTACAAAGTATGAGGCGAGAGTATTATGATAATCCTCAATTTATCTCTAGCAAAAAAGATAAATGAAAAGAATGGTATCCTCCGTAGCATAATGCTATCTCAGCATGTCACGGAACCGTGTTTCGATTTACCACCGGAAAGACAATCATTTTTTCATATTTTGAATACGTGTTGTCGTCACTTAATATTATTGCTTTTATTTTTAAAATTCCTACTTGAAATGTTTACCCACATTTACACCTTCAACGCTTCATTTCAACCACACTCTTATCAGAAAGATATTGCAGGTTCCTAAAGTGTCTTGTTCTTCACTAACGTCAATAAGTTTTTTTTCTGTCTGGCCCAAAAGGTAAACCAGTTAAACTTAACAGGTAATTAGTATATCACTTCTTAATCTAAGTGAACATCATCAGCCTCTTCTCTAATATGCAATGTAGGTTAGGCTGTAAACATCCGCTATACACAAGTATGTTAGGCTAAGGTTAATTGTTGACATTATGGATACGATGACAATATGTCCTGTTATATTAAACATCCATGGAGATATTTACGGCCAACAAAAAGTAAAGTGTAAAGTTTCTGTTCCAACAGTTAAAGTGGTGAGGGAATTAGCCGGCAACTGTATCCATCTGCTTTTAAAGTGGCAATATAAACTCACCTGTTTTAAAAGACGTTTCCTTTCTTCCATAAACCGACTCTCCCCAGATTTGTAACTTTCCACTAATTCAGTAGCCGCTTCTAAACGTGACTCGAGGTCTTTATTCAACTTGAGAGATGACCCTTCATTTTCTTTGATTTTCTGTCTTAACTCGTTAACTTCCTTCAAATATTTGGCCCTTTCGGCCTTCGATGAGTCTTCTTTCATCGCTAATTTCTTTGACAATGAGGTCACATCTGCCTGCAACTTAGACTTTTCGCTTGTCCAAGCGGCTTTTGTATTAGTTTTCTGAGTAGTTTCCTTCTCTCTTTCTTTCGTGTGACTCTTCTTTAACGACTGTATTTCTTTCTCAAGTTTCCCATTTTTAGATTTCAAGTTTTCGATTTCTTCGAGCCTCGATTTCAGCTCCTGGTCCTTAGTTTGGATTGCAGATTTCCATTCCTCGTTATTAATATCGACTGCTTTCTCTAATCTCTCCTGAAAGTCTTTGTCCTGTTGCTCTAATACCAATTCCGCCCTCTTTAATTTGTTGATAGAATCTTCGCCAGCGGCCTCAGCCTCTTCGAAAAGTTTACTCAAATTTTCGACATTAATATTCAACTCGATTTCTTTAGCTTCCAGAATTTCTTTCTCGGCGCTTAAACGATCGACTTCCGATTGTAGGTCTTGCAGCGCCCTCTTTAATTCAGACTGTTCCCTATCTGACATTCGCCGCAATTCACTTAAGGAGCTGTCCATTGTCACGCGATCTTGCTTATTCTTTGTCTCTTCTCTCAATCTTTGCTTCTCAACGAGACTCAATTGTTCCTGAAGACGGACCCTTTCTCGAACTAAAAGATCGTTTGAGACTTTAAGTTCTTCGTTCATGTCGGTGATCTAATAAAGAAACCGAAGGAACAACAACTAATGATGAAAAATAAAAACAACAACAACAAGCTCGTTGACTTTCAATAAAACTATTCCACTTCTCTGAAAAAAAATTATTCAAAAGATATATAAAGGTTTATTTTTGTCTTTTCGTTTTAAAAGGCACAGTTAGCCAGTATTTAACCTCAACAGTTAATTAACTGTATATTAGTTAAATATGTCGCCGAGAGTCTCGATTCCGGTATATAAATATTCTACTTTGCATGACTTTACTAGGATCTGTGTCGATATGTGTGATAACCAGTTTAAAGACATTTTAGAGACATTGCCTAACTGACTGAATGAATGAATGCATGCATTAATGAATGAATGATTGAATGAATGACTAAACTAAATGAATGCATAAATGGTGAATGTATAAATTAATAAATTCACACCTAGAAGAAACAGTCATCTTTTTACTACGGATAGATACCGGTAATAAAGTAAGTACTAGTATACTATTTTTTATCGGCTTCCATATCAGAACTGTTCTACAAACTGAATGACATGCAAAGCAGTATAGGAAATATCGCATCGATATGCTACCCATGCATTGGATTCAATGTGTGCTTAATTCAACTGATTGCCAAAAAAAACAACGTCATGCAAATAAATAAGAATGCAATAACAGAAATAAAATAGACATTAACATTGTCAGCGTGTGAAAGAAATATGCAAATGAATTGAAAAATGAGTATTTGATTACGTCACTGTGTCGTGAGTCGTAACAACTAGTAAAGTGGTTATCTGTGGGTGAGACCATGCTCACATGTTGTATTTTGTGAGAACCATATGAAACACATAGTGGTGAGTATTCGCGCCTGTCACGCGGAAGACCGGGGTTCGATACCCCGACGGGGAGGTTTTTTGATACAAGCCTAAATAGATACATTCACAACGATTTGGTTTTTGATTTTTGATTTTCAAATATCTTAAATAATGTACAAGAAATTAATTATTTTATTTTAACATATGCAGAGTTCGTCGGTAGTATAGTGGTATCTCCGCCTGTCACGCGGAAGACCGGGGTTCGATTCCCCGCCGGGGAGGACTTTTGATACAAGCGCGAATAGATACATTCACAACGAATTGCTTTTTGATTTTCAATTTTTCAATTCTAAAAATATGTACAATAAATTAGTTATTGTTTTAAGCAAATGCAGAATACCTCGGTAGTATAGTGGTGAGTATCTCCGCCTGTCACGCGGAAGACCGGGGTTCGATTCCCCGCCGGGGAGGACTTTTGATATAAGCGCGAATAGATGCATTCACAACGAATTGCTTTTTGATTTTCAAATTTTAAATATCTGAAATTGTGTACAATAAATTACTTATTGTTTTAACCAAATGCAGAGTTCCTCGGTAGTATAGTGGTGAGTATCTCCGCCTGTCACGCGGAAGACCGGGGTTCGATTCCCCGCCGGGGAGGACTTTTGATACAAGCACTAATAACGAATTGCTTTTTGATTTAAATTTTTAAATATCTAAAATTATGCACAATAAATTAGTTATTGTTTTAACCAAATGCAGAGTTCCTCGGTAGTATAGTGGTGAGTATCTCCGCCTGTCACGCGGAAGACCGGGGTTCGATTCCCCGCCGGGGAGGGCTTTTGAGACAAGCACGAATAACGAATTGCTTTTTGATTTAAATTTTTAAATATCTAAAATTATGTACAATAAATTACTTATTGTTTTAACCAAATGCAGAGTTCCTCGGTAGTATAGTGGTGAGTATCTCCGCCTGTCACGCGGAAGACCGGGGTTCGATTCCCCGCCGGGGAGGACTTTTGATACACGCGCGAACAGATACAATCACAACGAATTGCTTTTTGATTTTCAATTTTTAAATATCTAAAATTATGTTCAATAATTTCGTTATTGTTTTAACCAAATGCAGAGTTCCTCGGTAGTATAGTGGTGAGTATCTCCGCCTGTCACGCGAAAGACCGGGGTTCCATTCCCCGCCGGGGAGGGCTTTTGAGACAAGCACGAATAACGAATTGCTTTTTGATTTAAATTTTTAAATATCTAAAATTATGTACAATAAATTACTTATTGTTTTAACCAAATGCAGAGTTCCTCGGTAGTATAGTGGTGAGTATCTCCGCCTGTCACGCGGAAGACCGGGGTTCGATTCCCCGCCGGGGAGGACTTTTGATACACGCGCGAATAGATACAATCACAACGAATTGCTTTTTGATTTTCAATTTTTAAATATCTAAAATTATGTACAATAATTTCGTTATTGTTTTAACCAAATGCAGAGTTCCTCGGTAGTATAGTGGTGAGTATCTCCGCCTGTCACGCGGAAGACCGGGGTTCGATTCCCCGCCGGGGAGGACTTTTGATACAAGCACGAATAACGAATTGCTTTTTGATTTAAACTTTTAAATATCTAAAATTATGTACAATAAATAACTTATTGTTTTAACCAAATGCAGAGTTCCTCGGTAGTATAGTGGTGAGTATCTCCGCCTGTCACGCGGAAGACCGGGGTTCGATTCCCCGCCGGGGAGGACTTTTGATACAAGCGCGAATAGATACATTCACAACGAATTTCTTTTTGATTTTCAATTTTTAAATATCTAAAATTATGTACAATAAAATAGTTATTGTTTTAACTAAATGCAGAGTTCCTCGGAAGTATAGTGGTGAGTATCTCCGCCTGTCACGGGGAACACCGGGGTTCGATTCCCCGCCGGGGAGGACTTTTGATACAAGCACTAATAACGAATTGCTTTTTTATTTAAATTTTTAAATATCTAAAATTATGTACAATAAATTAGTTATTGTTTTAACCAAATGCAGAGTTCCTCGGTAGTATAGTGGTGAGTATCTCCGCCTGTCACGCGGAAGACCGGGGTTCGATTCCCCGCCGGGGAGGACTTTTGATACAAGCGCGAATAGATACATTCACAACGAATTGCTTTTTGATTTTCAATTTTTAAATATCTAAAATTATGTACAATAATTTCGTTATTGTTTTAACCAAATGCAGAGTTCCTCGGTAGTATAGTGGTGAGTATCTCCGCCTGTCACGCGGAAGACCGGGGTTCGATTCCCCGCCGGGGAGGACTTTTGATACAAGCACGAATAACGAATTGCTTTTTGATTTAAACTTTTAAATATCTAAAATTATGTACAATAAATTGGTTATTGTTTTAACCAAATGCAGAGTTCCTCGGTAGTATAGTGGTGAGTATCTCCGCCTGTCACGCGGAAGACCGGGGTTCGATTCCCCGCCGGGGAGGACTTTTGATACAAGCGCGAATAGATACATTCACAACGAATTTCTTTTTGATTTTCAATTTTTAAATATCTAAAATTATGTACAATAAAATAGTTATTGTTTTAACTAAATGCAGAGTTCCTCGGAAGTATAGTGGTGAGTATCTCCGCCTGTCACGGGGAACACCGGGGTTCGATTCCCCGCCGGGGAGGACTTTTGATACAAGCACTAATAACGAATTGCTTTTTTATTTAAATTTTTAAATATCTAAAATTATGTACAATAAATTAGTTATTGTTTTAACCAAATGCAGAGTTCCTCGGTAGTATAGTGGTGAGTATCTCCGCCTGTCACGCGGAAGACCGGGGTTCGATTCCCCGCCGGGGAGGACTTTTGATACAAGCGCGAATAGATATCATTCACAACGAATTGCTTTTTGATTTTCAATTTTTAAATATCTAAAATTATGTACAATGAAATAGTTATTGTTTTAACCAAATGCAGAGTTCCTCGGTAGTATAGTGGTGAGTATCTCCGCCTGTCACGCGGAAGACCGGGGTTCGATTCCCCGCCGGGGAGGACTTTTGATACAAGCGCGAAAAGATACATTCACAACGAATTGCTTTTTGATTTTCAATTTTTAATATCTGAAATTATGTACAATAAATTACTCATTGTTTTAACCAAATGCAGAGTTCCTCGGTAGTATAGTGGTGAGTATCTCCGCCTGTCACGGGGAACACCGGGGTTCGATTCCCCGCCGGGGAGGACTTTTGATACAAGCACTAATAACGAATTGCTTTTTTATTTAAATTTTTAAATATCTAAAATTATGTACAATAAATTAGTTATTGTTTTAACCAAATGCAGAGTTCCTCGGTAGTATAGTGGTGAGTATCTCCGCCTGTCACGCGGAAGACCGGGGTTCGATTCCCCGCCGGGGAGGACTTTTGATACAAGCGCGAATAGATATCATTCACAACGAATTGCTTTTTGATTTTCAATTTTTAAATATCTAAAATTATGTACAATGAAATAGTTATTGTTTTAACCAAATGCAGAGTTCCTCGGTAGTATAGTGGTGAGTATCTCCGCCTGTCACGCGGAAGACCGGGGTTCGATTCCCCGCCGGGGAGGACTTTTGATACAAGCGCGAAAAGATACATTCACAACGAATTGCTTTTTGATTTTCAATTTTTAATATCTGAAATTATGTACAATAAATTACTCATTGTTTTAACCAAATGCAGAGTTCCTCGGTAGTATAGTGGTGAGTATCTCCGCCTGTCACGCGGAAGACCGGGGTTCGATTCCCCGCCGGGGAGGACTTTTGATACAAGCTCGAATAAATACATTCACAACGAATTGCTTTTTGATTTTCAATTTTTAAATATCTAAAATTATGAATAATAAATTATTTATTGTTTTATCCAAATACAGAGTTCCTCGGTAGTATAGTGGTGAGTATCTCCGCCTGTCACGCGGAAGACCGGGGTTCGATTGCCCGCCGGGGAGGACTTTTGATACAAGCTCGAATAAATACATACACAACGAATTGCTTTTTGATTTTCAATTTTTAAATATCTAAAATTATGAATAATAAATTATTTATTGTTATATCCAAATACAGAGTTCCTCGGTAGTATAGTGGTGAGTATCTCCGCCTGTCACGCGGAAGACCGGGGTTCGATTCCCCGCCGGGGAGGACTTTTGATACAAGCGCGAATAGATACAATCACCACCAATTCCTTTTTGATTTTCAATTTTTAAATATCTAAAATTATGTACAATAAATAACTTATTGTTTTAACCAAATGCAGATTTCCTCGGTAGTATAGTGGTGAGTATCTCCGCCTGTCACACGGAAGACCGGGGTTCGATTCCCCGCCGGGGAGGACCTTTGATACAAGCTCGAATAGATACATTCACAACGAATTGCTTTTTGATTTTCAATTTTTAAATATCTAAAATTATGTACAATAAAATAGTTATTGTTTTAACTAAATGCAGAGTTCCTCGGAAGTATAGTGGTGAGTATCTCCGCCTGTCACGCGGAAGACCGGGGTTCGATTCACTGCCGGGGAAGACTTTTGATACAAGCGCGAAGAGATACATTCACAACGAATTCCTTTTTGATTTTCAATTTTTAAATATCTGAAATTATGTACAATAAATTACTTATTGTTTTAACCAAATGCAGAGTTCCTTGGTAGTATAGTGGTGAGTATCTCCGCCTGTCACGCGGAAGACCGGGGTTCGATTCCCCGCCGGGGAGGACTTTTGATACAAGCTCGAATTGATATCATTCACAACGAATTGCTTTTTGATTTTCAAGTTTTAAATATCTAAAATTATGAACAATAAATTATTTAATGTTTTATCCAAATACAGTGTTCCTCGGTAGTATAGTGGTGAGTATCTCCGCCTGTCACGCGGAAGACCGGGGTTCGATTCCCCGCCGGGGAGGACTTTTGATACAAGCGCGAATAGATACAATCACCATCAATTCCTTTTTGATTTTCAATTTTTAAATATCTAAAATTATGTACAATAAATTAGTTATTGTTTTAATCAAATGCAGAGTTCCTCGGTAGTATAGTGGTGAGTATCTCCGCCTGTCACGCGGAAGACCGGGGTTCGATTCCCCGCCGGGGAGGACTTTTGATACAAGCTCGAATAAATACATTCACAACGAATTGCTTTTTGATTTTCAATTTTTAAATATCTAAAATTATGAATAATAAATTATTTATTGTTTTATCCAAATACAGAGTTCCTCGGTAGTATAGTGGTGAGTATCTCCGCCTGTCACGCGGAAGACCGGGCTTCGATTCCCCGCCGGGGAGGACTTTTGATACAAGCTCGAATAAATATATTCACAACGAATTGCTTTTTGATTTTCAATTTTTAAATATCTAAAATGATGAACAATAAATTACTTATTGTTTTATCCAAATACAGAGTTCCTCGGAAGTATAGTGGTGAGTATCTCCGCCTGTCACGCGGAAGACCGGGGTTCGATTCCCCGCCGGGGAGGACTTTTGATACAAGCACGAATAACGAAATGCTTTTTGATTTAAATTTTTAAATATCTAAAATTATGTACAATAAATTACTTATTGTTTTAACCAAATGCAGAGTTCCTCGGTAGTATAGTGGTGAGTATCTCCGCCTGTCACGCGGAAGACCGGGGTTCGATTCCCCGCCGGGGAGGACTTTTAATACAAGCACGAATAACGAATTTCTTTTTGATTTTCAATTTTTAAATATCTAAAATTATGTACAATAAATTAGTTATTGTTTTAACCAAATGCAGAGTTCCTCGGTAGTATAGTGGTGAGTATCTCCGCCTGTCACGCGGAAGACCGGGGTTCGATTCCCCGCCGGGGAGGACTTTTGATACAAGCACTAATAACGAATTGCTTTTTGATTTAAATTTTTAAATATCTAAAATTATGTACAATAAATTACTTATTGTTTTAACCAAATGCAGAGTTCCTCGGTAGTATAGTGGTGAGTATCTCCGCCTGTCACGCGGAAGACCGGGGTTCGATTCCCCGCCGGGGAGGACTTTTAATACAAGCACGAATAACGAATTGCTTTTTGATTTTCAATTTTTAAATATCTAAAATTATGTACAATAATTTCGTTATTGTTTTAACCAAATGCAGAGTTCCTCGGTAGTATAGTGGTGAGTATCTCCGCCTGTCACGCGGAAGACAGGGGTTCGATTCCCCGCCGGGGAGGACTTTTGATACAAGCGCGAATAGATGCATTCACAACGAATTGCTTTTTGATTTTCAAGTTTTAAATATCTAAAATTATGTACAATGAAATAGTTATTGTTTTAACTAAATGCAGAGTTCCTCGGTAGTATAGTGGTGAGTATCTTCGCCTGTCACGCGGAAGACCGGGGTTCGATTCCCCGACGGGGAGGACTTTTGATACAAGCGCGAATAGATGCATTCACAACGAATTGCTTTTTGATTTAAATTTTTGAAATATCTGAAATTATGTACAATAAATTACTCATTGTTTTAACCAAATGCAGAGTTCCTCGGTAGTATAGTGGTGAGTATCTCCGCCTGTCACGCGGAAGACCGGGGTTCGATTCCCCGCCGGGGAGGACTTTTGTTACAAGCGCGAATAGATACAATCACCACGAATTCCTTTTTGATTTTCAATTTTTAAATATCTAAAATTATGTACAATAAATTAGTTATTGTTTTAACCAAATGCAGAGTTCCTCGGTAGTATAGTGGTGAGTATCTCCGCCTGTCACGCGGAAGACCGGGGTTCGATTCCCCGCCGGGGAGATCTTTTGATACAAGCCAGAATAGACACATTCACAACGAATTGCTTTTTGATTTTCAATTTTTAAATATCTAAAATTATGAATAATAAATTATTTATTGTTTTATCCAAATACAGAGTTCCTCGGTAGTATAGTGGTGAGTATCTCCGCCTGTCACGCGGAAGACCGGGGTTCGATTCCCCGCCGGGGAGGACTTTTGATACAAGCTCGAATAAATACATTCACAACGAATTGCTATTGATTTTCAATTTTTAAATATCTAAAATTATGAATAATAAATTATTTATTGTTTTATCCAAATACAGAGTTCCTCGGTAGTATAGTGGTGAGTATCTCCGCCTGTCACGCGGAAGACCGGGGTTCGATTCCCCGCCGGGGAGGACTTTTGATACAAGCGCGAATAGATACAATCACCACCAATTCCTTTTTGATTTTCAATTTTTAAATATCTAAAATTATGTACAATAAATTAGTTATTGTTTTAATCAAATGCAGAGTTCCTCGGTAGTATAGTGGTGAGTATCTACGCCTGTCACGCGGAAGACCGGGGTTCGATTCCCCGCCGAGGAGGACCTTTGATACAAGCTCGAATAAATACATTCACAACGAATTGCTTTTTGATTTTCAATTTTTAAATATCTAAAATTATGAATAATAAATTATTTATTGTTTTATCCAAATACAGAGTTCCTCGGTAGTATAGTGGTGAGTATCTCCGCCTGTCACGCGGAAGACCGGGGTTCGATTCCCCGCCGAGGAGGACCTTTGATACAAGCTCGAATAAATACATTCACAACGAATTGCTTTTTGATTTTCAATTTTTAAATATCTAAAATTATGAATAATAAATTATTTATTGTTTTATCCAAATACAGAGTTCCTCGGTAGTATAGTGGTGAGTATCTCCGCTTGTCACGCGGAAGACCGGGGTTCGATTCCCCGCCGGGGAGGACTTTTGATACAAGCTCGAATAAATACATTCACAACGAATTGCTTTTTGATTTTTGATTTTTAAATATCTAAAATTATGTACAATGAAATAGTTATTGTTTTAACTAAATGCAGATTTCCTCGGTAGTATAGTGGTGAATATCACCACCTGTCACGCGGAAAACCGGGGTTCGATTCCCCGCCGGGGAGGACTTTTGATACAAGCGCGAATAGATGCATTCACAACGAATTGCTTTTTGATTTAAATTTTTGAAATATCTGAAATTATGTACAATAAATTACTCATTGTTTTAACCAAATGCAGAGTTCCTAGGTAGTATAGTGGTGAGTATCTCCGCCTGTCACGCGGAAGACCGGGGTTCGATTCCCCGCCGGGGAGGACTTTTGTTACAAGCGCGAATAGATACAATCACCACGAGTTCCTTTTTGATTTTCAATTTTTAAATATCTAAAATTATGTACAATAAATTAGTTATTGTTTTAACCAAATGCAGAGTTCCACGGTAGTATAGTGGTGAGTATCTCCGCCTGTCACGCGGAAGACCGGGGTTCGATTCCCCGCCGGGGAGATCTTTTGATACAAGCCAGAATAGACACATTCACAACGAATTGCTTTTTGATTTTCAATTTTTAAATATCTAAAATTATGAATAATAAATTATTTATTGTTTTATCCAAATACAGAGTTCCTCGGTAGTATAGTGGTGAGTATCTCCGCCTGTCACGCGGAAGACCGGGGTTCGATTCCCCGCCGGGGAGGACTTTTAATACAAGCACGAATAACGAATTTCTTTTTGATTTTCAATTTTTAAATATCTAAAATTATGTACAATGAAATAGTTATTGTTTTAACTAAATGCAGAGTTCCTCGTAAGTATAGTGGTGAGTATCTCCGCCTGTCACGGGGAACACCGGGGTTCGATTCCCCGCCGGGGAGGACTTTTGATACAAGCACTAATAACGAATTGCTTTTTTATTTAAATTTTTAAATATCTAAAATTATGTACAATAAATTAGTTATTGTTTTAACCAAATGCAGAGTTCCTCGGTAGTATAGTGGTGAGTATCTCCGCCTGTCACGCGGAAGACCGGGGTTCGATTCCCCGCCGGGGAGGACTTTTGATACAAGCGCGAATAGATGCATTCACAACGAATTGCTTTTTGATTTAAATTTTTGAAATATCTGAAATTATGTACAATAAATTACTCATTGTTTTAACCAAATGCAGAGTTCCTCGGTAGTATAGTGGTGAGTATCTCCGCCTGTCACGCGGAAGACCGGGGTTCGATTCCCCGCCGGGGAGGACTTTTGTTACAAGCGCGAATAGATACAATCACCACGAATTCCTTTTTGATTTTCAATTTTTAAATATCTAAAATTATGTACAATAAATTAGTTATTGTTTTAACCAAATGCAGAGTTCCTCGGTAGTATAGTGGTGAGTATCTCCGCCTGTCACGCGGAAGACCGGGGTTCGATTCCCCGCCGGGGAGATCTTTTGATACAAGCCAGAATAGACACATTCACAACGAATTGCTTTTTGATTTTCAATTTTTAAATATCTAAAATTATGTACAATGAAATAGTTATTGTTTTAACTAACTGCAGAGTTCCTCGGTAGTATAGTGGTGAGTATCTCCGCCTGTCACGCGGAAGACCGGGGTTCGATTCCCCGCCGGGGAGGACTTTTGATACAAGCGCGAATAGATGCATTCACAACGAATTGCTTTTTGATTTAAATTTTTGAAATATCTGAAATTATGTACAATAAATTACTCATTGTTTTAACCAAATGCAGAGTTCCTCGGTAGTATAGTGGTGAGTATCTCCGCCTGTCACGCGGAAGACCGGGGTTCGATTCCCCGCCGGGGAGGACTTTTGTTACAAGCGCGAATAGATACAATCACCACGAATTCCTTTTTGATTTTCAATTTTTAAATATCTAAAATTATGTACAATAAATTAGTTATTGTTTTAACCAAATGCAGAGTTCCTCGGTAGTATAGTGGTGAGTATCTCCGCCTGTCACGCGGAAGACCGGGGTTCGATTCCCCGCCGGGGAGATCTTTTGATACAAGCCAGAATAGACACATTCACAACGAATTGCTTTTTGATTTTCAATTTTTAAATATCTAAAATTATGAATAATAAATTATTTATTGTTTTATCCAAATACAGAGTTCCTCGGTAGTATAGTGGTGAGTATCTCCGCCTGTCACGCGGAAGACCGGGGTTCGATTCCCCGCCGGGGAGGACTTTTGATACAAGCTCGAATAAATACATTCACAACGAATTGCTATTGATTTTCAATTTTTAAATATCTAAAATTATGAATAATAAATTATTTATTGTTTTATCCAAATACAGAGTTCCTCGGTAGTATAGTGGTGAGTATCTCCGCCTGTCACGCGGAAGACCGGGGTTCGATTCCCCGCCGGGGAGGACTTTTGATACAAGCGCGAATAGATACAATCACCACCAATTCCTTTTTGATTTTCAATTTTTAAATATCTAAAATTATGTACAATAAATTAGTTATTGTTTTAATCAAATGCAGAGTTCCTCGGTAGTATAGTGGTGAATATCACCACCTGTCACGCGGAAAACCGGGGTTCGATTCCCCGCCGGGGAGGACTTTTGATACAAGCGCGAATAGATGCATTCACAACGAATTGCTTTTTGATTTAAATTTTTGAAATATCTGAAATTATGTACAATAAATTACTCATTGTTTTAACCAAATGCAGAGTTCCTAGGTAGTATAGTGGTGAGTATCTCCGCCTGTCACGCGGAAGACCGGGGTTCGATTCCCCGCCGGGGAGGACTTTTGTTACAAGCGCGAATAGATACAATCACCACGAGTTCCTTTTTGATTTTCAATTTTTAAATATCTAAAATTATGTACAATAAATTAGTTATTGTTTTAACCAAATGCAGAGTTCCACGGTAGTATAGTGGTGAGTATCTCCGCCTGTCACGCGGAAGACCGGGGTTCGATTCCCCGCCGGGGAGATCTTTTGATACAAGCCAGAATAGACACATTCACAACGAATTGCTTTTTGATTTTCAATTTTTAAATATCTAAAATTATGAATAATAAATTATTTATTGTTTTATCCAAATACAGAGTTCCTCGGTAGTATAGTGGTGAGTATCTCCGCCTGTCACGCGGAAGACCGGGGTTCGATTCCCCGCCGGGGAGGACTTTTAATACAAGCACGAATAACGAATTTCTTTTTGATTTTCAATTTTTAAATATCTAAAATTATGTACAATGAAATAGTTATTGTTTTAACTAAATGCAGAGTTCCTCGTAAGTATAGTGGTGAGTATCTCCGCCTGTCACGGGGAACACCGGGGTTCGATTCCCCGCCGGGGAGGACTTTTGATACAAGCACTAATAACGAATTGCTTTTTTATTTAAATTTTTAAATATCTAAAATTATGTACAATAAATTAGTTATTGTTTTAACCAAATGCAGAGTTCCTCGGTAGTATAGTGGTGAGTATCTCCGCCTGTCACGCGGAAGACCGGGGTTCGATTCCCCGCCGGGGAGGACTTTTGATACAAGCGCGAATAGATGCATTCACAACGAATTGCTTTTTGATTTAAATTTTTGAAATATCTGAAATTATGTACAATAAATTACTCATTGTTTTAACCAAATGCAGAGTTCCTCGGTAGTATAGTGGTGAGTATCTCCGCCTGTCACGCGGAAGACCGGGGTTCGATTCCCCGCCGGGGAGGACTTTTGTTACAAGCGCGAATAGATACAATCACCACGAATTCCTTTTTGATTTTCAATTTTTAAATATCTAAAATTATGTACAATAAATTAGTTATTGTTTTAACCAAATGCAGAGTTCCTCGGTAGTATAGTGGTGAGTATCTCCGCCTGTCACGCGGAAGACCGGGGTTCGATTCCCCGCCGGGGAGATCTTTTGATACAAGCCAGAATAGACACATTCACAACGAATTGCTTTTTGATTTTCAATTTTTAAATATCTAAAATTATGTACAATGAAATAGTTATTGTTTTAACTAACTGCAGAGTTCCTCGGTAGTATAGTGGTGAGTATCTCCGCCTGTCACGCGGAAGACCGGGGTTCGATTCCCCGCCGGGGAGGACTTTTGATACAAGCGCGAATAGATGCATTCACAACGAATTGCTTTTTGATTTAAATTTTTGAAATATCTGAAATTATGTACAATAAATTACTCATTGTTTTAACCAAATGCAGAGTTCCTCGGTAGTATAGTGGTGAGTATCTCCGCCTGTCACGCGGAAGACCGGGGTTCGATTCCCCGCCGGGGAGGACTTTTGTTACAAGCGCGAATAGATACAATCACCACGAATTCCTTTTTGATTTTCAATTTTTAAATATCTAAAATTATGTACAATAAATTAGTTATTGTTTTAACCAAATGCAGAGTTCCTCGGTAGTATAGTGGTGAGTATCTCCGCCTGTCACGCGGAAGACCGGGGTTCGATTCCCCGCCGGGGAGATCTTTTGATACAAGCCAGAATAGACACATTCACAACGAATTGCTTTTTGATTTTCAATTTTTAAATATCTAAAATTATGAATAATAAATTATTTATTGTTTTATCCAAATACAGAGTTCCTCGGTAGTATAGTGGTGAGTATCTCCGCCTGTCACGCGGAAGACCGGGGTTCGATTCCCCGCCGGGGAGGACTTTTGATACAAGCTCGAATAAATACATTCACAACGAATTGCTATTGATTTTCAATTTTTAAATATCTAAAATTATGAATAATAAATTATTTATTGTTTTATCCAAATACAGAGTTCCTCGGTAGTATAGTGGTGAGTATCTCCGCCTGTCACGCGGAAGACCGGGGTTCGATTCCCCGCCGGGGAGGACTTTTGATACAAGCGCGAATAGATACAATCACCACCAATTCCTTTTTGATTTTCAATTTTTAAATATCTAAAATTATGTACAATAAATTAGTTATTGTTTTAATCAAATGCAGAGTTCCTCGGTAGTATAGTGGTGAGTATCTCCGCCTGTCACGCGGAAGACCGGGGTTCGATTCCCCGCCGAGGAGGACCTTTGATACAAGCTCGAATAAATACATTCACAACGAATTGCTTTTTGATTTTCAATTTTTAAATATCTAAAATTATGAATAATAAATTATTTATTGTTTTATCCAAATACAGAGTTCCTCGGTAGTATAGTGGTGAGTATCTCCGCCTGTCACGCGGAAGACCGGGGTTCGATTCCCCGCCGAGGAGGACCTTTGATACAAGCTCGAATAAATACATTCACAACGAATTGCTTTTTGATTTTCAATTTTTAAATATCTAAAATTATGTACAATGAAATAGTTATTGTTTTAACTAAATGCAGATTTCCTCGGTAGTATAGTGGTGAATATCACCACCTGTCACGCGGAAAACCGGGGTTCGATTCCCCGCCGGGGAGGACTTTTGATACAAGCGCGAATAGATGCATTCACAACGAATTGCTTTTTGATTTAAATTTTTGAAATATCTGAAATTATGTACAATAAATTACTCATTGTTTTAACCAAATGCAGAGTTCCTAGGTAGTATAGTGGTGAGTATCTCCGCCTGTCACGCGGAAGACCGGGGTTCGATTCCCCGCCGGGGAGGACTTTTGTTACAAGCGCGAATAGATACAATCACCACGAGTTCCTTTTTGATTTTCAATTTTTAAATATCTAAAATTATGTACAATAAATTAGTTATTGTTTTAACCAAATGCAGAGTTCCACGGTAGTATAGTGGTGAGTATCTCCGCCTGTCACGCGGAAGACCGGGGTTCGATTCCCCGCCGGGGAGATCTTTTGATACAAGCCAGAATAGACACATTCACAACGAATTGCTTTTTGATTTTCAATTTTTAAATATCTAAAATTATGAATAATAAATTATTTATTGTTTTATCCAAATACAGAGTTCCTCGGTAGTATAGTGGTGAGTATCTCCGCCTGTCACGCGGAAGACCGGGGTTCGATTCCCCGCCGGGGAGGACTTTTGATACAAGCTCAAATAAATACATTCACAACGAATTGCTATTGATTTTCAATTTTTAAATATCTAAAATTATGAATAATAAATTATTTATTGTTTTATCCAAATACAGAGTTCCTCGGTAGTATAGTGGTGAGTATCTCCGCCTGTCACGCGGAAGACCGGGGTTCGATTCCCCGCCGGGGAGGACTTTTGATACAAGCGCGAATAGATACAATCACCACCAATTCCTTTTTGATTTTCAATTTTTAAATATCTAAAATTATGTACAATAAATTAGTTCTTGTTTTAACCAAATGCAGAGTTCCTCGGTAGTATAGTGGTATCTCCGCCTGTCACGCGGAAGACCGGGGTTCGATTCCCCGTCGGGGAGATATTTTGATACAAGCCAGAAAAGACACATTCACAACGAAATGCTTTTTGATTTTTAATTTTAGACTTCGTGGCTTGTTGGAGCGTAAACACGTATAAATCAAGTTATCGCGGTTTACTTTATTTTGCACTTTTTGTCACACCAATTACTACACTGGTACTATATTATTTCATCGGCTGGATTTTGTCAACACCAGAAGTATGTTTTATTGATTGAGTTTAATAACCAGTACTTTGTGGTTTTTCGAGACGTTGTTACTGTCACAGCGCCGTGAGGAGCTAGGGTGTGTATAGTTTAACACAATAAGTACCGGTTTTGCGAAATCGAACCCTTTTGCTATGAGGAATAACAGTGCTGATAATTATTACAATGCATCGGTTATACTGAAAGCTATCGCAACGGATATTGGGAAAGAAAATATAATGGGATGTGCGAAGACCCAAGGACAGTGGATAGTTACTCTGAGAAATAAGGATGACGTCAAACTACTTCAGGAAACAGGATTGAAGGTAGGAGAAGATCTTGTATATATTTTGGGAGCCAGAAAAGATAAAGTCACAACGAATTGGTCTATGATTTTCAATTATAAAATATCTTAACTTATGTAAAATAAATTAGTTATTATTTTAACCAAATGCAGAGTTCCTCGGTAGTATAGTGGTGAGTATCTCCGCCTGTCACGCGGAAGACAGGGGTTCGATACCCCGCCGGGGAGGTCTTTTGATACAAGGCTGAATAGATACAATCACAACGAATTGCTTTTTGATTTTCAATTTTAAAATATCTGAATTATGTATAACAACTTAGTTACTATTTAGTAGGCTCGCCCAAAAAAATGAGGGTCGTCAAAAATATCTTACGAAACAGAAATTGCTGTTTGTGAGAGAAAAGTCTTGAACATATATTACAGAAATTATTTAAAGGTTGCAAAATATATCACCATTTGCACTAAGTAACCTTACTCATTTTCAAAGTTATCTCCCCAAGTAGGGGAGGGAGATAACTCCTTTTCCTACATATCTTCTCTAGTCCAGAGCATCCGCCACTTGGGGGTCGCCAAGACCCCCAATAAAATGAAGTTGCAAATTTGGGCTGGCCAAGGCAAAAAGTTTGAATACCGGAAGTAGCAATGATATGGTATAGTAAGTAAATAGACGCCACGCAGTTACAAAAAAAAAACCGTTTTGAACACGTTTGCAGGACAGAGGAAAATATATACAAAAACGGTTAAAGAAAGACACGCGCATACTCGCTCTACAAATACCTTCTTTGGGTATAATGTGATCAGTTTTTACTCTGACAGCTTACACATAATGTTGTTCTTAGTCAAAGCGCACAGCACCAACGTGTAAGCCGTAATAACGTAAAACATTTGTAGCTTCTGTCCACATGCGTGTTGAGCCCTTAGAATAACACCACAAAGAGAAAGAGAGAGAGAAAGAGGGGTGGAGAGAGAACCGTAGCACCACCCCGATACGTCACAAACACCGTCACAAACACCGTCACAAACACGTAAGGAAAGGACGCACATTTCTTGTGGGTTTTTTTTTTTCAAATTACTTACGTTCTCGACTTTTCTTTGTAAAGATTCCTGAGCTTTGGTCATTTCATCCTTTAAATCTTCAATTTCAAATCGAGATTCATCCAACTGCATATGTAGAGAGAGTTAGTGAAAGGGATGGGTCACGTGGTACATGTTAGAATGGGTATACTCTACGAAAGGGTTAATGTTATTAGTGAATTCAAACATTCTTTCAAATGCAGGCAACGAGCAGTATACATACAGATATCATGAACGGATATATATAAATGACAACATTAGGCCCATACCGGGATATATGAAATATGATCGAAAAGTTATACATAATTCAATGTGAATAATTTGTCTTCGTCGATAATACTTCAATGAAGGAATGTATTTAGATAGCAAACAAGCCCTTTGGAATGATTGAGAGTATACAAGAGCAGAATAGGATGGACATTCCCGAGTTTGAGAAGTTGATATTGAAGAATCAGAGAATTGATTAGTTATCGATTACGAAAAGGGTAATTATATTGCTTTATGTTAATTACATAATAATGGCATATACCGTTAGAGTACCAACTAATGACTATTAGTTGAAATGTGGTTCATAGCATAAATGGTCCTTAAAAATTACGCTTCCGTCATAGATCGACGTACATCGAGAGTCCGTCGACGTCACTAACTTATGACGTACCTCTGCCGTCTATTGACGACGTCGTTAAAACGTTGATACGAGTAAGAAATATCGTACACCATAAATGGGAATTCAAATTTGATACAAGGTACATAAAACTTTCTTGCATTTTTCAATGCCGGTAAAGAGCGAATCGATTTCTATGTAGAGAGCAATTGAAGATCAATTACTTAGGTTTTGGCAAAGCAATTATTTTTTTTGGGGGGGGGGGGAGAGATATGCTCAGAGGTTAATAAGTAAATACTCTAAAATATGCAAGTTTTCTTAAACTAAAGTAACAGGAAGTACAATATAATTTACAGACGCTATATAAATGCATGTTTAACGTGTTATTGCACCATAGCACGAAGTACACACGAGAAGCATATATTGTCCCATGAAGTGATAAGCATGTTGAGACGGAAATAGTAGCAGATAGTCCATTAAGCTATATATATATCTATTCCACGACAAATTAAAACAACAACACAATAACACTGGCACCGTTTTAATTAAACTTCCGAGGCATACGGCTTGATACATTACAAAATGTTTAAATAGAATTGATTAAAGGAGTATAACTGATTGAAAGCTGTTAAGGAATGGACAGTGAGTGAAATCAATGAAAATAATCACAAACACGAAAGGGAACATGAACCAAGACACCAGTATGGATGCAACCTGCGTGGATATGTATCATAGCGCATTAATAAAGCATAGGAAAGGACTCGACCAGACCAGAAGAAATGCGCATAAGTATTGAGGTCAGACATTTAAGTTTAAATATAAATGGGTTATGTTCTGTATCCATGACTCGGTAAAACTGATTTGTAATCTAGAACTCATTTATCAATAGTTCACTCGATGAGAAGAAACTGTTGGAATTACATACGTGATATAGAACTTCCGTGGTATATTTACCATTGATTCAGGTGCGTATAATGCATGGTAGGATCCATTAAGTTTTGTAACTTAGGCTGTTTCAATAGCCACGAAAGAAGGACTGATTAGATATCGCACCGATGGAATCGCGAAAGACGCACATGAAATAGCGACTTTCATGCAAAACAGAACAAACTATTCGTAACACGTTGGTATAGGAAACAACACCTGTAACTATGTGACTCTATGGTTAATTTTGCGGTATAGGATATGACGCAGATAACACATTACAGTGGTAGGATACAGATCGCTTTATAATTAAGGTCGAGAATACCTCAACATCCGTACATAACTAACCAAGGCAATGTCGTCTGATTGTAATTGTATTCTTTAGGTAAGTCAAAACTAGTAAGAGTTTTTACTTTTTCTGTGGATATATATTTACCGTAAAGCACAAAATATTACCGAAATGTCCTTTAGACGAGAACATCCTTTCAAAAATACCTTACTTTTCTTTCTATAAATTGAATACGATCACTGACTGCAAAGTGTGAAACATTACGCTATTTCATGGGTGCAGTATTACATGGATAGAGTAAAGTGACTCGGTAGCATGCATGTTCTATTGTTTCTCAAAATGTGATCACGCGAACATGCCGCTGAAATTATTCAAGTTCAAGACAAAACATACGAGCAAACTGGTTCTGAATTTCAATCGAAAAAAGGCTGGATGTCCATGCAGCATAAAGAAGGTTAAAGTATTACATTTTAGAAGAAACCTCTCCCACTTATAGTTTTAGTTCTGTTTCCTTAACCCCGTGTAACGAAAGGTTAATATGCTCGAGGAGGAGAGAAACGTGTAACTGTCGTTAGTTATAAATTCAGTTTGCTACCAGGGTCAGAGGTCTGAATAGACAAAATTGTACGCTCTTCCACTTTACTGGGGAATGGACGAGTGGCATTAACAAGAAATCATCAATGTTACTGTTCAATTTGAACCAGTCTAATGTACTCTTCAAGCCATGCAATGTTAACTGTAAGTAAACATCAACATAATGTGTATAATTTGCCACGTAACGCTATACGGTAAAATGTCGTGCTGCCCCATGACTTCAGCGATGTGTATATTAGCCTTTACAAGTTACAGAATAGTGCATGTCTATTGGGGTGATCAAATTCAGGTTTGTGATGTTGTGCTGCGCGTGTACTATGCATTACATTATTAAATCACTCTCTAGTGTCGCTACCGCTATGTTCGCCTGCATCATGCTCTTATGGACCTAGATATACAACATTAATATGAAAAGAAGACTCAATCTATCTTCCATTGATCTGAACCACCGTATAATTTTTGCTCATGAGCTCATATGAGCTAGTTCTTTCTTTTATCTACAAAATAGCTATAAGCCAACTAAACTGCTTCGAGCGAGTAGTTGTTATTATTATTAATTATTATTATTATTAATACATGATTGGATAAGCCAGTGGGCGCGCCTTCCAATTAAAAAAAAAATACATGAATGTTCCTCACGCGAGATTCTGATACACACTGTAATCACTGTGTACAAATACCGTAGGCTCCAACATGAGATGTATATAACTTATAGACATAATGTAGAGAAGGAGATGTCGTCAAACTCACCTCAAAGCTGAGCAACTCTTTTTCACATTCATCTCCGGAGGGGCTCATAAGTTGTTGACATGTTTGATTCAGAGTTCGGTCCACTGCCTCTCGTTGTAGCGATGATACACGAAGTCGCTCCATCGCCAGTTCGTGCTCCAGGCTGATGACACGTTCGTTGAATATCTTCTGTTTTGCAAGAAATGAAGAGAGATTTTTAGGTTACAAAGATATATCCATTGGTTTTCACCTCTTGGCTTTTTTGTTATTTTCTCGTGTGATTATTACTTGCAAGATATTGAAAAACATGAAACAGAAAGAGGACAGAAGGAATATTTCTAAAGGTATAGGTGGAATCTGAAACCCGAAAATAATAAGCAGAATAATGTAAAAAAAAAATGAAAAAGAAGAAGATAGTAAATACTGCACCTTCATGAAAAATAAGAATGCAAAAATACATTGTGGTTTCGATGATGTAACATGAGCAGTTTTCTTCCTGAATCTGACGTAACGTATAGTGAGGGTGTACATGTATACAAGGGTTTCACAATTTGACATATGATGAGCCCAAATGACCTTTCACCTCCACCAAAAACAATAAGCTTCTTTAATTCAATGTGGTACTTCTACGCACTAAATTAGAGGTCGGCCCAAACTTCCAGTATTGAGATATCGTGATTACAAGGTTTTCACAATTTGTCACCTGGTGAACCCAAATGACCTTTACCCTCCACCACAAACTATAGGCTTCTTTTACACAATGTGGTACTCCTATAAACCAAATATGAGGTCTGCCCATGATTCCATTCTTGAGATATCGTGTTTACGAGGTTTTTACAATTTGACCCCTGGTGACCCCAAATGACCTTTGACCTCCACCAAAAACGGTAGGCTTATTGTACTCCATGTAGTACTTCTACACTCTAACTATGAAGTTGGTCTGACCTTCCCGTCTTGAGAAATCGTGTTACAAGATTTTCACAATTTTACACCTTGTGACCCCAATTGACCTTTGACCTCCACCAAAAACAATAGGCTTCTTGTACTCCTTGTGGTACTTCTACACTCTGAAACCAAAGCCATGTTCAGTTTGATGAGAACCGCTTGTTTATTGCTTCAATTTACAAACATCTTCTTCGACCAATACAGTGTAAGTATACACCAATGGTCAGTTTAATTTTGTACTTGCTTCGTACATACCTCGACCTCTAACGCTTGCTTCTCCGGTGAGTTTTCTTTCTTATCGACGAAAACGTCATCGGAAACACTATCCTCGCCAGACTTCCCTTCCGAGGAACCGGCACACAGTCTCTTTAAGTGACCCTGCCAAGGAAGGAAAGGATATATTAACCAGCTATAATAAGCGAAGCAAGAATTAGCAAACGAAAACAATCTCAAGTTATTTCATTTCTTCTACCATTTAACTACTATAACATTACTCTATAAACATGAGTCATGTAGTGCATTAGTCATGTATTGCATTAGTCATGTAATGTATCGGTCATGTTGTGTAGCAGTCATGTGGTGCATTAGTCATATAGTGCAATAGTCATGTGGTGTATTAGTCATGTAGTGCATTCGTCATGTAGTGTATTAGTCATGTAGTGTATTAGTCTAGTAGTGCATCAGTCATGCAGTCATTAGTCATGCAGTCAAGTAGTGTATTAGTCATGTAATGTATCATTCATGTAGTGTATTAGTCATGTAGTGTATCAGTCATGTAGTCATTAGTCATATAGTGCATTCGAGATATTCATTTCAATGGATAAGTTTTAACGGTCCTCTATACATCTGTAACACTTAGTAAAACATACATTTACCAAACTTGGTTAACGTATATTACATTCATATACAATAATAGGTATTTTATTATTGTTATATTTACCTGCATGGACTCGGCTCTTTCCTTCACTATTTTTAACTGCTGTTCCAGAACTTCTTTCTTATATTCAATCTCTGATAATTTCCGTCGAAAGTCTTGCTCTCTTGATTCAGCTTCGAGATGAAGTTTCTCATAGTTGTCCCTGAGTTGTTGGAATTCCTGGATCTGTTGTGTTTCAGATATTTCTTTACTCCGTAATATGGTCAGTAGATCACCTGACAAGACAAAACAAAAATAAAGATTGAAGAACAAGTTATGTACGTACTGATATAAGCCGACGAAATTTCCAAACCAGGATTTTTTAAACTATAGCTAAAATGCGTAGTTCTAGGATTTTGTTATTTTGTTTATTGAATTGTCAATTAATGCTTACGACAAATAGTTGTTTCTCATAATAGTGAATGGGTAATTAAGATGCCAAGCAGAATAATTAAACATACTTGTTGCACAGGGTGATTTTTTGTCTCTCGGATGAATCACTTCTGGCGAGTCATTAACGGGGAACATGGATCAAGAATTTACTTCCCAAACGAAAGGACTACAAACGCACGTGTTATACACGTGTTATTACAAATCTTTCATTAACACAGTATCCCACGTGGTCTAGTGGTTAGGAATCGATATCGATTTCCGGGGAGGGAAGTACACTGATGCATGGGTACTTTTCTCACTTGTTCCTTTTCGCTACAGACATTTTTTAACTGACATGAAAATAAGTCAATTAATGGGAAGGAAAATTATTCCGGAAAAGGGGGACCACAAGTGATGTCCGGGTCCCAACCTTCCCATTGGTCAGCCACGTCTTCGTATGTATATATATATATATATATATATATATATATATATATATATATATATATATATATATATTAAACTACTTTCTATTATGTGATTATGTAAGTTACAATATGTACGCATCAGTCAGCACATGTACGGAGGCTGATTGCACTCTCACGCACCTCACATAAAGATAATAAACTACTTCCCGTTATGTTTTGATTACTAATGACTCCACGGTGCATCTTAATGACGCGTTAAGTCGTCCTTACTACATTATAGTCACATCTTAACACAATCAACATTTTGTTAAGTCTTCTAGCAGGCAACTGAGAAAAAGTATTAGTGTTGTTTTTAAACGGTGAAAACTTATAAAAAATATTTAGATATGTGAAGAAGCTGCACGACTGTATAGCCCACCCCATAAATCATTTCTGTCAGAAATGAGGTGTTTAGAAAGGATATAACATTGATACAAGGCCACAGCGTTATGTAATGGGAATTTATGTCTTTTATTGTATGCAAGACTTGTAACACGAGTACAGCAACATGATTACGAGTACAAGTTGAATCCCCCTCGTAATGAGTAAGAGTACAAGGCTCTAGCCACGAGTACTAAATCTTGCACTAGTATCTATAGATATCCTAATGCCCAGAGTACGGGTACAACTACATGATTTCGAGAACCTGTAGTACAAAAGGGCAAGTACAAGTATACTGGTTAACTAAGATGGAATATGAGAACGAATAAACGGTCTCACCAAGTTTATGATCCACATTTGCTCATATTTGCATTAAAGCATAGTTATACCCAAGTGCGTTCTAACAGAGATACTAGACGTTTTCACAGCATTTAAGATTTGCAAATGCACATTACAAGAAGCATTGGCACCAGTATCATATCGCCACGGCGACCTCTCTGTCGATATTTTCCATAAATAGAACATGACTCAACATCATCAACAGACGTATATGTTATACCTGAAAATATTGACAATAAACTTGAAAAATGTTAGCACGGTGATGAGACACCAAATTCTTTCCTCGAAGAAATCCTAGGGATTGATTTCGTATACCGCGTGATATGACGCCACAGATATGATATGAAACAATATGATATGCATATTGCACAACTATTAACGCGCCAGTCGATAGCTCTGTGTCAGCACGATATAATGTTACTGCCGCTATGTGAACAGATATTACGACGCGATTGGAACACATCAAACTTTGTCGATTAAAGGAGACATCCAATGTAAAACATTACTCCATTAATTTTAAAATCAAGTTCCCAACTTTGTGGAAATTTTACGTGGAAAGCCGTGTTAGCCTAAAACATGCCATGAAAATGATAACTGGCCCTTTTTCAATTTAGTCGCTTTTGGTTTGACTCTTCGAGTAGTTTTTAAATTAGCATTAAACTGTACATTGAAAAGTTAACAAACTTAATCGAAATTACGTGGAACACTTGTATTATCGTATCTCTTTATGAAAACTTACTTCTGCTATCATAATAGTAAAACTTGTCGGCCAAGTACTCCCTTTACCTATCGCATTATATTTGAGATTTGCTCCATAGAGTTAAATCTGAATATAATCCTAAAATAACAACACGTCAACCAAACGACTACGTCACTCACCATTTCCACACTAGTGTTAATGACTATTATATAGCCTACACTGTGAAAAGAGTAATAGGTTAGATCGAGATGCCCTTTAACTTAACCGACGTACAATGACCGCGAAAGCGGCGACATCTGTTCCCTGCTCAACCTTCGTCCTTCAAGTCAATAAACAATAAGGAATGTCAGATGCATAGCAGGGGGGTGTAGAGGAACAAGAGGAAACAAAAGGGAGGAAGTCTTATATTAATTAACCATGATGCTATCTTATGAAGATGGTCATTAGTGACGTCATGCAAAGCATGCTGGGAAATTTTTGAAATTTTAAGCGGGGGATAGGTATGAGCGGTGAGCAATGATGAGAGAAATTTGATGAGTATAGAGGGCGCGATTGTTGAAGGGTGTGAAGATGATACATCAGTGTGGGATTTTTATTATTATTATTTATTGCCTCGGATTATAATTTAATAGAGATGTATGGGACGAATCTAGTGCGAGGTCACGTGAAACAATAGTCTAATATATATTTGAGATGTTTGTAAGTAGAGGTTAAATACATTAGCAGCTCAATGAATAATAATTTATGTTAAAATTTTCCAATCTATGATTACATAAGAAATTAATTTTGAATTGGAATATTTGGGGTAACAATCTTTGTTGCCATGGATCTATCTATATTTGCACGTATATATGATGTGTTGTTATCAGTTTTATTAGCTACAAATGGACAAATGTGAAAACAAAACGTTGCTATAGTGACATACTGCGTCTAACATCTGAACGAACTTTTGTGAACATTTGTTTGACAAGTAATACTTCTAATTAAAACTGAACACAAAAGCTTAATGAAAACAATGGGAAAACTCACGTAATTCTGTAAACCAGAAAGACCTAACCAATTATGGTAACATCCATTTACATTAATATGTACATAGTGTATATACACAAATGAAAAAAGAACTAAAAGGACGCTAGTAGAGTAGGGGTGAGCAGGGAGGAACTGTACTCTACCAAAGCATATTGAAACTTAGAGGCAAAAGTTGGGGGATGAAGGGGGGGGGGGCGGTGGTTGGAAGATCAGTGATGACAACACCCTGTTTTGCACATGGCGCATCAGTGTATATCACAATTAAATAATTTATTATAAACTATGTATTCAAATTCATACATTTTACATATTTTTGTAGACAGTATATTTCGTTTGAATTTAGTTTGAAAATAGGTTTGATTTTTTTTTAAATTTTGTGGAATATTTATTAGAAATAACTAGATCAAAAACACGTGGTTCAACTTTTCAGTGATATAGACGGGTTCAACCCTTATATATGATAACCGTCAACCTATGATCGTTTTCTCCCCTTTTATTTATATTTTTGCTTTTTATGGTTAGTCAAACGAAAGCTTGACATGAACTGACGAGAGTCCCATTCTCTAACAATATAGATTATAATCAGTCAATTTTGACAGACAGGAAGAAGGCTGTTTCTTTAAAAGCGAATTATTCCGTCGTATTCTTAATGCTGGGCCCACAAGAGGTTGTCCTTTTCCTTTTCTACTTAATCTGATTTTCATTATCATCATCTTAAGATTTAGAGATGGATTCTTGCATCCTCATCTATTCCTTAAGATGAAGATTACTTTCTCTTCAACTGTATTCGTCCTTGTAAACTACGAACTACATTTCCTGCCATACGTTTTGGTAAGGCTGGGTTATCATGTGCAATCTTCACTATTAACAATGAGAACTCACTCCTTAAGTATTCAAAAGGGTGTAATTTTCGAGTCAATTTCTCTCTCTTATCCAAAACTGATTTCGGGGATCTTTTTAACCCTGAAGGTAATACTATATTGTCACACTGACATGTAGACAAATTTGTAAACAACAAAACTGTTTTCAGAAAGATTTTTAAAAAATATGCAAAAAACGACGTCCTGAATTGGGTTATCATAATTATTGTGGACACTTTCAAGGTTGTCAATATTAGGAATAAAGAGCGTGACCAGAAGTAGTGATTTATAGGGACAGATTAGAGGAGAGTGAAATATGGAACAAGTAAAAAATGAAAGAATAAAGAAAGCAGAGGTGAAAAGAAGGGTAACAGGTTTGAAACAGCAACGTTGTTCATACAAAAGAAAGAAAAGATGGACGCATATAGATATGCGGTAATATATATGTAAAGAAAGCCTTTGCAGATGTGCTATATAGTTTGAAAAATCTCAGTTCGAAAAAAAACCCCGAGAATTCACTTTTTGAGACTGTCAACAAAGATGACATTTTCATGGAGCAAATTTTCATTCTTTTCTGTGGGCCCAATCTTGCAAAGTTAGTACTCACGTGGAGTGTAAATACTATACAGTGGGTTAACGCTAAAATTGGGCACGCCCTCTAATTTTGGAAAAAGACAAGCTCACAGCTACAAAAGAGGCAGCATTGTGAACACTCTCAAAAAGTGAGTTCTCACCCTTTTTTTCTAACTTGAGAGATCAGAAATAGCTTGAAAAAACTTGATAAAATGAAATAAGATTGTAATAATGAGGGCCATAATGTAACATATGTATGATTTAGATACGAACTTTTCGTCACAGGTACAGGACAGATGACGTCAGACGACAATATACACTGCACTTACGTTACGTATTGTACGTTAGTCTTCATCTTACGTGCAACCACAGTATTCATGTTTGGAGAGATATGCAGAATTTGAAACCTTATTATCCATGTTTAGATAGATATGCAGAATTTGCAACCTTATTATCCATGATTCGATAGATATGCAGAATTTGATATAAGCTGGATAGGTAAACACCCAATACGGGTAAGTTAATTGTACCAAACCTGTATCAGTGACATGCAAATTTACACAAACCATCGTACCAATCTTTGGAGGCTGTAAACGGATAACGAACGAAGTCTTATAGGTATGAAGCGTAATGCACTGTAGAACATGTGAAACATACATTGGTCCAATTCCCATCTTGATATAGCTTGTTCCCTTGTTGATGTCATTGATTAAGAAAACATAAAATATAATTTTGATGCGTTGTCATAGAAAGACAACAAAACAAGCCGTCTTTGTTTTCTATGTATTTCACTCAACCAGTTTAGCACAACTCCACAGTTGAAATCCGTTGAATTTTGATGACGTCATATGATCATACCTTAAATTATTATAATCATGTCGACCTTAAAAGCAAATCAATATCAGTCGTTGATGCACGACCGTGTACATTATCACAGATTATTGCACAATGCACTCATCCAAGTTAAGCGACATAAACTGCAGATCTCATCAAAATAAAATTGTTACGTAGCTGGAAATTGGATCAATGCGGTTCGTTCCACGTGCTCTCCATTGCATAACTCAAAACTCCGATATAACATAATAGACAAGGACTGCTTTAAGGTTAGGTCTATGTAAGAACCTAAGTAACACTAACAAAGGGATCACTTCATAAACAACAGTAATATACCATATGATTGCGAGCTAAAATTCGGCTAAGATTGTGGCTAAGATAGTTCACTGTACACATCTGACAAAGCTCTAGGTTGCTTTTGATCTCCAGGGAAATTCAAACTAAAGTAAGGTTCAAACTAAAAATGACTACAACGGCAAGAACGAGATAATAATGATAATCATAAGAATAATAATTGAACGGTTGAATAGTAATCGTATGAATAAAATTAAGAAGGGAACAAGTTCCCATAGCAATTTAATAAAAGAGAAAGGTAAAATATATCAGGGAATATTGAGAAACTACAACTACCAAGGTGAACTCATTGCAAAAGTAGATACTGTACCGTAGCACCAATGACAATAGTAAATGAAAGCTCAATATTTTGGCAAACATTTCGGCAAAAAGCATATGATTTTACTCTTACTTTATCTTTATATATGTTTCTATTCCCATAACGAAATATCTAATTATACCATATACGGTAATAATATATCAACAAAACAAACAAGGATGTACATTCTTTGCGATGTCACGAATCATTTCAAAGAATAGGCTTTACCTTGGAACGCCGAAAGGGTCAGAAACATTTAACAATTTAGTTGGGTGACTAGATAACTATGTGAACACACTAAACCCAACAGGTTTCGACAATTCAGTAATTGAACTGGGATTGATGTAATTTTGAGCCTATACCTGGTAACGTCAAACTCTAAATGGTATGTCACACCTTTTTATTTAATTATTTTTTTGAAATTAATTATTTTTATTGAAAGTTCACTTTTTCCGGGTGAAATCGAAATATTGTTTCACGTCAACATAAGTATAATTAGACAGCAACCTCAGGCAGAACCATTTTTCTATATGTGTTTTTCATTTTAGTGCTTTTTTTTATCCCCCACAACTTACGACATGGTATCTTCCTTTCTTGCACGACATTAACTGAGCGATTTAAGGAAAGCAACGATTTGTCACATTACACATATATGACTAAGTAATTATCTGAACACTAAAGCTCGACAAGGTTGCCCAACAAGTGAATTTACATCTCCTAACAATATAATAACAAAGTAATGATATATGATTTGAACACGTGTTTTGTTGTTGAGATGGGAGAGGTGACGGTTTCTAGGGCCCACACAACTAGCTGAGTTCAATGGCATAGGTCAACGCAGTATGACGTCATATATCAAGCCGCTAACATAAGTCGAAGAGGGGATTACATATTTAGATGTTCGATAAAGTGTTGCTGCATACATGCACTAAGTAGCAAATACATCCTATACTGCACTGTTAATTAAAACTACTGCTAAGTCGGTAACTATGGCTATCCTATCGTATATCCTAGCCTAACCAGATTGCTGGAATAAGACTCCTGAACACGTCATATTGACTCAAATTCAGTTGCTTTTTTAAACATTTAGCTGCCAGTATATTTTATGTGTGCTAACTGTAAGCCTAAACTCCACCGAGCATCCACCATCCGACTCAACAGCTGTGTAATCCATCTTCTAACATAAGTATTGTTGAGATTGTTGTAAGTAAACTTGACATACCACTTAACACTGAACTTATTTATATACGTGTGTCAATGACACGGTCTGGAATTGGCGAAATATTTCAAACGGACGTCAGTTCCACTTGGCCTAACAATGTTCCATTCTTCATTACTGTTGTGAATCACGATTCGGCAGGATATGATTTACATCGTATTAATTTATAAGGTTTCCGCACATAATGAGGTGGAAACGATGTTAAAACAACGATCGGATTGTTTAAAAGGCTTGCATGCATTAAGGCGTTGGCAGTGAGTCAACTAATGGATTATATTAAGTACCGGATGAGATCAACGTTTGAGGAAGAACTCATATTAAATTACACTTCACAAAGGATCTTGTATCCTTTGCCCAAAGTGAAATTGGATTTTAATCAAAAAAATTCTTAAGACGGATTAATTAAGTCTCAAGATGAACAACTTCATTTGACTACGCAAATAAAACATACGATGTATAATCTTGACATTTTAAGAAGAAACGACTGCTATAAAATTTCTGCAAATCCAATCACAACAAATCAAATTTTTCAAAGGCACTATGCGTTTTACGCGCGAAATTTATAGAACAAATTAAGAAAGTAAGAAATAGGATGCTAGCTATGGGAGTTCAAGGCGAGTTTATCAACTGCAATTGCTGTGTGCGATTAAAACTTTGTGAATGATTGCCCATCGATTTGAAAGACAAGACATGGAAGAAATTAAGAAAAGAAGAAAAATAGATACACCTGCACAGTTTAGAGTCAGTAAACTCTCTATAGGTTAACCTGCACGATAGATAACCTTTTCACTTCTGATAACCATGTGCACCTCACACACGTTTATAACGAAAGTAATCCATATTTGGCTTTACACGTAGCTGTAAGGACGTTTTGAATGCACTGAACTGATGAAGGTGTTTACGTTTAAGTCTTTTACTTTGGTAAAAAACTTTCTAAATTGATGTCACAATAAATACTGGTGAATTAAAATTTGATTTATGAATATTCATAATGCCTGACTGACTGATCATTACTTCTTCTAAGTCATAACAAACCGGATCTAATATAAGTTCAAAGCTTGTTATTCTGACTGTTCCATAATTTGACCATGAACTAATGGAGTATTCTAATACCCGAGTACAACCTAATTAGTGTGTTGATCATTCTTACTCTGCTAGCAGTATGATGATAATTCAAATCCTACAAGCAGTATGGAAGTAATTCGTATTCTGTATATATGGATGCATTTAAGCAGACTGTTCACATACTACCTAATTAGTATGTTGATAATTCTTACTCTGCTAGCAGTATGATGATAATTCAAATCCTACAAGCAGTATGGAAGTAATTCGTATTCTGTATATATGGATGCATTTAAGCAGACTGTTCACATACTACCTAATTAGTATGTTGATAATTCTTACTCTGCTAGCAGTATGATGATAATTCAAATCCTACAAGCAGTATGGAAGTAATTCGTATTCTGTATATATGGATGCATTTAAGCAGACTGTTCACATACTACCTAATTAGTATGTTGATAATTCTTACTCTGCTAGCAGTACGGTGATAATTCAAATCCTACTAGCAGTATGAAAGCAATTCATATCCTGTATATATATGGATGTAACATCTCTATAAGCAGAGTATTCTCATACTACCTGATTAGTATGTTGATAATTCTTACTCTGCTAGTAGTACGGTGATAATTCAAATCATACAAGCAGTATGAAAGTCATTCATATCCTGTATATATGGCTGTAACTTCTCTATAAGCAGACTATTCCCATACTACCTAAATATTAGTATATTGTTAATTCTTACTCTGCTAGCAGTATACGGTGATAATTCAAATCCTACAAGCAGTATGGAAGTAATTCATATCCTGTATATATGGCTGTAACTTAATTCTCTACAAACAGACTATTCCCACACTACCTAAATATTAGTATGTTGATAATTCTTACTCTGCTAGCAGTACGGTGATAATTCAAATCCTACTAGCATTATGGAAGTATTTCATATCCTGTATATATGTCTGTAACTTCTCTATAAGCAGAGTATTCTCATACAACCTGATTAGTATGTTGATAATTCCTACTCTGCTAGCAGTATGGTGATAATTTAAATCCTACGGGCAGTATGGACGTAATTCATATCATGCATATGGCTAAATGGTTGTTGGTTCTCATATAGCAAGCATGAAGTCCTCTGTATATCCAAATGTTAGATCACCTTGCACTTTGAAAGAAATAGCTAATTGAACCTTTTTTATCATCGTTAAAGGCAAAGGGACCAAATAATCCACTAATCATCATGATAATTTAAGTTGTCGCAAAACGACTGAGAACTTCAACAAACTCAAAAGGATGAGAACCTGTGATAGCCAATGTCAAGTATGTTACATTATTTTACATACCAGGTTGTGGGGAAGAATGCCAAATACCACATATTGAAATTTGAAAAATATCTAGTTCCGAAATTTACTTATTCATGTTTCTTTTTCGATAATGATTTCTGCATTATATTATGGTTACAGATGGGCCCATGGATGGACTTAAGATTGAGTAGGAAAACGGAAATATCATGACAAACCTAGTTCCTCTTCCAATTGGATGATCTTATCTTGCAGCGCCCCCAATCTTTCGCCACCGGAAGTCAGGTTTTCACTTCCCTTCTGATCCACTTCCTCTTGTAACCTCTCGTTCGCCATCTCCAGAGATATCAGTTTTCTCCTCATAGTGTCGGCTTCGTTATGCATCAACGCCAATTGTCCTCGGATCTTACTCTCGACGCTCTTAGGGCGGCCTGCCGGTTTCGAGGGCGTATCACGTGGCATACACGCCACCTCGTTCAGCCTTTTCAAAGTCTGAATTTCTAGTTCGTAACACCTATTTCTAAATTCAGTCTCAACTAGTCTCCGCTTTAAGGAATCAATAATATTTTCAAAATCTATAGATGAAAGCCGAGTGACACCGCTATCATTAACGGTTCTGGAAATTTTGCTGACAGAGCTTTTAATAAAGCTTTCCGCTTCTTCAAAAGCGGTTATTTTCATTCGTAAAGTTCCGTTTTCTTGTTCCAATGATGCAATCTGTTGCCGCAAAGTACTACTATCTTTGTCCATTGCACCTTCGGGGTCCGCACTGGAAATGTTGGATTCTTCACCGATTGGCGTTTGCCTAGTTGGAAGGTTTGCTGCTGTTAACAAAAAAGAGAAAAGAAAAGAATAAAATTCACACATTTAAAACAGTTTGCGAGGTGAAGAAAAATTTCTTCCAAAATACAATACTGCTAGATTTCTGACACAATATTATGGTCATAGCACTATAAAAAATATGACACGATAACCACTCGCTTGCCCCGATTAGGAATGTTTTCATACAGCCGACATGTTCAGGTAGAAAACTTGACTTATGCATGCAGTACCCTTTCACACGGACGTTATGTCATTGAATATATTTATTCGTCTAGTTCGTCTACCCTTCGGGGACCACACTTCAAATATCACAAGAGAGCACGGTTCCGTGGGATTCACCATATAACCATTATGTGCAACGTGGCTGGCAGTTTGATGAAAGTCATGTCAAATATTCTATCGCATCGTTCGAAATTCTTCTCCTACAGTACTGCCAACCCCAGCATCCACCCCCCCCCCCCTAACCAACTAAAATCGATGACCCAAAATTCTCAGTGAAAAAAACAACTGACAACTGACTAACCAAGTTTTGGAACAACTAAATGTTTGATTTCATGTTATTATTTAATTGGGCTTTCATCGTCATGTTCATGACACCACCACACATTGCAAAATAATAAATACTTTCAGGAATATTCAACATTAATGGAAAAATCAAACAACAATAAAGATTCCAAAACGGCTGAAATAAGATTCTATATCTATCTACTACACTTGCAGCCTGAATATTCATTGGCATGAGACTTTCGCTAAATGCGGCAACATTTCAGAAAAGGGGCGCTGTTACTTAGATGTGCAGCTCATTGCTACAGACACAAAATATGTATTCCTCGAGCCTCAGTCCAATGTCCTTTTAAAGAAGTACGCAGGTATACAAATCGTGAGTTGTACTCGTCGTCATGGCGATTACCTTGAAATTGTGATAAACATAAGATAACCCAGGTAAAAATTCTACCAGCATAGTGGACGCACTTAACGATGCGTCGCGGTACTTTATATAGAGTTCAAAGGTACACAGACAACAGCAATATATTCAATACTTGATTCACACATTCTAAAGTATATCGTGGAAAGAGAGTGGCGAAAGAAACGATGTAAATGAGAAGTAGTATTTCAATAATGTTTGCAGAAAGGTGTTGAGAAATTCAGAATTTTCTTGAAACTAGCAAGCCGATTCTCATGGGCTTTATCAGTTAAAACTGGTAAAGGTGAGTACCCGTTAGTCGGTTAAAATTGATGTGTGTTATAATTTCTTAACATGTGCTACACTTATGAACAGTTGCTACTGAGAAGGATTTAACACACAGAAAATACTAAACACAGAATTATATGTATATCGATTGACTGGACTAACCAGACTACTGTAAAGGTTTTGTCAATAATTTCGTCCACATTTTAACAGAAAGTGGATAAATCTTAACTGCAGAAGGCTTGAAATCTGCAATTTGAACCACCTTTACAAAGGATACATACTAGTAAAAAACAGTCATTAGTTGAAACAGCCAATGAGCAATTTTTCCACGGTAGCATCTGTTGACAGGTCTAACATGTGTTACGGTGTCATAACACCCTTCAGACTATACTGATTAACGGTTGTTGTCACGCCATGTACATTGGGTGAACTCTAGCAATCATGTTTTCTGATTTGGACTGGCATAGGCTTTGACATATGCAGTTTGATACTTTCCTTAAATGAGTTAAAACTAATTGGACCAATAAAAGACTAAAATATTTCATAAAGCTCGACTCACCACCGTCATCTTCATCAGGAAGACGTTCAGAGAGACGTGCAAGGGCGCCCTCTAGTTCTTCATTTTTTACCTCCTTTTCAACTAACTTTCTGCGCATAACCGTCGCCTCCTGTTCAATAACCATTAACTGAAGTCGAAGCTCCGCCTCCTTCTCTGACGTCACGCCTTTCTCCTTTTCTGATTTCTTCGGGTCGTCCAGCGTCCCGAAACGCATTTTATATCTCTCCAATTCGAAGTCAATCGTCTCTTTCTCTTGTTCAACGTCCGCTAAGCTCTTCCGTAGAACCTCACCCTCCTCCTCGACCAATTGCAGTTGGCTTTGTAAGTCCCGTTCCCGATCTGTAGACTCTTGCAAGTCGTTTAGTAGAGCGGCAATATCGTACTCGGCCGTAGCATCATCTTCCGAAGACGTTGATGACCTGAGTACCAAGACCTGATAAAGCAGATTGTGTACAATAAAGTTACAATTTTAAGTGCTAAGACGGTTTTTAACGACCATGCATGATGCCATTGATATCATAAAAAAGTGAACGGACAGAGTCACCGAAGGCTGAGATGTTAAAATTCAATCAAATGTATAAGAAGTGTCTTTAGGCTGTCTACAGTCCGAGACACGAAAGACAAATAAGTCTCCCATGGTATAAAAAAAAATATCCCTCAGAAATATTTGTCTAATGGAGAAGCAAATTGCCAAGTTAGCTAATGATAAATTGGGTCTTTCCTTTTTTTGCTGAAGAAATGAAAGAAATCACTTTCTATTAAGCACAGGCGCCTCTGATTAAGGTATAATTCAAGCTGTGTGTCTGACAGCTGCGGCGGACATTCTGATTAAAAATCGTTATTAGAGGGGTAATTTGGGTTTGTTCAACGATTCCATCAGCTGCCAGACTTGACTAAGGACAAAGAGGAAGTCAGATTTGTGAGGGGAAAAAAAGGCCCTTCCATTGGGCACCAATGTTTCTTAATTCATGTATATACTTTACGCTAATTAATTTATCAATGAGAGGTCTCTACAGGTGGAAACTATTGATGTGTCTTCACAGCTTCAACTTTTGTCTACTAAAGTTCAAAAGTCTGAACAACGATCGCAATAACACCCTTATCAGAGTTTCTTCTCACGTACTTATGTAATGCTTTAGAAACATTGTCAGGTCACAGTACAAAACATTGTGATGTCAAAGGTCACCGTGACAACCGAAATATCATACAGGTTATAAGCATTTTTTTTAAATAACGTCATTGAAACGCTATGATAACGCTTACAAGTTGTTACTAAATTTGTGGTTAAATGTCACGGTTAACTTCAGCGCAAGGATGGCTTATTGGATGAATTAAGGCAGAAATTGTCAATAATCCCAAGAAAACAGAAATATGTTTAGTTCCAAGTAAGTAGTGATTCTACATATATCCCGTTTTCTTTCTTTAATAATTGCTACGTGGTTGCCCCTTTATGGTCTAGTCTACAGTGCATGACATCTCTTCAGTCCAGAATTAACTGCTATATTTAATTTGTTTTATCAATTTCAGCAACTCCACCGAAACAATGTTTCCACTTCATATTGCCAACAGTCATTAAAACAGTTGAAATGTTGTGAAACTGTTGTCTATGGCCATACAAACCCTCTGTATATTCTTATTGAACTTCCCGCTGCTTCTGAAGGGCTGACCTTACAGTCTATTTGCTAGACTGAGAACTTCAGCCACTTTCATTGAAGATATACCCGAGATATTTTGAGAGTTCTTTCCCAGAAGGTAACATAAAGTTGAAGTGTTCAAGAAAAGTAAGCACCATTGAGTGAAGTTATCGTAAATGTCTGTGTTATTTCAAAACTTATTTGCGCTTAATTTCATCCTTTAACAGCACCCTGAGGTGTTAATTTTGGCGGAAAATAAGTGATTAACTGTTTTACCTCCATGGTTTCAGGTACGTTGCCATATATACCTTTCATTTGGTGGTCAAATATTTATAACCAGATTGTGACAATTTCAAGGAAAACTACAGTTTTTTTTACACGAGTCTATCACATAAAGTTATAAAGATTGGAACAAGACAAAGTAGCAATTAACTGATTAAATAAAGCCCCACTCACAAGTTAGCGCACTACACATGTATAGACTATACAATCCATACATACGGACCACACAGCTGGGGTCTAATTGGGGACTTAATTAGCCACTTCACGATAAGAGCATATCGATTTACAGTATGTGAAAAACAATAAAGGGGAATTGGCTCATTAATTTGCGATTGTTAATTACGGCAGTGACCGATATTTGAAGGTCAAATGGTGGTTGCTTACATGACGTATGTCAATATGGATTAGCTCATGGTTTTGAGGTAGATTTGTGGAATGCTTCGGCATAAATTACCCTGATTGAGGGCTTCTTCTATAATATCTAGAATGGTTATATATCGAAAATGATTCCCCTCCCCCCCCCCTCCTCTTTATGCAAGTAAAGAAACAGCAACCATTAATATTCATATAAAATGCTTACATTTAATCGAACGATTTAACTGACGTGGTATACATGTATATATGAGGCACAACATGACACGAGCATATTTAAAAATGGACAAGATAAGTTCAGAGGCGAGCACTGAACTTTGAATATAAAGCATGGCTTTGACTCGTGCATATTTACATACGATAATATATGTCACGTGACTAGCACATCATGCAATTCAGAAATAAACACCATCCATAAAAGTGTTTGTAGAGAATATTACGAATGTGAATATAGTAAAACGTTAAGCAGACATGTTTTTTATGGAACTATGTTCTATAACCCGTTCAATTTGCCTGTACGATGGACGCAACTTGTACCTGTGATAGCGTTTATGAACGGTTAACGAATCCAAATGTGGCAAAACCGCCACTAAATGGCCGAAATATTGATTGGAGAATCTCAATATGGAAAAGAAAAGGTCGTGATTAGCGAACAAACGCAACAGTTTAAGATGATCGATGAATCGATGGAGAGCACTGTGATTTGAACTTTTGTTGCATCTTTGTTTGCAGCCTAACGTTAAGTCAACAGAAATGTATGATGCACTGCATACAGCCTATACCGTTGACTATATCTTATCATTAAGTAAACAACGCGCTACGGCAATTCGAGTCATGTTTCATCTGAGTCACATCTGAGAACTTTCGTTTCATAATGTTGCAGGGAATTATATTCTGATAAAGCACATTATTCACTACAAATCCCCTTCTTCTTTAGATTGTGATCCCAATTCCTCGCCTGCATTAGCGATCGAGTCCTTTCATTTATATCCTACAGTAGTGGGCACAGCCTTTTACATTCTCTTGTTTGTCGAACACTTCATACGACATTATGCATAACCCACAGGAATTATCGGTTTAGGCATATACCTCCTACAATTTCAACAATACTTGATTAAGCCTATACTTCATCGTACGGTCGTTCGGACGTTAGACCCTATATCACAGTGTGTAGTCAGTCATTACGTAGAACTTACTAGCCTATATATCTACCACATACTTATGGCTGAGGTGACAAAAGGTTTATCAAACTAGACTTGAAATAGTTTTAAAGGTCCTTATAGGTTAACGGTATAAACTTCAAAGTTCGAAACCTATCCATGCAAGAGAATATTGTCAAACTACGGTCTAGTCAAGCCCAACTGATTTGACGTTGTATTGAAGGGAGGGGAAAACCAATGAATTACTCTCCATAAAAAGCCTACGAACAATCTTGTTTCTTGTGGAAAATATCGTGATATAAACGTCATGTTAGCATGTAATGTCATAGTGCTATTCGGACTATAGGAGGTAAAATATGATAGTTTCCTCCTTATTTTACTTTAATATTTTCCATAATAGCATATAAAAGAATATCACAAAGTACCATATCAATATCCCTCTCATACTCCTTTCACGACGCACCATGCATCGAGACGTTATAGTCGCAGCGTCTCAAAATATTTCAGCCCCCCCCCCCCCCTTAACAAATTACATTGAATATTTTCTCTTTTATATTCCTTCAGAAAATATGGAGGACATTTTTCTTCTTATAAAAAGCACGGGTCATACACACACATACATGCGTACGATTTCAGGAGTGTGTAAATGAGATTTTTGCAGATATACATATAACGTATAGCTACACACTGCAGTAGCCTACATGCAAACACACTGAAGCTTAACTGCGCATATATGAAGTACATTGTACATGCAGACGAGAGATTAGTAAGAGATCTGTTCTATATATCGTAACAACAGAACCAGTTCGTCTGTTACAGAACGTTTATAAGCATGCTAGCTAATATAACCCTGACTCTATGCAAGCAATGTAGCTCCTCATATAAGCCCCAGGGAAGCTGCCAATCAAATTTGTGAAGCATGACAATTAATGAGTATATGAGATTGCAGTAGGACTGGGCAGTGTATATAGGCTGTATATATTTACAACTGGTTTGTAACGTCTGACAGCCTACTACACTCTACTACTGTAGTCGTAATCAAACAACGTGTGATGATAAACAGACGGTATATAACGAAGGAAAAAGTATTTCGGCAAGTAGTAAAAAGGATCAAACGTGGCAGATTATGCTGCGGGTAAACTGAATGTGGCATTAATGACAATGTTGAGTAAAACGTCAACACATGCAAAGGCTGGTACAGTTGTATGAGTAATATAGTTAGAACTTAAAAGTTACAACATAACATCTGTCATATAACAGGAGAAAACCTTTGAAATTTGGTATATACCTCAATAGCAATATTTTTTCTTTTATATCTTAGTTCATTGTTATTGTAACCGTGTACATCGAGAATATTTCTATATCTCCACCATTTAATTACGAAATATACCGGTCTTCAAACGAAATAAACAACCCGTTTTGAAACAATTCTTTCTGTTTATATATTTTATTATTTATATGGGAAATAGTAAGGCCAATGCCACTTGTAATTTTTTATATATATATCTTTCTCACTGCCTAACCAGATTCTGAACCTACGACGAATGGTACAGTGTGATACAGATGCTTGTAAATGTATATCACCTGACATGACCGGAAACAAGGAAGAGCATGCGCAGAATATGATTAACAGAATTCAAATTCGAAGACTATTAATACTAAAATCTCTTCAAGTTTGGCATCTCACATTAGCGTACATTGACATTTAAATATTATACGAAATAGACGGCGCGGTTCAAACGGGCCGATTGTCACCTCAGTGACACCTTAAGATTTAGTAATAGGATACAATTGAAGCATTGTTAATATTTACATGCAAAGATTGTGTGCCATAACGTGAAGCAGAACACCAAACAGTGCAGTGAACCAAACGGCATGCACGCACACGTGAATTACATGCATGAAAAGGTTCATTCATACAAAGTCCGCCACTTCGACCTTTAAAGCGGTGAATCCTTTATAGAAAATCAAATATATTTCATATAGGAAAAAAAGTTGTCATGTCTATTCACAGGATCACTTCAACAAGTTAAGGTTCACAAGAATAAAGGCCAATATTTTTATATATTTAACTTACTAAATACATCAGAGAAGTCTTGGTTTTATGTCACAGCAGGTCAAATTCAAGTGAAAATCACTACACAATGAAGTATGGATATTGTAATTATCATTTATGGATACAAATTTTTCTTTAATTGGCGTGCAAGGGAATACACACTAGTTTCGTAGTATATAAACATACTGCAGGGTTGTTGATCTATTAATAAGGTTATTTCAAGTACAAAGAAATACATGAGATATCTTCATCAGTCTATACCTCGCCATGTCTATGAGCATCTGTTCAAGTTACTTTGCTTGCAATTAAATGGAACGTATAGAGTTGATGACCTCCCTCTACATGGATAAAAGGTTACGTCTAAGTCACTTGAACATGACGTAATATGCAAATGAAACAATTTGAAAATATGCAGATTTTTTTTTTGTGTTTGCATGCAAAACTTTGGCGTGATCTCATGCATATCGTGCAGTGCAAATATTAGCATGCAATATCTTCACAGACCTTTTCTTTCATGGATTGTGATGATCCTTCCGCTTCTGATTTGGCTATTTTACGCCGCAAGAACTCAACCTAAGTGAGAGGTACATATAATGACAAAAATATAAGTTTCAAATCATCAATATGCATAATATACTTACTCACTTACACGCAATTAAATGGCTTACAAAAGGGTAGGCTATTTTAGTGAGCCAGACCGCAGGATATCATGCGACGCCGTATTTGGCTTAAAAATCCTGTAAGTATAGGTTTTCCTCGAAAACTGCATGGAGATTGCACCTCCTACTGCCAACCTATTGACAACAGTAACTGTCATCAATATTTGAACAATTTTATACATCTAAATCTATAAAATTCATAGTCGAAAACAATACCTATAATAATTATGTAATTATTCTTAGTTAACTATACTGCCTTGATTGACAACTTTGCATATAGTTCCAAAGACAGCGGTTTATTAATAGGCTGTATTATGCATGTATCCAATTTGGAAATGCTTTAATATTCTTGAATACAATAAAGCGAAAGTTGAATACGCAAATGTCAACAGAATTCTTTTGTTTACTAATTGCGTTCCTCTGTAACATGTCAAAAGTGGTTTTATATTTGGAATAAATCTTTAAGCGAATCAATACGTGATGAGCTAGACCAAGCTCGAAGGATGAAAAAGGTTCATGGTTTCAGCTGCCAGGCTACTGAACTGTACTTCAGATTATCCAGCGAGATCTAACAGAAATCCCTTCTTTTTTTTACAACAAACAAGAAATCCTGAATATTGATTATGCCAATATCCCAGTTTTTACACCTAGAAAGAAAATATGAATATTAATTTTTGAAAAATATATTCTCATATGCATTTCTTCAAAACACGTCCTCAATCAGATCACTTACAATGAAACATGTTTTTTTTTTTACTTCCTCAAAACTATGAAATGTATGAAATTAACAATAGTCGAAATTAATATATATATATATATATATATATATATATATATATATATTTATATATATATATATATATATTACTAGTTTAATCTCCTTTCACCTGGCCCAGATGTAAATCCCAAGTGATCAAGCCATCTCTTAAATTTTTCTGACGTAAATGAATTTCTTATTTTCATATCCTTTTGGCAATTTCCCCCGAAATGTACTCTATCAGATATGGAACATTACACAAATATTCGACTCTGCCGCCTACAGCCATGTATAGAGTTGACTTTAAACTGTGATGGCTATTTAGAGATTAAGTCTTTCTGTCGCTGCTTTAAATTTAAATTTAAAAAAAAAATGATGCGATGATTGTTATCTCTTTGTAGATTAAAAAATCAGTTTAAAAATTGATTGATTGAAATAATGACTTATCGATAATAACATTAAGAAATACATGGTACTTGACCATATGTGATGGTGCATGGAGTTCAATACACTATAGAATTAGTTTAAACCAGAGTGATATTTTCATTAGTCTCTTTTTCTTCCTGTAATATTTCCACCTCTCTTTACTGAACATATTGATGATGTGACGTCAGAACAAATTAACATTGGCAATGTGTCAATAAAAGATTTATTTGTATTTTAGATACCTATTAAGGTTAAACCCATTGTATTTCGATAAAATATCAACATTTTGATATATTGTTTACACAGAAGATACCTGTAGATCCCAGTATAAATATTTCTACGCATAATCTCAACTGACCCGCAAGTTGCCGCCGCAACCCACCAGGCTTAATTCCCCGTCGCTATACTTGGAGAAAGAAACACAGACACACACATACTGCTGCGATTGGCAAAATTCTATAACGCACATTGAGGAAAATTTAGAACAAAAAAGTCATTTGGACAGTTAATTATCAATTTGTTCATTTTGTTGTTTACGACTGATGAAGACACCGTACAGGTAATGAAGTCAATCATATATTACAAACAAGTAAACAGTAACATACATGCGCACGAAAAGCCATTTTCAATACTGCATAGTTGTTGCTAGTCAGTGACTGTACTCACACCTTATGTAATAACACATAATTCAACAGAATGCCAATCCACTTGGAGAAATTCTCTATTAGAAAACAATTTGGAGAAAATTCATTCACAACATCTGCCAAACGTGGTAGAAATTAGGCTAATGAACGACCCCTTCAAAGCTTCCGTCGGTTGGACAGCAGTGTATGGTCAAGAGAATTTTGGATTCTGAAATTAAAAAGTAAGTATGCGCCAAATGCCGAAGGCATAAATACACCAGCGGTGGATTAACGATTTCATAAGAATCTTAACTGTTTCTCCTATAACTACTTCTTTCGGCCTTCCACTATATTTGTGACCTCATTTTCTGGCGTTAAGTTTGCTTCTGTAGCCAAGATGAAGCCACTCAGGAAATGAATAGGACTTAAATTAGCTTCTAAGGCTTCCCTCTGCCGTGTATTTGAAAGCTTTACGGCCTAATTTGTGAACACACGTTCGAAATTAGTTGGAAGGCCCTCTGTAAACATTGTGATGAAATTGTTACGAGGTCGTGAAAGATGGTAGATACGATAAGTCAAACCTCGAGATGAGACTGCAAGACTGACAGGAATCACGTGCTATAATTTTGCTTTCGTTTTTGATACATTTTGGTCGGGAAGGCAGATAATTTACAACATTACGCAGCTATATACATGTTTTACGTGGGAGAAACCGATAGCTTGTAACTTACAATTCCCTTTAGGTGGTCATCCAAAATGGATAACATATAAGTTTGTTTCTTCCCTAACAAAGAAACTTATGCGACAGAAAAAGCCTAAAGGGTCAGTTTCTTGTATTTTAATTGCAGCAGTTTTAACTATATATTGGCCGTTCTTCTGCCTCAGACTGGCAGGCATAATGATTTCAATTTTGTTTGTGCCAACGTCATTCAGTCCATCAGCTGTATTGGGCAATATTCAGCCCTTCAGTTCCAACCCTGATATTGTTTATGGAATAGCCTGGACAGCATTTATGTTGCCAATGACCAATTTCCCCAACGACGATATTAAACAAAAAAGTCATCTTTTCTCAGCGATTTTGCTTACAACATAAAATCGTGGACGAAACACGTGTTATATAGGCAAAAGATCTTAGGCCGCCTGAAGAGGCGAAACTTGGCAATCTCGTTCCCGTGTAGATAATATATCGTCAAAGGGGACCTAAAGGTTTATGGGTCGATCTACGAAGGTTGTTTTTAATTTAAAATACACAGTTCGCAACGTCTTTTGTGAAATGTATAAAACCCGCTGAAACTAAATAGCTCAACTTTACGAGTAGTTGACACGAGTATAGCCAAAATTAACGACAACCAACGCGTGTGGTGCACATCTCTGTTCGTATTTATACTGATGGCCGCCTAATGACCTTATAAGTAACGATGATTGCTTGCCAAGATGGCAGAAATATTATAAAATCCCGTGTAAGTTAAGTAAACAACGTCGCTCAATCTTTCCGAATATTATCTAGAAAGCTGCCTCAAAGACTCTATCAAAGTATCAAATTAATTTCTTAGACTCCTCTATAATATCGCCTAAGTGTCGTTTCGTAAACACAAATTTCATTACTTTTCAAGCTCGCGTGTATGGACAAACGAACATCAGTGCACGGTCAGTGGGTGAAAAAGGTTGCATGGTTTATTATGAAGTCTACACATTGTGTGTGGTAGTTTGGATTGATTCATCAATAGAAGATGAGTTCGTTTAAGCATATAGGTGAAGGCGAGTTCCATACATCAGTACATTCTATTGTGTTTTTTTTTGTACATATATAGTTCAGGTCTTTGGTCGAGTGGGCAATGTTTGTACTTTTGTCTTTACTTCTAACACATGCGGTACAAATAAATAATACAAACGATATACCAGATATGCTCACATTTCAATGTTATGTTCACATCACCTTTAAACAAAGGATGTAATTGTCCATAGAAACCATAACGTACAAACCAAGGTTTAATAATTAACTACTTTTATAAGTATGTCAATTTAATGACCTAATAAATGTTCTTTTCTGACGTAATTGTGACATGGATGTCGATGAGCAAAGCCATCTATTTCACCGACGCCATTGCTGTCTCTATATGTTACATACTTTCCGTTGATTGGTTCATTATTTCATTCGTGTATCTTTACATTTTGTTGTACAAGCTATAAGACACTTTATACTTGTCCAGTTACGTTTATCACGAGATTTCAAGCAAGCTTCCTTATATGGCATACAACTTTCTATGAACCGTTCTTCCTCTCAAACACTTCAAAGACAAACACATATTTTTTTCAATTTCTTTCCAACGAAATTTCTCCATCCAACACGAAGTGTTTTTCCCTTCACATTTTCCTTTCCATGGCATAGTTACATCTCATTTGTAAACAGAATAAATTTGCCTGCCTCCTTGCAAGAAATCACACCCAATTAATCTTGATAACAGCGCAAACAAAGCACTATAAGAGCAAAATCTTAGGTATACTTCCATATAATTAATATATCTTTGCGCGTAGTTTATATAGCCTATATATAGTATCTTACAGACCACTCCGCGATTCCGCATTACCATATACTTGCAATTCAATTTTACTTTCGTGTCAATGCCGATCAGAGAAATCTTTGATGAATCGCCCATGCAGTTCATTTGATAATCTAATGAAGATCGTTGACTCTATGCCTGCAGTTCGTTGACATGCTTGTTTGTTCATCTGCTAGGCATAAACTGTCGACTCATTTAGCGCTGCTGTGATGTAGTAAAGCAATGTTGCTAGTCGCAGAGAGATGCAGCTGCCTTGAAAACAAGCATGCGGGATATATATATATATATATATATATATATATATATATATATATATATGAATCCTGCAGAGACCAATTATTTTTGGTTTCAAGTGATGTCGAAGAAGATACATAGGAACAGGAATAAAAGAAAGGATCGTTAGGTTTGACAATAGAGAGGTCAGGAACTCTTGTTAACTTACAAGATAACGATATTCAACGACATATCTATCGCATTTATTAAGATGTATATTCAATTGTGTATACCCTATTAGACAAGATTTCTATGTTACCAATATAACGGCCTCCTTGGCTTTTAGCAATCAATAAGGGTCGTTTCTCTCAATCGTTTAGGAAAACCAAAAATAAATGTCTTTTTTAAGTACATGTCACATGTCACATGTGCTTCAAGGGTTTTAACAAAATGATAAGGAAATACTGTCAAATGAGAAAAAAACTTATCTATTATAGACATGTGTTGTGAAACAAACAGTTTGAAGAATAAATCAAGTGTGATTGTATCAAATACTGTTCATTTAAAAAGAGCATGTCACTTTTGAAACAAAGCATTATTCGTACCCATCTAATCAAGCTATTTTTCGACATTCAAAACATAAAGCAAGAAATACAAATATTTTGTTAGATAAAAAAGCAATATACCAAAAAACTTTCTCGAAACGGTGAACATTTGAAAGTTGAAGGATTGTTTCGACTTTTTTTGTTATGTCTAATGAAACACAAACTCCACTGACTTCCCCAAATAAATCTCCCATATATATATTCATCACAGCATAGTCGTATAGTTTCATCAAGTCCCATGTGAACATTAATGCTGTTATATTTACACCTTTCAGCTATGTTTTGCTGTACCCACGTTAATATGGACGTGAGTAGAGACGGATTTATGACATTTACTTTTAGAAATGACACACAACCAGCCATCTGCCTACAATAACATACTCTATCATTGAGCAACGAAAAGTTCAAATTCTAACCACAGACTGTATTTTGGTTGAAAGACAACACACTCTTTTACGCGATATGCACGAAAGCAACGAAGGACATAAACTCAGAGAAGCAAGTGAGTTTACCCAGCTAACTGACATATAAATACTATAGTGACTCACACAGATAGCGAGAACTTTTTTGAAAGATTAGATAAACACTTACCTCTGTCCTGTGTAACTGATTGCATGAAAGAAAATGAAAACATGACATAAATTCTCATAATACTCATCATATTTCATAGAAACATATACGAGCAAATGTACGAACACATTCACTGAATCTTTTCATTACGAAGAGGTCGCTGAGAGAGTGTTACAGTATTTGACTTTCAGATCTTCGAATCTGGATCACTATAAATAGGATTCCAGAAAAATAGCAGTGTCGTATTTGTCAATTAACAACTATAGCGAAGAACTCTAGGAATCCCCCTCAAGTCATGCAATGACCTCACAGGTTCATAGCTGGTAACACCAAGGATAATAATAATAATCATCAGTTATTTTTACCACGCTTAAGCGACCATGCATAAATGTGGGCGAAACCCGCAAGGGCTTATGGATTACAACTTACACGTCGGGTAGCTTCCAATTCAACATTTTTAACTCAAATTTTAAATCTTTTTCAATTTAGAAAGTCAGTTCAGTTGGTGAAAACCGTAGATTGCTCTTGAATGAAAAACCCACCTTACTATGACCCGGCCGGGTATCGAACCCGGAACCTCCCGATTGCTAAGCCACATTGCTTCAAATGATGAAAACAGCTTGAGTCGTATTGAAGAAGATTCTAACATAAAGAAACATCAGATGCTATTTTACCTATAGCAATACTTTTGTATCTTTATTTACAGTAACTCATTTCTACTTAAAGCGAATGGGATAATTAAAGAAGAAACAGACAAACATGGGTCCCTTAAGTAGGAGACGATGATTTCGATTTTTTTATGAATACATTTCGACCCCTGTGAGATAACGTATCCCAAGATTTCCGCTTATTAAAAACAATGAAACTCTCAAGTGCATCTACTGAGAGTAGTAAACCATGAACAACACGTGCCGTATGGCTATATAGGCGTACAAACCAATGACGATTTGGCGACATTTACGAAACTTATGTGGCTAATAACGTCTGTGTAAGATATTGTGATTTGATGTTTTGCTTAGTTGTAATGCCGAGTTTATGGATGACACAGTTCAATCATACTCGTTTCCCACTGGAGGAACTTGTACATACTTCCACATCAATGGTATGAAGTATAATTTGCCGTTTTTTAAGACAGGGGTGAGGTGAGGTGAGATGGAGACGTGAATGACGTCATTCTCGTGTGGACAGTGGTGCAGTTTGCTGCAATCACCTCATTACAGTAGCAGTTTCAGCACATAGAATGTATTTGTTAATTTAGCTACACGTTTGGCTAATCAGTCTGCTATTAGAAAAGATGTAGGTCCTAAAGGTTAGGCAGTGCTAGAACCCTAGGATACCATACCCAAGGATACCATACCGGCCTCCCCTCCCCCCCCCCCCCACTTTCGCGGGCAAGACCCCACCAGCAGCCTGCAGGGAAGTGTCCATGCAGGCCGCTTGACCTTTGGGAGTCAAAGGAATTTGTCTTATCTGTCTAGTGGATAATCCGACACTAACCTAAGTCTTCATACTTGCTTAAAGAAAGAGACAACGTTTCTTGACGTATAGTAAACCTTCCGCCCGACATTGAACTAACATATCTGTAATTTTTAGTGTAGGCTTTTTGCATTATGGGAAACATAATAAGTTACACAAGCCACTCCATGGTTTTAGCTTGAGGAGGCCCGTGAAACGAGTTTGCATTTGTCGCAAGATGTATCATTGGTAATGTTCCATCCCGACGCCATTTTCAGTGACGGGTAAATAAACTTTGGGAGAAAAGTAGTTGATGAGAAGCATTGGTTGGAATGGTAGATCAACAGTATATTGGCCCCAAAATGCGACGATTTGTTCAAGAGTAATAACAATTGAGCTGCATATACCCTGAGCAGGTCAATTTACACAATGGAGAGAAACAGAGCTATGTGATTCTTCACTGTCTTTCTGCTTTCTACCTCTGAGGTCAATCCATGTTTCACGTTAGCCGTCCGCGGGATGATGACAAAAATATGACTTTGCCTCTTCGTTCACAGAACGCTTCTAAAAAGTTTTAAAAGCAATACTAAGTGGAAAGTTCTCATATAAATAAATAAATAAATACAAAAGACCTGCAGATCTGTGAATTCTCTAAACGACTACACTGGAGTAGAAGCTAATGTATATTTGTTTGTTTGGGCTTTTTAGAAAGAGTTAGGACTTCTGACGTATGTAGATAGCAGACGACTGTTAATACATATGATACGCATATTGAAGAGAAAGATGGGCCCTAGTTCTAACGAATACAGTACATCTAATGAGTTACTGAATGAACTTTCAACCAATCAAATTAAACGGCGCAGGCACTGCATAAAGATAACAACAACAAAAAAGGAGCTTGCAACTTTTCACGAATATATATGGAATCTTACTTATATCGGATCGTGTTTATCCCATAGTGTACATATGTTACGAAATTAATTATTATTTACTTCATGAAACGAAATGTTGAATGGTTGGTGACATTTCTCGCGAATAGCTTGGTACTGTCTAACTAGAACAGATAGTGTTCTTCACCAGTTACATAACTATATAATCTTAATTACTAATCAATTACACACATAACAACATTTTCCACTAATTAGTGCAACTTAGACAATATCTATAGCATATTGTCTATGTATTATCAGATCAAATATTTTATGCATTCAACTTTTCATTAAGATATGCATGGATAATGTTACGTAATTTTACCAGTCATTACATCAACGTCAAACAATTTGTGTTTGAAGCTGAGAAACGCTGAAAAATTTCAATATTTCAGGTTGCAATCTCGTTTACTATACCACTACAAGAGATTCCCATTGACGGGCCTCGCTTTTCTGCAACACAATTCTGTTCTTTCTTTCTTCTCCTCTGCTCCTCCTATTTTCTTTATTTTCGTCTTTTTATTCTTGGGAACACTTCTAGTACCCATGACTGATGAATCGCATGAACTTAGCGAGAAGATTTATCTGTCTTCATTTTTCATCGTAATTAATCTCAGAGAACAAAAAAAAAAGGTGTTTACAAGCCCATTCAAAATGAATTCATATAAACATTTCACCCGAGTTACCGCGTCATCCGAGAGCTTCTTGCCGGGAAGAAAAAAAATCCTATAATTTATCGCTTTCTCTTAATAGTATATTGAACAATGACAAAAAAAAATATGATAAATGTACCATATACCTTATAATTTCCGCTTTAATGAATAGTACTTGTTAATCAACGCTGTCAGAGAACAATGTTGCCACTTAAAGAAACACGTGTAGATAAGAGACAACGTCAAGTATAATTATATATGAGGGTCGGCAAACTTGATAACATTTTCAATGGGCACTTACATGTGGAACTATATATCTACAGATGATGTCGTTACACTATGCATTATGTATGACTGAATTTGTATTCAATTAGTTATGAAATGAAATATGAAATGACTAGATGATTTCGTCTAAAAATGTATGCTGTTTTTAGTCTCCAATTGTCCTTCAAGACCTCACGTTCATATTTGGTAGATTCCGGATTGCTTCATTGGTGCTGTCTCTTAGTTCGGAGGATGTATTCATAAATATTTAAATAATACCAGACACAATTAAAGTTTTCATTATTCCATCTGGACGTAATATGAAGGAACATAAACAAGTCAATCTTGAATATGTGCAACGTCACAACCCAGCCTAACGAAATCTCTCCTATACCATCACACAACATGGGATTTTTTTTTTAAATAATAATTGAAAAATCGAAAATCAGTAATAATTATTAAGTCACAATTATTATTTTTTGCAATACCAGATTGGGAACGAGGGTCTTGTGTAATGATTTCATCGAATGCTAGAAGAAACGTCAGTACGGATTCTGCCTTATGTGAGTTGATTTACTTTTCATACAAATTATACTAAATTACTGTCAACTATGTGTCACACAACGCACCAGAAACTTGGATTCCCGGAACGGTTAGGTCCATGTCTGTCCTTGTTTAATTTGCCACCGTTTTTATTTGTTCCCTTATTTAAAATGTGACTGATATTACTTATCCAAACGATACCGAACATTAGAGCTGCGCCCAGCATATATATATATATATTTTCTCGTCTGTGTTTTCTGTCATCGGTGAAATTGGCGTTCGTCAATATACCTGTCAAACAATGATTTCAGTCCTGACAGGCATCGTGCTGTTATCACTAACAATTCCTTAGACTAGAAAAGGCTTTGACACGGATAGATATCTTTGATATACAAGTACGTCATGAGAAACCGTGAAATCTTTCATGAAAATTAGGGATCATTTTTCAGATAATTTAGGACCAAATATTGCACATCTTAGTAACAACCCGGAAAAAATACTGACTATATACGGTCTTGCAATTTTATCATTTATCATTTCCTACACCTGTAGATGTATTCTTCTATTACTTATATATAACCTTATGGCAACAGTGAACCCAACTCCCAAAAACCAAATTTTGCTTGATACCACCTTCAGCGTTAAGTGAAACTTCTTGATTTTTGAACGACCACATGATGTCAAAGGTCAGAGCTGCGTTTGAAATTTGTGTATTCTTGCTGCGATTGGATCCTTCTGGATTTGCATGTCTATTTTTATTATTCTTTTTATTTTTTATTTTATTTTTTGCTTTTTTTTCTCTCTCTTTTATTGCTTGGTCACTTCGTTGAGTCTTCTAGATTACTTAACCTAACACACCTACAAAGATTTTGAAAGATTCCACCACAAAATATTCTTCATAGTTGACTTAAAAATTGCCTTTTTTTTTTCTTTTTTTTTTTGCATATATTGTTTGAAACAACAAAATCTAACACAAATATTGGGATAAAGACCGGAAACCTATTCAACTTCCATTTTGCAAAATACATCATGATCAAAAATTCCCTAAAGCGATGCCATGGTGATAGAAAATCCATTCAAGAAAACTTACACATGAAATGACAGCGGTTAATTTTTTCTGGAATATGTCCAATTATCGTTTGGATCCATTTCTTCGCCAATAATTGCCTGTAATTCCCTGGGGTTAAAATGTTCATGTTTTATATACATATATTACCCTCGAAAATTGCCCCTACTATACTCAACCGAAACACTAAAATGTTTCAAGAAGAAGTGTGCTCCAAGGTTCTAACAAAAAAGGGGAGAATACAACGAACGGTGAAGACTTGCGGCAAAAAGAAAGTTAAATTAACAAGAGTTCTCAAGGGAATCACATCAAATTTTGGAGTGTGTTATCAAGTTTCATCTGCCAGGGAAGCTGTCGCTAACTCTTTGAGTGCGTCGCAACACCTCGGGACTCTGCCAATCACATATATGGTGATATCGACAGACTAGTTCTCTTTTATGTATATGGTCAATATTGTCTAGTATAAGATAGTTTGAAAACTTGAATTAGGCAAAAAACAAAATATTCATAAAAAAAATTATTAAAAAATAAAATCAATAAGAAATGATGTAGGTGTCATATCCACACTTCTGAAAGAACCCTTTCGTGAACTTCGGTAATGTGAGAGTACAATGGTACTACTGTATAATGATGTAATGGCAAAGGTCTTTTGTGAATAATCATTCCAAAATCTAGCAATGATAGTTCAATCGAAAGTTTCACGATCTTCCTTGACATGGAACATCCATTTGCCTATTCCGTCACACATTACATAACGTCACATTTAGTGGTGTTAGTTGTCGACCAACTAATTGTACACGCCATTCGCTCTAGCATTCTACAAATTGTAATAAAATGTTAAAATGTCATGTATAGTTTTCCGTATAAAGAATAGATAAAACATGCAGCCCACTATCAAGTAACAAGTATACACACGCTGAAAAACATGACGTCAAACAGTGAACGACCTAGGCTATCTCTTGTATGTACGCATAAAATGAAAAACTAATTATTATCTGGTGCTGCAAGCACACCCTACTTCTAGAACTAGCAGTGATGCAATCTTCCTTAAATCCACACTTGCTTATTTATTAACTAAACAATCATCTCATTATAACAGTGAAAACACAACATGCACTATCCTAATGTCTGTCTTTGCTAAAGCGAAAGTAGCAATTACACATACATAGAAGTGTGACGTCATACAAAGAAACGAACAACAACCTTTAAGCTCAAGGAGAAATAAAAGAAAAACAAAAGATTATGAAAAGATATCACCTCTTTACATGTGTTGCAGAGGCCATCGTACTAGACTAACACATAAAATACGATCGTCCATAAACCCTGTATTCATATTCTATATATATGTTACTCATCTAACGCTTAGGGCATTTGGCATCTGCCGATGGCATCAGCAGTTGGATGAACAGTTTAAATATAGATCATTAAATAGGTCAACGTGATTCATTATGTTCATTATACCATGGAATCATCTTTGAACAGAACACTCTTGAATCAAATCATAAGAGTGGATATCCTGTTCAGCTATGCATCGACCACCACTGTAATACAATTAAGCGATTAAAATTAAATTTGTCATCGAGTTTTCTCGCAAGCGCAGTTGCAGACAGTTATAATACCGGTGCAAGGCGATTACCTAGCATATAAGGAAAAGGTGAAATTTGAGAACTTCGATCTTTGGATAAAACAAAAGGCAAACAAAATTGAAGTAATGGATTTCAATCAACGTTTATAGCCTGTATTGCGCTTCTTGGGGTGTCAGAGTATTTGCTTTTTAAGGTGGCTTAAAAGTTAATTACTAACTTAAAGGTCACTGACATAGTGTTATCAATGAACAAAAGTAATGTAAAGCGAAACCAGCCAACCTTTTGATCACTGCATAGAAGAAGCAAAAAAGCTTTCAAAATGCAAACTTAATAGCACAGATCTGTGAACTCTATGACACAACACTGTCTGCAAACGATGGAAGTGCATTGTTTAAACATGTTGACGAGGAAATAATGCATGTTTTGGGCTATCTTGCATCAAAATATGAATTTATTCGGCATTTCATTCCACTTTGAAAATGGAAAACACTTTCATAAGGATGAGCATAGCATAATTCTATACGGTTGTATTCATAAGATATAATTGGACAGTACTATGAAAATCAGGACCTTTTTGAACAATTTTCTCTTTTCCTTAATCTGGGTTATAGATCATATCTGCTATGCATTTTACTGTCTATAAACTTCACATTTACGTAAACAAAAAGCAAACATTCAGTGACTGGTCAGAAACCCAGTGTACCCAGACGTCAGTGAAATTAGTGATCTAGCTTCGATTTACGATCAGAAAATACCAAGTGCATGATTGATATTATATAGTATACAAATACACTAAATTGAAACAACTATATATAGCTGTGAAAAAGTCCACTTTTAATCAATCCCAACTGCGAAATATAGCTTTCGTGCATTGCACTTTTCTACAGAATATCCCAAAGGATATCAGGAGATCAATTCAATTTTCGTAATGTAAACCCACCTTGGCCGGTCAAACTTTAAAGTGTTCTTGTTATAAACGCTATAGGCCTATCCTCTAAGAGTATAGGATCTTGATACAGCCTACAGCGGTAGTCAATTTAGCAAACCTTAACTATGCACACACTAACTTACTCTGTGCTATCTCTCTTTATTCTCTCTCGTAATTTGTTCGCCGTCGGACATTTTTTGGCCAACTTTCGAGAGGAGACTGATAACTATAAATATCATGAGCGTAATTAGAAGACCTATAGTACAGACAAATGACATAGACTTGCCCTGCTGATGACACTTCGCCAGGCGGCACATCTTATGCTACACGTGTTACGCGCTGCGTCACCAAACCATGAAATGCACACTTAAGTATGTGATGACTCATTCTGACTAGTTCGACGCTAGAGACACTTAGTCGGGCGAAAATTCAAATCGGACGTTTGCGTTATAGTTTTCCTATCGTTGCCACATGCTGATAATGGTGATATTATTGGCCCTTATTAACAAACGATGGCCGAACACACGCTCATTGAGTAAAGAGGTGAATCTGCACGGAAATCCGGATTATAGCAATTGACTATAGAAATGGGATTGATATAAATATGAATTTAATGATATAAAAAGATAAACGTGTTCAATATTCAATGCCATCTTGTGAAGTGCTATGTGTGACAGCGTTATAATATAGATAGAAAGATATATATTTATGCAGGATGAAGGCAGCTTATATGTGTTTATAAAGTGAGTTTGTCATAATGTTCTCTATCGACATATTCTTAAAGCTTGTGATAGCAATTCATCCACTGTGGATGGATAACTGTCATAGACGGTTAATATAGATAACATGTTCACCGTCATTGAAATAAATTTTACTTTACGCTTCAAAGCTCCAAACGTATATTTCCAGTTATACTCACGCTATAGTTAAGACATTTCAACTTAAAAGACGTTGCCATACTTCTAGGACATGTTTTATGGGTCTTTTCGTATGCGCATTAAGAAACCCCCAAATAATATTTCAACTCCTTCAGGGCGATCATTGACGGTGGAAACTGATCGTAACTTTCTACTGCGGATTTGGGTTAGAATGTGCATGGCCATGCTCGAAGGACATCAATCTTTAGGAGTAATGTTTATGGGAGTATATGAATCACAACTTGACTTGCGCGCTACGCAAATGCATACCTCAACTATACATTATGTGTACGTAATTAGTAGCAGGCACTCCTGTAACAAAACGCAGGGTATGGAGTATAATAAGTCCTTCATCGAAATTAACTAATTTATAGCTTTTTTTACGACTACTAAAATATGTTAATGAGCACATTAAAGCAGTAGGTACGGCCTCTTTTATTTCTAAACTTTCACATATATTAAACTGTCCTCCCGGGTACCCAGTAGATTCACACCAGTGACCAGTAAGAACGTTTTCGTAACGTTTAATTTCACGTTTAACTATATGCATAACAACGCCATCATTTATATAATTCTGTTATCACAGAAAGGTGCAATAAGCTGATAAATGGGAGATTTCACAGTTAACAACAGTATCAACTTCACGCGATTCTAACTACACGCACTTGCTTTAACACAAAATACAAACCTGGAATAAAATATTTCGTGACTTAGTGTTCATTGGTTTGGTGTTTGTCGTCATATTAAAACGTATGACCAGTGGCTTTAAGATTCTTGATATACCATCAATGTAATATGTTATACACATCCTTCTGTCCTCTTTTTTTATTTATTTTTTTATTTTAGATAAAATGGTTCGATAATACAGAAATAACTTTGATGTACAAGTCATTTAGCCACAAGTTCCAGAAAGTAGAAATCAACCAGTAAGATTTTATCCTCCTATATTTTTATATTTTATCCTCCTAACTCTGATGTTTCTCGACAGTTTGAAACTGTGCACAAAACAGGAGTCAAACCATGATCCTGATTGTCACATCGTCAGCTAAGATTTCTCTTTTCGACCCACATATTAGTCAAACATATACAGTACGTATCAAAATATCTGTCTTGGAGGCAGAGGAGAAGACCCAGCTAGGAAACGACGAAAAGTTCGACTTTAGTTCATCAAAATCTATGGCATGTTACTATGTCATCCATCACAACACATGTCGCGTGGACAAGATCAAAACGGATTAACATGCATCGGTTGTCAAACATCCTTTATGTAGGTAACTGAAATTGGATCGACGGCGTGTAAATATTGCGTAAATCATTCAATATTTCAAGGAAATCTTTAATCAGCTGTTCTACTTCTCTTTATGACTTATCTCACATGAACAGTTAAATATTATTTATTAATGTTATAAGGGAATAAAGATGACATGTTTGCAACAATATAAATAATGTTGATGTTCACGACATCAGAACGCACTTTGTATATACAACAGATGCTATATAACCTAGTACAGCAATGTGGATCGTAGTTAAGTTGGAATTTGTTATTTATTTATATATATATATATATATATATATATATATATATATATATATATATATATATATATATATATATAATATTTATTTTATATAATTTTTATAATATTTATTTATTATATATATATTTAATATCTTCGCCTCTTCTACGTATTCTCGAGTCTTGTGACTCTTTTCTATATCAATGGATAGCCAACCTAAACTGTCAAAACAGGAAGTTCATAACACCAGATAGCGCCATTATGGACTTTCAGTTGCAAACATTTTAGTGTCCCTCAAACAGTTTTCGCAATAGGTACAATGACATATTCCGGTATGCAAGTTAAATGTCTGTTTCAATGATTCTCTGTCGCGATTTCGCAATATAAGAGTCTTATTCATCAGATGCTTTATCTATGTGCAAACGTGTATACTCTATATGTTGCCCTATATGCTGGTCACCAAAAAAATGTGCACTTTATATTTATATACTTTGAATACTTCGCACATCGTGTAGCGGTTTGCAAACGAAAATGGAGAACAAAAGCCTCATTTTCTCAATTAGCGATGACCGTAAACTGACAGTTACAATTCGACGTTCCTTGTCATGTACATCTCCTTAATACATCTTGTTTAAAATAATTTGGTACACAAAAAGGAAACTCGAAAAAAAACTGTAACTTAGGATATTTTATTTCGTCATGACGGCTGCATGTTTTCGCCAAAGCTGTCACAAACTCTTAGGCAAGTTGTCCTCCGAGGTTAATTCATTCCATTTAAACCTGCCACGTGACGAAGAATTATTGTTCCCGTATAAGAAAGTAATAACAAGCTGTGATTTGTAACAAACGCCACTACGTGGATGTCCAAATGTCATATTCATCCTCTGTGGATGTACAACGTGCTTTTGTCAAAACATATAAATCTGATGTCAACGTTGATGACTTTTAAAAAACACTTTGAAAGAAAATTAAGTAAGCCATATACGGAAAGATGAAACACAAGGATCTAACTGATAATTACATCAAAGCGTCAACGGTTAGCTAAACTATGCACCACATGTGTATATAGGTATATGGATTGTGTATTTGTGTAAGCCCGTTCAAAGATAACACATGGGGCGCGTACGGACTGCAAATCATTGCTGTCATTTTATATAGCTCATGATGTTTATAGTGTTGTTAATGTACCGCATCATTTGGGATAACAAAGTTGTAAAGGTCTTCTTTGAGGAAAGGTACGGCTAGAACTCTATCTGCACGACCATTCTACAGATAAATAACATTACATCTAGCCTATCTACAGTAAATATGTTATATGCACGATGTGAGAGCTTCACTTAAAGTACCCAAAAAAAATCTAGTTTGTCGCCACGTCGTAATTGCTATATACATAATCATAATTATACAATGACTTAAAGTTCATGATCATAGACATACAGTACTGTAATTTAAACACCCCCGATATACCATTTTCTGCATATTCAACAGCGTTGCTTATAGTTTAGCAGCCATTTGGAGCAATTTAAATATGCTAATACCCCTCGATTCTCTGCTCCCATACCATGCTTCAAAGCACTTGCACTGACAGTATATATATATATATATATGTCCCACCCTTTTCCTGATAGAAACAGGATATTCATACGGATCATACTGTCAATTAAAGTGCATTGAAGCAAGACATGCAATTCAGTATGGAAACAAATTGTCCCAACTGGGTGTACTTTAAGAATAGCGGTGCGCAAAAAAAAAGATACATACAGTCATATGTACTGAATAATTATGTTATCGTGTCAAGGACACCATGCAGTGACATGAACATGGTTCACTACATGTTTCCCAAATGCAGCAGTTTTATTTTCTAGCACGACAGGGAGGAGATAGTTATAGCTTTGATGATTCGAAGACCTGTCAATATCCTTTGATGGCCTTTACTTTTGAGGTGAATTGTGAAGATTTTCACCTGGTTACGATCAAAATTTATTTCAGTTTTCATGATAGAGGATAACTCGAAATAATAAAATAGTTTGTAGTTGTTCAATGTTTACATACCACTTCTATTCGAGCAATACGTGACCTTTCACATAAAAACAAGCTGAATTTTCAGCTCACTCTTTTTAGTGAGTGCATATTAGCGAAAACAATATATATCTTTTTTGTAGATGAATACAAATGTTTCCAGATTCTTGTTTAATTCTTCATAATATCGTACGGTACATCAGATATACCAATAAAAAAAATCGTATTAAGAATAGACTTGGGGTAGTATGAAGTTGAAGGAGAGATTTTGCAGCGAATAGCATTCATTCAAATAAACATTGCAAGTCAGCTAATCGATACCGTTAACTCTAAATTAACCTCAATTCGAACTCGTTCACTTTCTTTCTAACAAAAATGGGACAAATGTCAAGATCTTTTACAACTAGCGAGGATCGAGAACTTGTTTCGACCCGAAAACTCTTCAAACCTTGTCTTCATTAACCTCATTTTCAGCTACCTAGATTTTGTAGCAATACCTCGAAGGACAAGGCACTCAAAAATGTTAATAAAACGACCGAGAGGCTGTATGTCGTAAACAAACCCACAGGGAGAATGCCTAACGTGTTCTGTATGTGTACAACGAAATAACATTTGATACTGAGGCGTCTGAAATATGAAAAAAAAAACGTAATTCGTTCGATCTGAAATTAAGTTAAGTTTGATTTTGTACGAACAGAGAAACTATTGACAAAGATGAGAAAACGTCTTTGTTAATTTCATTTATCAACCATTTCCCCGTCAGTTGAAATTTTACTTCTACAAGTGTAACTTGAACCTTTAATGCAAATAATTGGGTTGAATAAGTGTTTTTGCAGAATTTCGAAACTCGTTGCATTTGTAACAAGGCATACAAGCTTCCGTATGAGACTTATCCGACCCTTTATCAGTTGTATTGATTGGCATGTAAGGTACACTAGGCGCACGTTTTCTCATTTCCACGAATTGATTAGGCAGACTGTCAGCTTTTTGCACCATCCGTGCGATAAGAGACATGACGTAGCGTTAATACGAAACAAAGCAGTATAGCTACATGACAAAAGAAACAATGAAAGTAACCAGCGCCGTTTTACGCTAATAACCTTCAATAACAAGATATGTATTTCCTCTGATATATGCTATACCGTCACAAAATAGAAAAGATTAGAAACGATTCCAAAATTCCATCGATTCCACAACACAATGTAGCTATGCTACATACACTATGTGTAAGAATTTAGGGAGTAAGGACAGTCTACTGTATAGTTGTGTGTATACCAGAAGTAATATCTTGGACAATCCTATATCACGTCATCTTGCCATGACAGATTTCGTTTTAAGGACAGAGGCCAGCTGTGAAACTCAACACCGTGAATACAGGATAGAAATCTCAACAGATGTAATTGGTCGAGTCGACCTGTCAAACGAACTCCCAAGACAGTCGTGGTCACAATCACAAACAACACTTCAATATGAACCGGGAGTAATACTTCACACCCGTGCATATATCGCGGCTGTATCTATATATATACGTGATATAATTATACAAAGAAACAATTTCTGAACATATTACGTCAGTTGGAAAGGTCAAGGAAAAAACTCGGAAGGTATATTTCATGTCTCTAATGAAAAAAACACTTTCCATGAGAAACGAATACATATTTAACAAGTTTATATATAGAATATACTTGTTACATATGTATTCATTTCTCATGGAAAGTGTTTTTTCCTTTTAATAGACATGAAATATTCCTTCCGAGTTTTCCTTGACCTTTTCAACCGACGTAATATGTTCAGATACTGAAAATCCTTTGATGTATACTAAAAGCATTGTTTCTGACTTGTTACATATATGTATTAATTTCTGATGGATAATAAATGCATCCTAATATTCTTATCTATGTCGTGTTTTGCGATCATGAATAATGGAAACATGGCTTAGAAACACTTTATTTATTGTTTTCCCATTTATTAAAACTTTAACCAACAAACTGCCATGAGCTATCGAGAAATTTCTTCTTTTTGTCTTCTTTTTGATACTTTATTATTTAAATAAAATAGCTAACTCTAGCAAGTCAGACACAATACTTTTAGATTATTTTTCAAGTATTTTGATAGCATATGATTCATAATGCTTTACAACTGTACCTATTATTCCGAAGCTGTCATAGCATTCTATAGTTCTGTATTTGAGGTCCCAGTTATTTAAAGTAATGTTTTCTGCTCTAGGCAAAGTTTATGTCCAAAAGGTCTGCAGGGAATTTAAATTATACTGCAAGTTTTGCAAGAATAATTGAACCTCCAGAAACTGAGGCACCTGAATCATAACATCCTATGTATATCTTATGATCGGCATACAACAGCTTATGCTATCACGACACAGCCCTCTGACTTAATTCAGACAGTTATATTATATGACTATGCTCATCTTCAGTGGACCAATCCACAGAAAACAGTGCTAGGATATACAAGTTTCACACCTTCCCTAGTCATAGATGGATGTTCGTCAAACTCCCAAGATGCATTCGAGGAAAACACACGATCAGCCTCAGGTTGACCACGGGGAGGGAAGAAAGTGGAGAGAAGATAGAGCTAGCTTGAAGGTGTATAGTGTATTCCATAAATCGATTTTGGTCTTGAAGGAAATCCGTCAGCATTATTAATAAGGGTAAGGAGACGCGTATAGCTATACATCAGTGGTCACAAACAAAGCCGAAGGGATTCGTTTTCCTGTTTGTTTTTGGTTTTGAATTTTTCACGTTTCTTTCGTATAAGACTGTACGTATAAACAACATGGAGAAGTGGATAATTGTCGCTGCCAAATGATCAATCGTAGCCTGTACATACTAATAACAATCATCATCATCATCATCATCATCATCATCATCATCATCATCATCATCATCATCATCATCATCATCATCATCATCATCATCATCATCATCATCATCATCATCATCATCATCATCATCATCATCATAATAATAACAATAATACTAATATAAACATAGCATACTATATGCACATAACTTTGGAGCTACCAGAGAGGATGGATATTCTTAAAGAAGAAGGACTAAATAGAGATTTATCCGACAATTAAAACGTTTAGTGACATTGCATTGAATGAAATATCCGTACTGTACGTTAGTTTCCTTACTTTCAACGTAACTCCAATTGTTCGACAGTAAGCCAGAATAAAGTTTATGTGTCCATTCAATCACAAAATCCTCCAAATTAATTTCTCAATCCTCAGTCGAATATTTATTTTATATTTATATTTTTAATATTTATAATATTTATAATATTTATATTAATCCTATACCAAGCTGAGTCGTTAATGCCTGTATATCAATCTTACAAATCAATGCATATTCATAAGATAAAGAAAACAGACTGCTTGAAACACAAAGGAATGTTCTAACCTATTCCAACTTATGTTAATATCCCATCACTTGATATATTTTTTTTATGTTTTCATAACCGTAACAACTATAGCTTTCAAGGGCGTAGGAACCGGGGGGCTGGGGGGCGCCAGCCCCCCCCCCCGGTGAAAAATGTGGAGGGGCGGAAGTATCATTCCGCCCCCCGCTTCGCAGGTCAGAAAACCCCTTTTTATTTCCAAATGAGAAAAAAATCTCATTTGGAGCACCAAATTGCATCTAAGGCCAGGTGCAAATGCAAAATTATATACAAAATGGAGTGGGTGGGTTGAAGTGTGCTATATTGCACCAAATTGCATCTGAGGCCACCTGGAAATGCAAAAAAAATCCAAAGGGGAGGGGGACACCCCCTCCACTTAGACCCCTCCCCCAGGCCGGCCATCAGTCTTCAGCCCCCCCCCCACTCAAAAGTACCTTCCTACGCCACTGATAGCTTTACAAATAAATGTATATCAAACTTGCCATATTTGATATCCAGTCAATCGTTTAATTTCATGGAAATGAAGGTACTAAGACCATCGAGATAAAAACAGACATTTTACATACAGTATCCATTGATTGATTGATTTTTTCCGGCAAATCAAACACCAGCAAGATCAGCAAGTTCTTTGTCGATTTATTGACTACAATATTGATCTCAGGGACGGAAACTATTTTGACCATGTATATACATCGAAAGAAATGGCAACCGTTCTTCAACGATTCAAATATTTTTCACTTCTCTGTCTTTAAAAGAACAAAACATAACCAGCCACCGTGCTTAAGCCTTTGAAAGGAGGGCAGTTTTGCAAACTATGTTTTTTTTCTCTTCGCGTATATTATTGTCATAACCAAGGCACAGTTATTCAAATTTACGATCAATCGTTACCACTATGTTGCTTAACATTATATTCTAACGACTGAAAGAGTATGGTTGATTAAGTTCATTAGCCAAAAACAAAAATTGTAGGCAACTCATACAATTCATTACTTCTAGAAATTTCCGTTGTCCCTGGATGCGTATTCATATAACAAAATGCTTTGGAGTGATTGGGTACTGCAGTACTTCATACTATTCTGGGGTTATCGAAAGAGCAGTTGTGAGAAGCTAATGTCACTTTGGAAAACTAGTCCATGACTTATTGAGAGGCCAAATTATTCGAAAACTGTCTTTGCAGCATTTACCAAGTAGTTTTCAATTTATACAAATGTAGTCTGAAGAGGCAGTTTATCAGGTAAAGTGCAAGAACCGTACATGTCTCTGGCCAAAATCAGCTAAAACGACAATCCATGTGTATATACCGTAGTCATCTGTTAACCCGTATTCGAATTTACTGATGAGTCTGGAAGAACAGAATCGGCTCCCCTCTAAATGACCCAGTGGTATAAAAGTGATTGGTATGACTCAGTCAATCAGTTGACTGGGATGAATAACTTGGTAGGAAATCATATTCTAAAGGAGGTTACAAAGGGGTAAAATAAATATGATCGGTTGAGTTAAGTCGAGTTGAGTTAATTGCAGGGCATGAGAAATCTGATTATTTCATTGGATAGTTATTCGTTACAAACATCAAGATAGATTTTTGTTTTAAGTTTATGGTCTAGCCCTTTCTGCAGCCAATTTAGCTAAGAAGCTGAAAGTAAAAGATGCATAATGAGTACAGTGTCTTCGAAGATGGACACAGAACTATCTTCTTGTTTAATAGTACTAAAAACTGCTGAAATTGCCATAAATAATTTCTAAAGCCTCAACAGATGCCTACTTTTCTTAATTTCCGAGCCCTTAAAAAGGTACTTTATCTAATGAGTACAGGCACTATTGTATTGTCACTAACCGTCAGTACACGATTTGAAATTCGTTGCTCACGTAAAGATCATCCTTCCTACCACGCAACTGTAATTATTGGACAAGCCTAACTTGGTGGTCATTCTTATAATGCAATTCAAGTCATGTCCGTAGGCAACCCGTACACCCCCCCCCCTCCCCACCCTCCCCACCCTCCCACCGGTTATTAATTAAAAATTTCTACATCCTTGCTCATCTTGAGTATTCTCACCATTTAACAAAAGTTGTATCGTTATTATTTTAAATTTCTTCCAAATACTGTTTTTATTTTTCATAATTCGGGGTGGGGTGGGGGTGGGGGTGATGTGTCCATATATAGGAACTTGGAACACACTCACTGCATGAAACAGTGGGTACATGCAGAGTCAGCCATAACCGTTCGTATAAAGGTGCTTCCATCATACAGATATTTACTTAAACATGCAACAGACGTTTCATGTTGTGGTTTTGTTTTCAATTATAACATGTCAGTTAAAATTTTCTAATATTCAAATTCACCTTTTTTTATTCCTTTTTTTTTCTTCATTTTTCTGTGTTCTCATTAAATCGAACTCATTCATGTAGTTTTAATTGAACTGTTTATATCATGGATTAAACTATTTTCTAGGTATCTTTACTACATATAGTTGCGGCAAGAGAGAAGGTTAATATAATAATTTCCGATCCATGCTATTAAATGTTCTTCATTTTATTCCACTCCAACACCCCCCCCCCCTCCGTTTTTTTGCCCTTTTATCCAATATAAATGTGAGATACAATTACCATACACCTAATTTGTTTGCTTTCACTCACATGTTCTAGTAGGTTTCCTATATAGGTATCAGTCCTGTGTCGTCACACATCACATGGAATCAATAAATCGTTGCCATACGAGCATATATGGTTTTCATTCATTTTTACCTTGGAAAGTAAACAATGGTCACAAACGGATGTGTTTCGCGTGCCATGAATCAGCGCTATAACACATAATGATACTCACTGGTATGTTTTAATATCAGAAGGTAAAGAAAACGATGGATATACTTTCATATCATATTGTATATATATATATATATATATATATATATATATATATATATATATATATATATATATGTATATGTATATATGCTTTGAAGCACGGTAAGGGAGGACAGTATAGAGTGGTAATAACATTAGGAAATTGTCCCAACTGGTTGATTGTGGTTGGGGATGAGGTAAGGCAATGGTATGGGTTGGGGAGGAGCAATCTTGTGTAAATGACCTTTTAAATGTATAGTTTGCACGGTATAGTTTGCACACACTCTTAGTACCATACATAATAATGTTCAAAGCTTCTTAAGAGACAAGACATGTGTTGCCCTGCAGTCTTTATATGTAAAAATAAGAAAAAAACATAATTTGTTACTCTCAAGAATTCATTGGTTGAAATCGCTAAGCATGCATTGTATAGGGCAAACGAGGTGATATGAACTACTGATTAATTACTGCAATAATCTGTGTACTGCAGACAGTAATGTCGTTTGATTCCATAACCGTACAATTGAAAAATGCACCTCATCAGTTATAACCCGCATATCTTCATGTTTCCATTGACAAAATACTAGTGTGAAGTTTTTCCTCGCCTTACTACTGAAATATACTTACAGTATACGCATGCAGCAAGGTTACATAGTCAGCACGTACTTGTAGACTTAGTACACACATATAGCTGCAACATAGCACACTTGCTATTACACATATTACGTACTCACAGCTCGTTCCATTTGACAGCTTTTAATCATAAAATAATTGTATGCGAAAATCCACGTGCCAAACCTGAAGCGTATAACAACAGTATTGACTGAAACAGTCCCGGTCAATAGTAAATCCTTACACATTGTTGCTGACAGAATGCATGCATGGTTGGACTGAAAAAGCCAGTGGCTTGAATAATGGAGATTTTTATTTTACGCAAATAATTCGCTTAATTGGCTAGGGGGATGTATGAAACCATTTGTGATTAGCTTAATATCCGCCATGTGCGATTCATCAGGAGATTTATTGCATACACTCACGGTATGCTAAAGCTATAGGTTCAAGCGTGTAAATGGCATAATTTTAGGAATTTTGAAGTGGCTAGCTGTTTGAATCGCATATTTTGTGTAGTAGTACATCATCAGGACAGGTAGCTGGAAGAGCGTTTGGGTAAAAAAAAAACCAAAGGACATTAACTTCATGCTGTCGAAGGATACCAAGACGCACACTACACTTTTGTAAGCGAACTGTACCGTACAATGTATGACGTCATAAATGGTATGTTACATCGAGGTGAAGGTCATCATATAGCAATAAAGAAGAATTGATGAACGTTTGCTAAAGTGACATATTATAGGATATTGTAAAGGGTTAAGTCAACCAATGTTAGTATCGTTTGATAGTCTGATAGTTCTGTTGTATCAATAGCTAACCATTTGTGGTCATTCGCCAAAAAAAAATGGGAAGCAAAATATATCACCTTTGTGGTTACAGAAAAATGGAACATTTGCAATGGCAAATTAAAAAACAAATCCACTATCTGCATGACTGATAACTTGATCTTTTGGCGACATAGAGTACAGCCCTATAATCTGGCAGTATTAAATCCGAGAATATTATTTGTGGTAAAGCATAGCAAAATGATATACAATATTGTTGTGTAAAAGGAAGAGGGCCTGACGTTTCGATCCTAGCAGGATCTTCCTCAGAAGCTGAATACAAATATTGTTGTAAGAATCTCCATATATGGCATTTCTCAGTGTGTTACGAGAAACGAAGTTCGTATTTCACAATTTGATATGCAAAACGTAAACAGTCATTCCTGTTTTCCTATCCCTTCCTTTATCCATTCCTTTACAAAAGTTAAAAAACGATTATCTCATATAATCTGAACTACTTTTGTGACCTTTTGAAACAGTGAGCAAAATCATGTACTTCCGTCTCCTTCACCTTAGCAACGCAATTATAGATATGTAACCCGTTTTCCAACTGACGCAGTTACCCAACTGGTGATGCAAAAATAGGCCTAACGGTGTATATACCTAAAGTGTTAGCCACAGGTATAAACCACATTACACACTATTAATATCTTTCGTAATAGTATCTTTCTGACTTTCTCTTATTCCTATCTCGGTTATCTTTCCGTCATCAATGAACATCGCCGTGGCTGTTTCTTTTACATATCCCCTATAGTGATATTACAAAGTTGCAAAACAAAATCATTAATAAATATACGGCCACAAATGACGTTAATGAAGTTCGTTCAACCATGGAACATGCTGTATATGGCCTTCACATTCAACCATTATTTAATTACAACTTCCTAATTGCTACTACGATCGGCGCGCAATGATAAATTTTTTGAAAGATCACAAGAAATTGTTCTTACCTCGAGTTTAGTCTTCTCAAGGTCACGTCTGAGGTCTTTTCTGGCGCTTTCTGAATCCAGCAGACGGTTCCTTAGCAACTGATTATCCTCTTCTGTTCTAGCCCTCTTCTCTTCAATCATCTCCAATTCTTGATGCAGTCTCACAGAGACATCTTTAGCTACCTTCAGTTGTTGTTTCAGATTTGCAATCTCTTTCTCCATCGCTTTATCTTCTTCATCAGATGTACCTGCATTGGAGGATGCAGAGGCCTTTTCACTCCCAGATTGATTGGCATCCCCTGATACGCCGCCATCACTTGTGGTCGATTGTATCGAAACAGGTGTTTCTAAAACAATTCTTAATTTAGCCTCTAATTCTGCCTTATCTTGTTCCACCTGTTCTAACTTCCTATCCGATTTTCTAAGCCTATACTGTAAGATACGACATTCTTTGGTAACTTGATCTAGATCATGTTTTAAATCACGGAATTCCTCTAAATCACCTTCCCTCACCCTATCCGATGCTTCTTCTAACTCAAGCTTCAGGTCATCAATCTCCTCTTTCAATTCTTCAATTTCTTCTCTCGCATCCACAAGATTAATCTCAGTTTCGCGCAAACGAAATTGCAATTCTCCAACGACATCATTAGCATCTCGAGATTTTAATTCTTCCAAAAAATCTTTGGCTTCCTCACTTTGAGATGATCTTCTCTGTTTTAATTCCTGATACTTCTCCTCCCACGAAGCTGCCTCTCTTCGCAAGGCTTCGATAACCGTCATCAAATCATTTTCAGTAGCCATGGGTTCACCCTGACCACCACGAAGTTTTCGTTTCTCCTTTGAATCAGACGCCATCTTGGATTTAGCTACATCTTCTTCTACCTTTGATCCATCAGAGACAGGTGGCCGAAAACTACTCTCCGATGTTTCACGAATTTCTGGTGAGGGAATACACTCGTTTATTCCAAGTGAAATCCTATCCACATCGCTGCTGTCGTTATTTGCAACACGCGCACTCGTAGTAAACGATGCAATGCCAGTACTGTATAAGAAGCTGCCTAACTCGGTACTGTATGGAGCTTCGCTGTCATAATGCGCGTCGGCGGACTCATGGTTTGTCACAACTCCAGATGCGGGCGTTATACCATTATTTCCAAACCGCCGAGTTCTCTCGTCTCCTATTCCGACTGCTAATAAGCTGCCGTTGTAGCCAGCAAGCCCTGTTAGTTCTCTATCGTGTAACGTATCGTCTTTCTGCACTAATATATCGTCATTAAGACCATTGAAATTTAATTTATTCCCGTCAGCGCGGCAAACGTGCTGATTCGCAATCGCACTGTCGTCTGCTTCTTGAGAAGAAAGCTGCAGACTATCCATGCTACGAGAGTGTTGGAGAGGCGCACTTTGGAAATCGTCGTCCGGATTTTCGGTTTGATTTTCTGCATTTTTGAAGGTTTGCTCAAGTTCGTAGAGAATTGATTCCAAAGAACGATTAACAGTTTTAGATTTTAATAGTGCGAGCGATTCTACGTCAAACGTTTGCCGCGAAGAATATGAAGGCGAGTTATTCAAGGTGGGACTGTCGGCGGTGGAGGAACGTTCCCCACCACTAGGGGTACCTGGGGTTGGTTCCTCCAGTGAATCGGTGAGAAATGCCGACAAATCATTGTAAGTAGTATACAAGGACGAATCTAAAGATCTAGATTGAAAGGTATTAGCCAAGTCCGCTTCCATGGAACGCCGTTGGTAATCTATACTATCATCGTCATCGGCTAATTTTTCCCTTGAACTAAACGCAATTCCTTCGTCTTCGTTCTTGTTAGAGACGTGGAAACGCTCCAATTTCTCCTCCGATTTTACAGGGGTGCACGTAAACAGATCCATTTGAGAAATGTCGAGTTTATCAGACCTTGCCAAGATGATTGCATCCCGATCTCATGGGGGAGGTAACGAGATCTGAGTTCATGCTCTTTGCTATGAATTGCGGTCACACAAATCCAGAATTCCTGCAGCGAGGGAGCGAGCCAGGAAGAACGAGGGAGCCTAGGATATTTTAGTCGATGCAGTTTACCCGCCTAATGACTTCGGGTTATCGCGAGTATCATTCATTATACGGCTTGTTTTCCTGATACAATCTACAACACACATACTCACACGCACTCACAAACGCAGTCATGTTGTTCCATGAAAATACTGTATGATAAATAGATATTCACTTCAAATGTCGCTGTGTCACACTGCGAGAGAGAGATAGCAAGGCAAAGAGAGAGAGAGTTTGGCGGTGATTAAACGGATGATAATATGAGTGATAGGCTATAGAGCGTATTCTTAGCATTGGTTTGCTGTTCATTCAGGATACACGCAGCTTGATATTTTCAACACCCTCTTCCATATAAAGAGGATGTAGATGACAGTTGATGACCGTTCATTAAGAAACCTTGCAAGCTTCCAATCCGGACTAGCGGTAGCTTTAGCAACACCGGAGAATCCGATGTAATTCCGCAATTTAATTATCTCATTCACGTGACGTCACTACACCCGCGAACTTAAAAAAAAACAGAATGTTGATGTATTTGCTAAAAGACCTACATGCGCGTTTGAGGTTGTTTATGCCATGAGCACAGTCTCCATCGTTACGAGTAGAAAGAGAAAACCCTTCGGGAGATCTGTGAAGTAAAAGCAAACATTATCGTCACATTGATCGTCTGTATACATGTTTGGACATCATCGGTCAAAGTTCTAACTTTTTTTTTTTTTTTTTTTTTTACATTTTCAGAGAAACGAAACGAGACTGAAATACGTCATACAAACGTTGGAAGAGCGATAGATGTTAAGTTTGATAAATTTGATATCAGATTCCAATTGAGAAATTGCATCGATAACATGATTTATTCTTTGTATAGAGGCACGCTAAGGGGCTGAAGGAGAACACCAGAAGCAAAGAATAAAACCGTCATCTGATCATTTTTCACGACAATTTGACGGGGAATTCAAACTGATGCAATTCACGAATCAACAATCCATCCAATCACTCAAAGGTTGCTTAGATTGAAAGGAATCCTTAATTTAAAGAAAGGATTTGTTGTACGTCTGCATTATAGGCCTATATGAATCACTTCTGTACTATACTCACCGAACGTACTACCAACATACATGTGCGTTATTGAAACGTTAGCAGCTTAACTGTGGACGTTATCACTTCATAAACACTTTTTGGCGACAACTATGTAACATTTTCAACACGTTGCTTCTCACTTGTAAATATGTCCTTCGTGTTTTAATTTATCCAAATAGATATTACGGCCTTGTAAAAAAAAATTAAAAAAATTACCGCCCTATGTATGAAAAATGCATACGATGCATATAGCCTAAGTCAAGAACACTAAGATATAATGTAACGTAGAAAAACACAGTGCAGGAAATCCAAATGATTTGAAGAAGGCAAAATACTGTATAGTAAAAATGGCCAAAAAAAACAAGAAACGTGCGATTCAACGTTTCTCCAATACATGAAAGAATTCTTATGGTTCTGCTCTCAATATATACGTGGTGGCTCGTGCATGATTGCTAGCGTGCTTGCTTGGAAACGTGCATGGTAACAATGTGATTGTATACATTAGAATCTGCACTTTAGTCACTATACCGACTAGACCTGTCAAGATTTATGCATTTCAATACAATAATTAATCACAATATACCATCCGCGCGGTAAAAGCAGCAGAATATATACGTCTATACAGCTTAAGAGTGTTATATGCCACAGCCTCCCACTCAATGTTGTATTCATGCAGATAAATTGATTCCGTTTTGAGGGGGGAAGTTTTGTATAGGGTATATACATTATGAAGAGTATATGTGATTAAAGGTATATACATATTAACTTTGACGATGTAAAACATTAACAGGAAAGTGTTGACTCTCGTTTAAAGGACGAATGTTTTAGGCCACCAGGTTTATTTCTCTTATCATGACATTTTGAGCAGAATTTGTAGTCTTGATATATTGCCATATTTCATTAGAAATGAAGAATTCGAGTGCTAGTTCTTTTTTCTATAACTATAGGCTTTTCTGATTTCCAAGACACTCAGCTCTAAAAGCTACTCTGGAAGGCTCCTTGATTACGTTGATGATGACGTCGACTCCTCAATACATTCTATAAATGTTAATGTTACTCCATTATTATACCTTGCAACCAAAACATATTCTTTTTACTTCAAATGAAACAACATATCACTCTTGTAAACATTATTAGCGTGTTTAAATTTCCCATACAGTGTAAACATGTTTCTATTTTTCCCTTTCACTCATTACATAAAAAAAAATTCTGTAAGAGCATCTAAAATTTTAGCGGCCTCATTTTGACTGAAAATTGTTACCTTGAAAATATGAAAAGACAAACAAAAAGAAAGTAACCAAGTTTCAGATCAGTATGACGTCATTATGACGTCACGATTAACCAAAATGACAGCTTTCCTCCCAGTCAGTTCAATGATGCAACATTTTTTTTAGCTTTTTGGGGGTGTTGTTCATCAGACACATCTCTGTAATGTCAAGCAGGATACAATAATTAGCTATAAGTCACCATGAAGGTTCTCAGATATAAAATCAAGTTAATCAACGTTTCAGAGGAAAACAGCGAATTCTCCAAAGCTAAAATGCGAAACATGTTTTTCGTTTCAACTCAATAGTTTCAGAAACCAGAAAGGCGTATCTTATAAGACTTTTGACTGTTTGCAAAGTTTCTTTAGGGGGATTTGCTTTGCCTTAGTCCCTAACAAAGCGTACACTCATATACACTATAGGTACTGTACGTTCCTCCCCACCGGCCGTTCCTTTACCATGTTGTGTATTTACAGAGGGAGGGAGGTTACCCTAAGGAACGTCATCTTGTTCTCGGCGTGGGAAGGTCGTAAAAGACTCGGAATTCACAAATGAGAATCGACCAAGAGGTTACATTCTTACCGTCCTAGCTTTGTTCTGAAGTATGCATTAATGCAATATAACTAATCTCAACAGTATAGATGCATACACATAACCGCTCTTTGATTTAACGCAGAGTGTCCTACACGACACTCTCAAAAATCATATAGAAAATTATCATTAAAAAAGTCGATACCGGAGCAAAAGGCTGAAAACTGCCACCCAAAATTCCTGCAAAAGCTACTTTTTATTCCAAATTGTAAACGTTTGACATTAGTTTCACATTTTGGGGGAAATTACCTTTGAATATGTCCATTAATTTTGAAGAGGTTTCCTGTGCTTATTCGGAGCACTGGTATATTAATTGCATTGACGTCATATATTCTCATATATAAATATTTATTCATATATATATATATAAATGGTTATTCATATATATAAATATTTATTCAAATATATATGGTTATTCATATATATGAATTTTTATTCATATATATAAATATTTATTCATATATATAAAACAACGATATTTTGTCATTAGGATTCATTTTTTATTTTCTCTTTGTTTCTCTTTTGTTTCATCGTTTCAAGCTACTGTACAGAATGTTTACACTGAAGTCAAAATTCTTCATTAGGTCTAACGTCATCAAGTTATGAGCTTCAATATGTAGTATGCAGCAATATAAATACCATCTCCAATTGAGGAAATAAACGTTGTAATAGACAGAGATAAACAGTTTAAATATTCATGTTAGACTTGTTCAAGTCATCAGCCTTGTGTGTGAAGGAACAATACATCTGTGATATCTCCCAAATGGAATATTATTTCCCTTTTACTGTTTTGGAAACTTGTTCACATCACAGTTACCTAGCTCTATCACATAGACCAAATGATGACGGTTGGTTTTTGTCTTAGACCGATCGATGGTATTAAGTTTGTAGTCTGTAATGACACATTGAGACATAAATTACTAATGGTCTGTTACTTTTAACTAATGAAAATTATGGATTTTTTTTTTTAACCTGAATTGTCTTTCCCGAAAGATAAACACTTCATTAGCCCTGCAAATTCGACATCGTTTCCTACCGTGTATAATTGTAGATTGTAATTAGTATGCACTCGACCCCCACAGACATAACCCGCCTAAATTAGCGCAGTACAGCAGATACTGCATAACATCAGTGTAATTTCCTGTAAGCATTCGCAACGGCTCAGTGTACTACTTTAAACGAAACAAGTTATTTGTATTCGTTCTTGAGCAAACAGAAACGCCACTTTGTCCACATATACGGTTCCATTGTGCTATGTTTAGTGTAAGACCCACAAACACGCGTGTATAAAATATATAGATAGGCTATATATGCAGTTGTAAAAATTGTTTGCTCTGTTAATATTACGTCTACACGGAGACATACATGTCGTTGTCAATACCGACTAATCAGCGCTCAAATTTTTAGATCATTGATATAAACGATGATAAATGGATTCGTGCAACCGTTAATAACTGTTGCCATTCATGCACCGCCTAACATTAAACTTGACGTAGGCTAGGAGCTGGGCCTGTAGATCAGTACTATTACAACGAATAGTAATTCTTGTTTAGTCTAATGTAGCTAGGTTGAAAGTTTCTGTATGGTGAGCATAGTATTTGGCTTGTCTATATGATAAAGATTTGGCTGCGGTGAGCCGAGAGAGAGAGATAGATAGATAGAACCGTTAGAAGGCTTACTCATAACAAAAGTAACTTGGTGACCTTGTGCTATTGATGCTACGTGCGTTTAGGTGCACCCTCGGGCTCAGCTCAAATATGTTGTTTGCTTAGAAAAGTAATCAACTTTGAAATACAATTGACGTGACATATGCAGTCCAATATCAAGCCTAACAAACATGTGTATGCTAAGACGGCTTACTTGCATGGATAGGATATAATATAGGCTATGGCTCATGATCGCTATGACTGAAATTCTGCTGCACCTGTCGTTAGCCTCTTTTCTGTTAACAAGAACCTATACTATACTGTACAACTTATACTACATGTAACAACGTAAACTCCAAGTTTCATATCACATCATTGGGCTCTATACTAACTTACCATATATTGAAGGTGGCGCCAACTCTGATCAACAATCGAGAATGAATATAATAATGATGCAGCGTATGGCCTTCGGGGAACCTATATAACGTCCACACGAAAACCTTGAAATCACGGTCGGAGGTTCTTCAAGGGTTAATCCAGAAAAGTTTTCTATCCCTCAAAAACTTCCACAATAAATCCTCCGTTAGCTGTATGTACCATAGATTACTATAGCCTATGTAGGCTATATAGTGTTCAATTCGAGGGCATGGATCAAGCCTGTTTGTAATCCCTATAACAACTATATATCCGGTTAGGTATACGATAAAATTTCAATATGGACTAAATTTCATTAGTCCCACAATATTAATCCATGCATTGTAGCCCATGTGCACAATTCATACATTGAATAGTGTTTAGAGTAGACCAAATCTATATCGATCCCTTCGCTGGATAAATTGGAATCACTTCTATACCTCTCGTGCAGGAGTGATGACAATATTCAGTTCGATGCCTATAACTCTTCGGGTGCTTTCAACTAATTGCATCGAAATTTCTTTCGCCCCCAGCACAGTTATATCTGAACTCCATGATTTCATTTAAGCGATTTCCGTTGAAGACATATATATGAAGCCAGAGGATGTGGTTGAGCCGTTGAGACAAGTTCTATCTATCTCTCTCTCGATACGAGTATCCACGTTTCTACATACGCATGCTTATTCCACACGACGGTTGACCTAGGCGATGATCATCAAGCCGGCTTAATTCGTCCTAGAGATGACTGAATCAAATTTCATTCCTGAAGGACAAGACTGTAGATCACCTTTTTACTGCGATCCCCTGTTTACAGACCGCTCTGCCTAGTTATTCTTTCGTGGCCTGTGAAAATCACATAACTTCTGTATAGTGTTATCGTTAGTCCGTATCAATCCGACTCACGGTACAGGTGCAGTCATAGACTTTTTCACGTATAGCTCTCCACCTCTCTCTCTCTCCAACGGCGGAGTTTTCGTTGCTGAACTGTGTACAAATGCACACTCACGTACACTGTATATACAGACCTACACTTCGTGTTTTGTTCACAGTTCCAATATTCTCAATAAACTCGCCCAGGCTACTACTGCTAGTACTTCTTCCCTAGTCCTGTACACATACCAATCCCCTCATTGTAAACAAGCCTATATCGAGATGAGGGTTACAACATAAGCATGCCTGCGGTATGCACAGCGGACGGCCAAACAAGATCTCTACTCCCACGGGGCCAACTTTTATGGCAGTACAAAGCGCGATATACTTTGTAGGAATGAACTGCAAGTCATATACGTTACGTGGAGGAATGAAGAAGACTTATATTATATGTACGAAAAGTAAAATTGTTTAATAAGTTCATGTATTGTTTCTATTCTGTAGGTTAATGCCTTAAGGGTGTTATGCAGGTTACGTGTATTGATGTGTGTATATCACCAATTGCCCTAAAAAGGCTACAGCAAGTAATAGACCGATGGCCTTCTGTCGATTGTCTTTTTTCCCCCTCTTCTTTTCTTTTTTTTTTTCCTTTTCGTTTTTCCATTCATATTAGGGCAATCTATAGATACACTTCACTGACTGTAGCCATTCTAATCCTGCCAGCATTGTTACTCAACCGAGAAAATTATTGTAGCATTAACCCAATACTCTGCTCTCGCCACCGTTGCCAAACAGATTTTTACAGCTTTATTCAAGCATGACCAAGCAACAGGGACTGAAACGGCGTTGGCTTCCGTACATATATAGGTAACCTATATGATCGGGGTAATAACGTAAGGTCGTAAGTTTATCCTAATTGGTTTCCAAATTGGCTGGTTTATCGAAAAGTGAAAGGAAACATTTTAGTTAGCTCTTTTGTCAACAACATAAAATATACAGTTCACTTATAGCGACCGGGGATGGTGTATATAGTATACAGGTCTGTATAGGATTGAATTGAATGTGATCTGTGCACACTGCCCCAAATCTGCTAGCAAGAACAAAATTGGTCAGTTATTATGCTATAAGTTCTAATTTTATCAACTAATACAGAGAATCGTCAGAGCACCACTTGTTATTTTAACTTGGATTATCTTTTTAACACTTTTTTTCAACAACTAGGTAAAGTTTGGAGGTCAGTAGAATAGGGCTACGGTAGATTTTCAAATCTCGTTTAGTTTAGTTTTGTCTTGTCTTGTCTTGTCTTGTTTGTTTGTTTTGTTTTGTTTTGTTCTGTTCTGTTCTGTTCTGTTCTGTTCTGTTCTGTTCTGTTCTGTTCTGTTCTGTTCTGTTCTGTTCTGTTCTGTTCTGTTTTTATTTTATTTTATTTTATTTTGTTTTGTTTTGTTTTGTTTTATTTTGTTTGTTTGTTCTGTTCTGTTTGATTTGTTTTATTTTATTTTATTTTATTTTGTTTTGCTTTATTATGTTTTGTTTTGTTTTGTTATGTTTGTGTTATTTTTTTTTTCGTTTTTGTTTTGTTTTGTCTTCTTTTGTTTGTTTGTTTTGTTTGTTCTGTTTGTTTTGTTTTGTTTTGTTTTGTCTTGATTTGTTTGTTTCTTTGTTTTGTTTGTTCTGTTTTATTTTGTTTTGTTTTATTTTATTTTATTTCGTTTCTTTTGTTTATTTTGTTTTGTTTTAGCCTATGTTGTTTGTTAGTTCTGTTTTATTTTATTTTGTTTTGTTTTATTCTATTTTGTTTTATTTTGTTTAGTTTCGTTTCGTTTGTTTTGTTATGTATGTGCTATTTTTTTCGTTTTGTTTTGTTTTTATTTTTTTGGGTTTGTTTAGTTATTTTTGTTTTGTTATTTATATTTTAGGTTGTTTGTTTTGTTTTTCGTTTTTTTTTTCGATTTGTTTTGTTTTGTAATACTATCTCCCTGTTCACAGCTTTTCCTCTATGCTGTGTAAATGTCTCTTTATATATACATCAAATTATGACACGAGGAGAAATATCATCCGAATCCAGCCTGACTATCTCCATTGATAAATCCTGGGACAAGTACCCTTCTTCAATTTGCTGTTGACTTTTATCAAGGAAGTTTATCCTTTTACATATGTCAGTCGTATAAGGGAAATTGCCCACCTGCCCAGACAGGCCTCCTGCGTGCAAAGCACTGATCGTTGCTCGGGCAGCATACGGTAATTGGTTTTGACAGATTACCGCACATTGACGAAATAGGCCATATTTCAAAGATTATATTTCTTATTCACAACTTCAAACAACGCTTTCGTCGTTAGGACTATACGTCAAATATATTATGACAATGACACGTGGGCCTTTAACATCACGTTTATGTGTATATACTGGTTCGATGAAGCAGGGGGTTGTATGCTTACTGCATGAAGTAAATTAAGGAACAGGGAGAACTCCATAGAACGTTGGAGGGGTATACACACGCTAATGACCAATCCCTCTCTAGCCATAGGAAATAAAATTAATATAAAAGTCTCAATACGTGTTTGCTGATGAATTTCGGAAAACAAACTTCCGAAGTAGATTTAATGCATGTTTCTTATTCGAAATACACTCTGACCATCAGGTGGGTTTAATGGAAAAAACTGTTGCAATCGTGAGAAAGAAATTTATTGATCTGCAACTCCACTTGTTAGATTTTTGTCCTGGCAGGCCGCTACGCCGCTTAGACCCATAGCATATACTGACAACCACCAGTTCCAGCCCAAAGCTTCATATATGCAAATTAGACAAGACCAAAATACTTCCGCTACGAAAGTCCACATGCGCATTATGACTAACTAGACTAGTTATGAATAATACAGCCAACTATAGCTAATATATGTAATGTCCTACCTGCATGAAACAACGATTACTTTGCTTCTTTATTTTGCAATTTTGTGCACGGTTAGCTCATATACATTTTGTCATACAACTCCATATGCAATGCAGCCCTATATCGAAACGCTTGATATTGTAATTGCGTGCACTAATTAGGCCTATGCAGGTTATACATTATATAGTATCTTCCATAGTGTATGATAAATGACCCTCTTCACATCATTTATCCTCTTTCAGTGGAAGGCAGTCTTTAATGTTTTCATTAACTAATTCACAGGTGGGAACTTTCAACAACAACAACAACAGCAAAACTCCATGTATTGCTGCTGCGCCGCAAAGAGTTTCCTTGAAGTTATAAACTCGTGAACGTGACGAGGCAACAGCGAGGTTAAAACAGCAAGAAATCACGACCCTAGACTTGAACTTGGCTGGCTTATAGCTTGTCTTCGGTGTTATCATAATAAGCCATTGAGGAGTATACAAACATGATACATACGATTTTAACGCGAAGTGCGTAGAGAGAACTTGGCTTGAATGATTTAAACAAATGTCTGACACTTGACAAGTGTCGCAGGGGCTACATCATACGTTACCCTCAGTAATGTTACATAAACATAAAAATCATGTAAACTGCTTAGCGATTCTTTGTAAATTTAAGGTCAAGCAAGTATACAGCACAACATTTCCCAAGTTTTACCATTTTTTTTTGTATTGATTTTAGCATATTTTAAATATAAAATATTTTGGAAATCGTAATATTGCTAGAAAAACATTACTTTCACTTAAATGCTTCTGTTTTCCTTGGACTGTAAACATATCAAGAGTCTAACATTCTGCCTATCCACATCCTTAAAAGTCACATATTATACATGATATTATGACCTCCACCTAAACAATGCATTGAGCTCCTATGCTCGTCAGTGACTGTGGTCCTATCATCCCGAGAGTAAAACTATCATTAAAACAAGCAGCTCTATTCGATAGCATAATATGACAATGTTTCATCTTATTATACACAGTCAAAGCGTAACAATATAAAACCTAATGATTTAGACAATGAGGAGTCAAACTTACCGGTGTCCATCTCACCTATAGAGACGTGTTTCGTAGCCTTTCAAAACGGAAACAGGAAGAAGGAAACTTCGATGAGATTAATATCATAATTAGTCATAGACTGACTTTAGCATATGGTACATATCAAATATACAACATCCAACACATTACTTGGCAATTAAGAGTAGCCTATCATTTAGTAACGTCCCGTCACGCGGTCTGCCACAGATTAGAAAGGAGCGGGTACAATGCTCCGCTTATACCAGCCTATATATACCATCATTATAACACAGGTGCTGCAAGAGACTTTCACAGCATTACCAATGTATATCATAACCAAACATATAACAGCAACCAAAGAAAAACCAACATGGTGCCTAAGTCAGAAATAATTAAATAAAGCTTCCACTGTGATCTTACTATAGGTTTATGTTTCCTCGGAAACACTTGATAAGTGTGTACCGGGAAGCAGGCCTGACGAGTTGGGGTACAGGGTTTCTAATAGGGTGTCCGGGAAAACATGGAGGGGGAGGTAAAATATGAGATTAAGAATATAGTGTTTCCTCATTCTCATATTAAACTCATTCGTTGAGAACGGGCGCACAAGATTCTTTCTAGATTCATCAAGTATAAATGTTTGAGCCCAAAGTTTACACTTTGATGAACATTTTCAGAAGAAATCTGATTACGGGAAAGGTTTGTTTATGAGTCGCCTATAAAACTATTTTACCCTAGGCCATATCCACCACCTTACGCCCTCACCCAGTCCTGACTCCTCCACCAGCAAATCCAATTAATAATTTGTCAATATGTTGCTTTGCTATTTTACCTACTTGATTTATGTAATATCTGCCATCTTTGCTTCTTTTTCTTTCTTTTTTTTTCATAGTGGAAATATTTGGAAATCCAACTATTTAGAAAATATCCTATAGAAACAGAGCATTCATGCACAGCGCCCTCTAAAACACTTCCTTCCTTACTTCAAAACAAAGTTTAGACGATCATTGAAGGATAAGTTTGTTTTGTTGTGTTTTTCTTGGAAAAGGTTATTGTTTCTACGTTGAGTTGTTGAATGTCACCTTCAATACGATCATGAACTTAAATATCTTATAACTATGTTTTCTGTGTGTAAAGTATGAAACGTATCATACATAGATAATATTTCCGAGATACATTTGATTGTAACGTCACAAAATCAGTAGCCTTCAAGTTTCCCTCTTTGTTACACTATTTCGAGAAGCAGGCCTATATCTACAACAACAAAAACGTTTGCTGGTAACGACACTGTTAGAGGGTATTCTAAGTTAATGTGACACTTGAAATGCCTGTCGCAACATTTCATATTAATGTTCATGCTTGGCTCTGGCCAAACCTAATTTCACTTTGACTCATCGGCATGCCCAAAGTGTGTATGGGGGAGGAGGGGGGCATACCCCACCTCTCATCGTCAGTCAGGGATGGTTCAGATGGGGGATCCTTGCATTCAGCCAGGGAAGGATAAGACTACTACGGGTGTTCTTCCACCCCATCCCACCCCTTCCTTTTTCATCCCTCACATAAAGTATTTATTAGCACACCCTTGCGTTTAGACTGAGCTTATATATATATACCTAATTTATAGACTAAATATGCCTCAAAATGCACCATTTGACGTCTAAAATTAAAAAATGGGAACCCCAGACCCACCCCCCCCCACCCTTACATGAAAGTCAGCTTCAATGACCCCAGCTAGGGCAGCAACCCCCACTGAATAAAATCCTTCGTTCACCTTTGGTCCTTCCAATAAGGTTTTGGACCTACCTAAATCCGTCGGGGAAATTTTAGAATTTTAATCTGCCCGCACCCCTCCCCTTCTCCCGGTTAAAATCCTGCGCACGCCACTGTCTGAACTCAAGGTGAACTCGTGAGTAGAATTTAAGGTTCTGTAATCGTAAAGTGTATGCCTTAGGGTCTGCTTAAATGCGAACACAGTTGTAAACAAAAGCTAAGACGTCTTTCAAATCCTGGCACTAAAGTCAACCTCGTCATCGTTGTTTGATAGTGACAGAGCATGTAGAAACTATAGAACTAGAATCGGAGAGCGTTGAATTCGCATTTGTACGGCGACTGCTGTAATTACTTGTTATCTAGTAAGTAGAAACATGGTTGAATGGAACACTCCAACCAATGTTCATAAAGCTTAATTCAACAAGAATCGTGTGAATTTCAGCTCATATTAGTGCAAGTAGGCCTACATGCATGACTCAGAGTCCGTTTCTGCCTATACCGGCACGAATGTGCTTGCCCACTATATTTTACATGCCCGAGGATCTGTCCGATACAAACAGTATATCAATCGAAAGCGGTGCCGAGGGCGTTCTCTGGTCAGTACAGCAAATAGATACGGTAAAATAGCTTTGTGAAAAAGAAAGGTACACTAGCCTGGCTGTTCATACTATGGTCTTAACAAGACTATCCGTAAATTGACTTCAAACTTTCTTCGAACTTTCTTAACAATGAATCCTTTGTGTATTTCGTACCATAGATTCTCAGTAATAGAATGCTATTGAAAAACACGACACGTTGCCCTTGGATGCGTCACTGAGCCGAACGACTAACACGAACAGACTATGAAATCAAGAAAGCAACTTTCGGCAAATCAAGTCCTCAGACTCACAGACGGTACAATGACCCATGTACAGTTGCACGCGAGAAAAAGAGTATTGCAAACGACTTGGCCAAGACTGGGTTTACTAAAGTAAACCATGGCACTGCCCTTCGAAGTCAGTGTAGCCACTTATAGTACTGCACTAATATGAGCTCAAATGCACATGATTCTTGTTCATTCTGTTGAATTAAGAGAATTTTCTAGTGACAAACAGTGTGAAACTTATATTAAAAAACTTTTCCGAACTGCTAACTGAAACCCCTTCTCAATAGCCTACCCTAATTGGAGTTATGGTTGATTGAATGTAACTTATTTTGACTGGGTAAACTCTTAACTTGGCTAGTTCAGGGAGTTGGATCACAATAGGGATGTCACAGGCTCCTTTTTTCTTAGGCTAGTATAAACATCTTGTTCATTTATCCTTGAAACCTGATGCATTTGGGATTTTTTGCTTCGCGAAGCCCCGGAACCTGTAGTATTGTGTAGCCTTATATTATCCAAATCTAAAACTGTAAACGTAAAGGAGAAACAGAGAGAACGATATCGTGTTCCTTCTCTCCATTTTGTTTGATTACTCCATAGAAATTGAAGTAGGAAGAATGACGTCATGCGACATACACTGAAGCCGCCCATCCATCTGGTGGCGCTCTGCTTGTATGGAAAGAAAGTACCGGCGCGTAAAACAAACACTATATACGTCTTTGACATAACTAAAGTGATAAAGTTGACATTAATCACTCGAAATGGTGAAATCGTGTGCCGCATTTGGTTGCCAAAATCGTCACAAATGTGGCAGTGGACTGCAGTATCTCTTTTCTGTTCAGGTTTTCAGGTTGACTGTATCAGTCGGTCGAATGAAAATACTCTAAAATTTGTCTTCCATTTGAAGTGTTTTCTAGTTCTCATTATCTAATTTGATTCTATATTTTCCTTTTGTTTTTTTGTTTGTGCTTGTCTATGTAATGACTTCTTGCGTAGTCGCATAAGTCAAGTAGGTAAAGTTTTGTGCTTAATATTTCCTTAAGTTATTTAATCCGTAATCATTACCCGGCGATGAAAAAGAAGAAGAAGAGAAGAAAGAAACAAAATAGCTTAGAAAAGGGAAAAGATTCACGTTTCCAGTGACTCCACAGATCCTTTGTTCCCCCACTCATCCAGTTGCAGTAATCAACGTGTAAGGGCACAATGGCCGGACAACCAGCCTTAATAACCGGATACATCCAATCGATTTATTTGTACTTGTACTTCAATTATAAGATATATACACAGCTGCAGTATTATGTGTGTTGGCGAACCGTCTCTTTGAACTGCGTCGTATATAATATATATATAGCTTATCTTCAAAATTAGGAGCTGATAAAAGCCATTGCCATTCATTTTTCTGTAACGCATACTCAACAACACGTAACGCTTCTTTCTGTACAATCAATTCACCAACATCAACTATTTGATGTATGACCAATCTATAACGCACAAGACAAATGAAAATCCGTTGCAGTATTCTATTCCGCTTTGATTTACACTGATTTTGTATCTGAATTATATCCTCTTTGTCTACGTGTTAAACTAAAGAAAATAATAGCAACAAGAACCAGAATGAGGGTCGAAAACAGAGGCAAGTGTCAATGGTTCCTTTATTCAACCACTCCTTCAACCATTACCTTTTCCAAAGCCGGGATGTCCATGCAGGAAGTCGTGGAAATTTCAGGCAGGTTTTGTTCAGCAGGATAGCATATTGCGTTTAATCGGTTTAAACACTTAGACCTTCTTCCTCCCCTCAATTAATCTTACCAGAATATCACTAAAAGGTTTCCAAGGATATGCTGGTTAATGGAATAGAATGGGGAAATGTTGCTCGTTCTTAAAACGTTAAGATCCCCACACGATGACCGAGTTGTAGGAGACAAAGAATTTCACATTCATTCACTAACCTTGAAGAATGAATGTACATATAACAAATTGGGATTGCACGGGTGCGATTATAGTGGCTACATCTCAGTTATAGGGAATTTGGGTCCGTTACTAAGTAGGATTGCACGGGTGAGATCTTTGGAGGAACATCTAAGTTACAGGGAATCTCAGTCGATAAAAAAAGGTACACTAGGCTGTATACATACTAGGGTCTTAACAAGACGACGTACCCCTTTTCCCTAACTTATATGACTCCCAATAACTTTCGTTGAACAATTATTACACAACGCCCCCACTTTCTGACTTTCAGCTGTTCAACATTCTCAGAACTCATTTCTAGTTGGGCACAGCAGTATTCCTCTATTACAGACTTCAATGCCAACTGACGTAGTCGATGCTGTTGCAAAAATGGCTGCTACTACTGTCCGAGGAGCGCTTAGGTTAAGCAATGGAGACGCTAAAGTCAACCCTGAGATTGAAAGCGAGAGAAGAAAGGCAGAATTTAACCCTGAAGATGTTACCTATTTCCTTGAAGGAGGACAGGAGAACACAGAAAGACGTCGCGCATTAGGTAACTCAGTGTACATTTGTATAGGACAGGAGGTGTCATCTTGTAAACACGGCAGGAATACTTAGGCCTACACTTACTTACTTGGTTATGTAGGCTATGTTTGCTAGATTTAGCCGCAAACTTTAGACAAAACTAAAGATCACGAGATAAAAACTTTGAATTCTTCCAAATGTATCTTACACTAATTCAAGCTTCTGCACTTTCAGTAGAATTGATATCCTAAGCTTTCTGCAGAAATAATATGTATAATAATGATGTCCACAGACCCTCGCAAATGTTCATTGTAAATTTGTAACAAGGCCTACACCTAGGCCCTATCTTAAGGTGACCAGACGACCCCGATTTCCGAGGACGGTCGCCAGATCACATGTACCGTCCCCAGATTAAAAGCAGCCCCGGAAATGCCCCTGGATTTTATGTGAGTATCTTCAAATTTAAAAAAAATAGGGCTGAATGAATTCAAATTGATCTCTTTCGCCGCCTGTTGGTAAAAGAAAGCTTGAGTTAAGCTGTGACTGTGTTCAACCACAAATGTAAAGCTTATGAATGGCTCCCAGATGAAGGGCAATCCAGATAACTGAATAGTGTCATAGATTGAAATTCAATGAAAAGCATCATGTTGCACTTTTAATTATGAATAAAGAGTCTGAACCAGTTACCATGCATTTTTTGTTTTGGCATTGGACTCTTTTCTCAACAGAATTCTTGTTTCAGGATGAGTTATTGTAAACTTGGAAATACCCCTCAAACTAAGAACCAACAAAACACTCAAAGAACCTCAAAATTCCACCTTTCTCTTTAAAGACCTCCCTTTAAGAGCTTAACATTCTTATTCTCTTTGACCTAAATCGTTATCTACTTGGGATATTTTGATATAAATTTCACAAAGGTAAACTCCCAGAAGCTTTCAATAACTTCTACTCTAGTAACTCAGAATATCATACCTTTAACACTTGTTATAAACACTCTCTAAGTCACCCATATTCTAGAACTATCCGTAGTCAAACCCAAATACGAAGTACTGGTGTATCTTTTTGGAACTCACTTGATAAGGATATCAAAAACTCAAATGTACTCAAAACTCATTTAAAAGAAAACTCAATCATTACCTTTGAAATAATAGTACAAACCACCCACGTTGAGTTGTTATTTTGTCTCTTTGTATGGATTTGTTTATCTCTTTCTTCGCTTCCTCTTTTCTCTGATTTCCTTATATTTCTTTACTCTCTCTGTACTTCTGTGATTTATAGAGTTTTCTAGTTTTTGTTAAGGGTCCAGACTCGAAAAAAATTTTTACTTACTGTACTTCTGGTTCCTCCACCTCCATTATAGCATACTTTTTTCGTTGTTTATTGTTATTTCATCATAATTTGAGTCAATTACCCATTGACTCTGTTACTGTATATGGAAAGTGGAAAATAAACTTGAACTTGAAACATACAGTGTAGGTACTGTCAACATTTTTTCAACATTGGTGGTGTGTGTAGGGGGGGGGGGGGTGGGTGTGGGTGGATGGGTCAACATCAATATTATATCTCCAGATTGGAAAAAATATGGTCACCTTAGCCTAAAATAGATATTAATGTGGTTGTCCATGAAGATCTATAGGGCCCATACTCTGTTCACAAAGTATTTTATGGAACTGGTTTTGAGAGGTTGTTTTTCAGCCTATTTGATACTAATAACAGTACTTACAATATAGGAAATTAGCTTGACTAGTAAAATTTCTCTTCAAATTCTGCTGAAGTTGCCTAAAATGATTTTTTTTTTTAAGTTTTGCTCTTAGACATAGGCCTAGCCTAGACATGTTAGTAATATAGGCTAGCTAGAAGGTACTTAAGTTTCTGTGAAAAACTTTCAGATTAAATCTAAAAAAGTTAATAACTTTTCATATTAAGTGAAGTTTGATAGTAATATGTAGAGTATACTTGGCAAAAGTAAGTAAAGTTATATGAAATTTGTTACAATCTAGAACCTAAGTACTGTTTGAAAGTTTCAGCCATGCTCTCAATGAAGTGATTTCAAAACAAATGCCCAGTAGCTGTACAAAAACAGTACAGTCGTTGGAGGGTAAAAAGATGAAAACTATATGTGTTATTGATGCAATGTGAAAATTAAGTGGGATTAATTGACATTTCATATTTTACAAGAGTCAGTTATTTATTTTGGACCAGAAATTATGAAACAAACCTGAAGCTTCTTGGAAATGTTTCAAAATTAGAAATTTTTTACTTCATTATCTATACAAAATGTGGACTTACAGTAGTATTGAAGCAAATTACCAACATTACTGAATTTCAGTAACCAAAATTAATCAAAATCAACCCAAATAGAAAGCAATCATTATGTGTACCGGGTGTGTTTTTTCTTATTTTTTTGGGGTATTATTATTAATATTTTTCATTTGTCCAATTATTTTTGATTTTGCAGAATCAATCGTTTTTAGTGATCCTGCATTCAAGAAGCAAAATCTATCGTTCATGACCCAGGAGCAACGTTACACACACAGCGTCGGCCTGACGATAAAAGCGATCAAGAAGATGAGGGAGTTGGACATCACAGATAACCAACAGCAGTGGTGGTTTAAAGAGTAAGAAATATTCTTTTAATCTACGTTCTGGGTCGACTCAGATGGGGTGGGGAGGGGGATTCCTCGTTGTGGTCTTGTGGGGGCTGGTAGAAGGGGCCCTGAAGAAGTCATGAGAAAATATGTGGGTCCTTTCAGGACTGGAAAATTGAAGAAAAGGGAAACATCATTTGAATGACTTGACTGACATTGAGTAAAGACTGTCTTGCTCAGTCAACAAGGAAGCCATGTTATGCTAAAAAAATATATTACCAGACTAACAGTTTCTACAACAGTATGAAAACGAACTTATCGTTGTCTTGCACAACATTGCAAGGATTTGAAAACCCCATTGCGGCCATTTTCTAGCAAAACTTACACAGTACAATATTTAACAGGATCACTCAAAATATGCTGCAGGGGGGAGGAGGGCAGGGAGACAGGGGGGGGAATGAGAGTTGATGAACTTGTGGAGGTTGATCTGTGAGGCATGAAAATGTTAGTCATTTTAACAATTGTGAAGAAGGATGTATGTACACAACATCAGATCATCATACAGAAGGCGTTCCAGTGATGCAAAGGGAAACACTAATTAGTAAGTCCACATAAGATACAGAATACGATAGTTTATGATGTAATAGGTATGGCCAATATGAAAAAAATCTGAGTTTTATTTTGCCAACTTTTCTGCAGATAAAGACCTTTGAAGTGAATGAAAATACCAATGTTGTTTATTACAAGCTATCATATGACTTTGCTAAATTAATGAATCATGAATAAGTATTTACAATAATTATAGGGAAAAATTAAGTGTTCAAACTTTGTGAAGTCTCTGGAATTGTCTGTTGTAAATAACAGATTCGTTCCTGTGTAATAAGAATAGCTACTGTACACATCTCTGCTCATGTATCACAGTTTGATCGTCTTGTATATAGGGATTAATATTCACTGAGTGAGTCGTCTATGCTGAGCACTTTGACTTCCCCTCATGCATATTCATCACTGAAGTTGCAGGTAGTATTGTGTTATTTCATTGCTTTGAAGTGCATCCACCCAATGAAACAGAAACACATTATCAAACATGTATTAATATAAGCTGTACTTTGTATCTAGAGTAAGAGACTGTTGAAGCCTGGCAAGTTGTATTGATAAGTGTAATATTCAAGATAACCAAGTGTATGGTGGTGTACTGTACTGTGGTAATGTACTGTAATGTATTGTACATAATGTCCTGTACTGTACCATACTGTACAGTACCTACTGTACCATATACTGTAATGTACTGTAATGTGATGTACTGTGGTGTCCTGTACTGAACTGTAATGTAATGTACTATATTGTACTGTAATGTGATGTACTGTGGTGTACTGTACTGAACTGTAATGTACTGTACTATATTGTACTGTAATGTGATGTACTGTGGTGTACTGTACTGAACTGTAATGTACTGTACTATATTGTACTGTAATGTGATGTACTGTGGTGTACTGTACTGAACTGTACTGTACTGTAGTGTAATGTACTGTAATGTGGTGTACTGTACTGAACTGTACTGAACTGTAATGTACTGTACTATATTGTACTGTAATGTGATGTACTGTGGTGTACTGAACTGTACTGTAGTGTAATGTACTGTAATGTAATGTACTGTAATGTGATGTACTGTACTGTAATGTAATGTACTGTACATACTGTACGGTGATGTGAACTGTAATGTACTGTACGGTTGTCTACAGTAACTTTGTGTGAATTATGTAGAGCTCTGCACTTGGTAGACACTTTGGTTACAGTGTTTGTAGGTCAAGTTGTCCAATTATATTCTGGACAAAGCCTTTAAAACAAAAATGTCCAAAATTGGCACAGTGAAAACAAGGAAACATCAACGTGTGGTATTTTGAGATACTTTTGTGGATTATTCCAACCCTTCTAGCGGAATTACTGTATACAGAAAACGTCACTGCATGCACAGAGTGAGGGATATATTTCCTTGCCTTCACCAGTTTCGACAATGTCCGAACTTAACAAATATAATTCTTTCTATTTCTGGTGGAATCTGGTCAAGCCATCGATGCAATCACATAAACAACTGAAGGATAGAACTAAACCACAGAGAAAAAATGAGCGAGATCGTCATCATTGCTATCCTTTAACAAAGAACATCAATGCCCTCACTATTGCAATTTTTACCGAGTTCCACCATCGTACATTACACTACAATCTCTTCACTTAAGTCTCAGGGTATCATGGCTTATCTAGATTTCTAGATTAAAACAAAAATGAAGCACAGAACCTCTTCCTTTCTGAGAAATATTCCCAAAGAGCAGACACCTTGCTCTGGACAGTGTCAGTAAGCATTGTTGGTGGTTCTTAGGAGAGATGGTGGAGGTGGGACGGGTAGACGTGTGAAGGTGAGGACAATCCCTGATGTCATTTGTTTCTTTCCCATCAACTCTAGCACTTCCTCCCTCCATTCCTACCTCCCATCCTTCCTACAGTACCTCCCTTCCTACCTTCCCTTCTTCCCTTCCTTTCCACCTCCCCTTACTTCCTACCTCCCCTTTCTCCCTCCATCTCTCCCTTCCTACCTCCCCTTCCTTCCTTCCTCCCTTCCTTCCTACCTCCCCTTCCTCCCACCATCCCTTCCTTCCTACCTTGCTTCCCTCCTACCTCTCCTTCCTACCTCCCCTTCCTCCCTTCCTACCTCCATCCCTTCCTTCCTCCCTTCCTACAGTACCTCCCCTTCCTCCATCCCTCCCCTCCCCTCCCCCTATAAATATCTTTCATGCAAGACATACACTTTATGGAGGGTAAGGAAATGCCATCAAGCAGAAACATGATAAAACACCTACAGTATGATAAGAACCCAACTCAAACCTCAACTTTAGTTGACATTACCTTGAGTAGTATGATTGTAATTTTATCAACATCTAATTTAATAATAAGTTGTTTGTGTTGAGGCAGCAGTTATCAGCGATCAGATTGTAACATACTCTAATATTATACAAACAGGAAAGGATTAATGTCCATAGTACCCCTACAGTAGATTGCAAATTTTATAAACGGAGCATTTCTGTTGTGTACACAAAGCGAACGCTACTACAAACAAATTGTGGAGTGTTAGCTCAGTGGTTAACGCCAGTGCCTTTCAATCATATATAGGTCCCCAGTTCGAGTCACTCCAAGATTAATGTATGTCGTCCAGTTACAGAGTTGTTGACAATTGACAATTCATAAACATGGACGTAAAATATGAATCTGAGAGACTGACTTCGGTCAGCTTGCAGCTTTGATAAGCCGATGATGGCTTCTTCGTGACTTCCTACTTGCAGGAGGATCTTAAATACATACAATACATTCGATCTTGAACTGTCCTGAGATACAAAATTTAGTATACACCGACAAAAATAACAGAATAGGTTTTTGACCCATAAATATATATGAAAGTATCATTCAAAATTGTGGTAGTTAAGATCTGTTTACTCTATTTGTATTTTACCACCTTATCTAGATAAATGAGTTGATAAGAGATATTTGTGTACCCTGGGTTATATGCAGTGGCGTGTCACTGTGTGGTAACTGTTTTTAGTATTATACTGTGCCTACAACTACAAGCTAAGCCTTTATTTCATTGCCTAATTGGATTTCAGTATCAGGACAGAGTCTAATTAGTTTGATGATGAGTTTAATAATAGTGTTTATTTTTAGATACCTACATTACCTGTATTGGATGAAGAAATCACAAAGTTCTTTTAATCTCTGTTGTAACCTCACAATACTGTGTCGCACTTACTGTTACTCCTGCCACATGTCTATTAATATGTACAGTACTGTAGGTAAAATGAATAAAAAACTTTAAACTTGACAATCTTGCTCAAGGCCAAGGGCCCATCACACGACTTTACAATGTCACTTAAAACCCCTGGTCATTGGTAACTTGTTTCTGTTCTGTTAAGTACTCGTTAAAAACCCCTCTCGGATATCACAACGAGGATGTTGGTACGCAGCGCAGCAGTGCTAGTAACAATGCGTGGGCAATCTTGTCTTAAACACCTCAAGACTAGGGCTCTCCTTAACGGCCAAGGATTGTGTATTCCAGTCTTTTATAGTCCTAGGATAGAAACTATACTGTAAAGCATGATGATTATATGGAATTTGAGTAAAGCGGCCACGCCTCCCTGGTTTCAAGAAGGGATTAGTCTCGTTTGGGACTGCAACTAGGCCATTAATAATTTGATTAAAAAGCATGAGTCTGGCCCTTTTCCTTCTTTCTATGAGGGGTTCCCATTTCAAAGTCTTCAAGATATCAGTTACGCTGGATTGCCTACGTAAATCACGAGTTCCAAATGTGCTGCCTTCCTTTGAAGTTTTTATTTGTCACACCCACACACCAAAGTGTGCACAATTCAAACAATCTCTCCTGGGGCATTTAAGCACACCACATGTACGTGTCCCCCGGGGGGACTTCCCATAGGGTGCAGCCACAAACTGGTGGAAGCAACTATAATAACAAGTTACCTCGCAAGTCCCCATTTATACACCTGGGTGAAGAGAAGCAAATGGAGATTAAGTGCCTTGCCCATGGACACAGCGTAATGATCTGGCCAGGACTCGAACCTGCAAACCTTTAAAAGATCACAGGTCCACTACCGTAACCACATTACCACAACGCAATCCAGAGAAGAGACAGTAACAGTAACCCACTTTACCCTAGCTTTTCAATATCAGTGATCATACAAAAATACATTTTAAGTAGGATTCAAGTGTTTGGTTTTCTAAATTTTTCAATTAAGATGGAAGGGCATTTTTCCCTCTAGTTTCTTCCTGACATCTTCAAGTAATGGAAAAAGCCGAAAGAAAAAATTGATTTATAAACTGTGACAATTACTAAGTCCTGTTGTCATTCTGATTTTTTACTATCACTAACTTGCTGCTAATGCAAGTTGCATTGTAGCATCATATTTGCATACTGAACAATGGTCTATAATTTTTAAAGTGTTTCAACCATTGAAGACAAGTTCAATGTATTTCACACCCCTCCAATACCTTCCATCACTCAACATATGCACTCCAGTGAACCTTACCTGCAGTAGGTCGTATAAACATCTTACTGCAACCCGTTTTGACCCACTTCTGGGTCACCCCCTGCCCCCCCTTCCCCATTCCACCTTATTCCAATCTAGCATCACAAAGACCACATGAAATGTTTCGTTTATCTTTGGCGACATAAATGTATCAATTCCGGATGGATTTTAATTTTGTAGGATAGTTTGGTTCATATTAAGCAGATCCCTTCATGTAGATTTATTGAAATGGAGTGAAGTTACACTTACTTTTGTTTATAATTTTTGTATTTTACTATCAAATCAAAACATACACGTTCCTCTTTTTTGTCTCTACATCTTTCAGAGCTGTCCATGGGTCGGAGGAGACCAACCTCTCACTTCACTCCTCCATGTTCCTCCACTGCATCTACACGCAGATGACGGAAGACCAACAAGAGGTCTGGCTGAACGCTGCCTTCGAATACACAGTGATTGGAACGTACGCACAGACTGAAATGGGACACGGTGAGTCAAAATTTACATCTCAGTTTTTGTTTGTTGGTTGCTACGACAACTGGAGATCATTCATTCATACCCTCCCCATGCATTTTTCGTTGACTGGTATTAACACGGGTGTATCATGATGGAATGCTTTTATATGCTTGTCTATCCTATGCTAACCGGTGCTATGGCCGGGTGGATGAAGGCATTTGAAGGTAGGCATTTGAAGGCATTTAAAAGGCATTTGAACCAATGAGCCTGAATGAGGCTTAGCAATCAGGAGGTTCGGGGTTCGATACCCAGCCCGGTCATAGTTAGGTGGGTTTTTCATTCAAGAGCAATCTACATTTTACCCATTTGAGATGACTTTCTAAATTGTAAAGATTGCAAATTTGAGTTAAAAATGTTGAATTGGAAGCCACCTGACGTGTAAGTTGTAATCCATAAGCCCTTGCTGGTTTCTCTTACATTTGTTGTCGTTTAAGCGTCGTTAAAATAACTGCTGATTGTTACTATTAGTCGCCTACAGTGCATCCAAGTTATTTGCGGCAATTCTTTTCAAATTTTTGTTCCAAAGGGGAAATTAATATTGCGCTATTAGATAAATATAATTTGACAAAAGAGGAGGGAATGTGGGAGGTGGGGGTGAGTCAGGGAGTGACTAGGGTGAGTTGAGGGTGTTGTGTCTCCTGTAAATGTATATATTTCTGCTCAAGGCAGAAAGTGTCATTAAATGTTAAAGGCTAATTACCAGTGAGTGGTACAGTCTTTTTTGCAGGGGAAGAGAATAATTCATAATATATGGTTTGTATGAAAAGTTAGGAATACTTTGGTGTCGCTACTGTACAAGGGCGTAGGAATTTGTTTTAGTTTTAAATTTAGTAGTGAAATGAAACAATTGTTTGCAACTATATTTTGAAAGTTGTACAGGTACAGAGGTACTGTAAGCAAAGATCCTATGATGTCAAAATTTCTCTAAAAAAATACTTATTACAGGAACCTACCTCCGAGGACTGGAGACAACAGCGACCTATGACCCTTCAACTCAAGAGTTTGTCCTTCACAGTCCAACTCTGACTTCCATGAAATGGTGGCCTGGAAACTGTAAGTAAATATTTTCAGGAGAAGAGTTAAAAAGTGGCACAATTTTAAACTTTAAACTACTGTCATTTTCGCATTGTAATACCCCCACCCCTTCTCCTCGCACAACATTTGTGATGCTGTAATAGTTACAGTATACTAAATGTTTAACAGGATTGATGTCAGTTTCAATTTTTGAATTAGGGTTGAAATTGGAAAGTCTTCTAAATATTCAGAATTGGAATGTAGAATAAGATGCTGTAATAAGTTACAGTATACTTTTTTTTATTTATTTTTTATTTTTATCATTGTCATCTTTAATGAGGGTAGTCCTGCTCAGTGCAGAAGCACTGCTTTCCAGAGGAGCCCTCAATACAAAAATACATGTATAGCATTATGCAGTAGAAAAACGGTAACATCCAAAGCACAAAAAAGACGGCAAATATCAGACATCTAAACAAAATATATAAGTTTTAATGTTGCGTTTAAAAATTTTAGCATTTGGCAAGCATTTCAAATTTGGGGGAAGACTGTTCCACGACCTGCCTTCTACATACGAAACGTTTAACAGGATTGATGTCAGTTTCAGTTCTTGAATTGGAAATTTGAATTGATATGCTTCTAAACATTCAGTATTGGAATGCAGAATAAGAAGCAGGAGTATATTAGATAATATTATAATTTATAGAAAATTTCCTTAAAAGTCACATTACAGCTGGTATTTCATGATTGATTTTGTTCTGTTTTCAGTGGGTAAGACCGTCACCCATGCTTTGGTTGCTGCCAGGCTCATCACACAGGGTAAAGATCACGGAACTCACATGTTCATGGTACAACTCCGGAGTATGAAAGACCACACCCCTTTGCCAGGTATTTGAACAGATAAAAGAAGCTTAAATGGCAGGGATCAGGGATTTGGACTAAGCTCTGACAAGCCATGCCGACAAGTTAAACATGGCTGTGGGATTAGTTTATCAGACAAAAATGGATTCTGTGTGTCATTGATAAAATAGATTTCAAACTTCAGTATATATACATTGCAGTATATACATCTGTACTGTCAATTTCTGTTGGGCCACCAAAAGTTCCAAAAAGTGAGTTTTTGTCTACTCTTCCCTCATGCAAGGAAAAAGTTTCCGAAATGAAATGACAACAAGTTTGTTTGTTGTACTCATACTCACACCAAGGGGGAATTCTATCTGTACTCATACTCATCCTGTTTTACTTGGGAATCAATTCTTCTTTCTCGTAATTCAGTAATAAAAAACAATCGCTTGAGTGAGATAATTGGGAATGAAGAAGTACGGTATGCTTCAAAAAATGCATTTTATAAAAGCGAACAGAAATCTGACAGGAAAAACTATAAATACCTTTTGAAAAATGCAAAGGAATGATTTGCCAGAACAGGATTCAAACCAGGAACTGTGAGTATGGGCAACATGTTTCATAGCCGATCATTTATTTGCTCATCCCGGATTTGTTTCAATTTTCTTTTATGAAAATAGGTGACCTGGATGTGGCTTTAGGTTTGACGATTCACTCGAGTATTCTGTTAGTTCGTGTTAATATATTCTGTGAATCTCTAACTTGGCAGTGCTGCTCTCAGTAATCAATAACTTTTACTTTTCGTTTGTGTTCTCCCTCCGTAGGTGTGGAGTTGGGAGATATCGGACCAAAGCTCGGTTTCAACAACATCGATAACGGATATCTGAGAATGGACCGCGTCAGGATTCCGCGAGATCACATGTGCATGAAATTCTCTCAGGTGAGTCAGCGATGACACGCCATCTGATTGTTAAATACCCCCACCAACACTGTCACCCACTCCCTCCCTTGCAAAACAGTAACATCAATAACAGATATCAGGGAATGTACCCACTAAGGCAGGATTCCTCATCCTCACCCTCACACTCCACCACTCTCTCCCACATTTAACAGTAACATCACTAACATGCAGTCAGGATTCCTTGTGATCACTTGTGTATGACAGCGATAATGGTCCTTGTGATTGTTAAGTACCCCCACATCTTGCCCCACTCTGAACCATACCAACTTAATATCGATAAAATATACCAAGTAGGGATTCTTTGCGATAACATGTGAATGAAATACTCTCAGGCTAGATCTCTCTGATCCTCAGATACATCACCCCTCTTCAGCCCTCACTCCACCCACCTTCCATACCCCACCCACCTTTCATACCCCACCCACTTTTCATACCCCACCCACCTCCCACACCAATATACCATTTGAATAATGCAACATATCTTTCCCAGTATCTGAAAATCCAACAAAACATTTTGGGAATTTTTTGGGTTTCAAGATATACCTGATAACAAGTTGATTGTAATTTTTTTTACTATAAGGACAAGTACTGCATTTCCTTTTAGGTATACTTAGAACTAGTGTAATGCTTTGTAGGGATGCTATTAACTGTGATGTATTTCTTGTTATACAAAAGGATGCAATTACCTGTAGCTAGTGATTAGCCATACCAATTATCAATAATAATTTTAGCCCTATCTGTTATATCCAAAGTAGGCATAGGTAACAACAAACATATTTTATCCTTGTATTTGCATGGCGGGAATTATTAAACCACAATTTATATGTATCTTTCATACAGATTTTGTTTGTGTAGATGTATGTATGTATTTTAGGTCCTCCTGCAAGCAGGACCTCGCGAAGAAGCCTCATTGGCTTATCAAAGCCGCAAGCTCACCAAAGTCAGTCTCTTAGATTCATATTTAACGTCCATGATTATGAATTGTCAATTGCCAACAACTCTGTAACTGGACGACTTACATTAATCTTGTAGTGACTCGAACTCAGGACCTTATGATAGATAAATTTTCTTTTCTACACTTGCATTACAGGTTGCTCCTGATGGTACCTACACAGCGCCACCTCTCGCCAAGCTCAGCTACGGTAGCATGGTGGTCATTCGCAGCTTCCTGATCGATCACGTCGGAGTAGGTCTGGCGAAGGGGGCCATGATTGCGACCCGTTACAGCGCAGTCCGGAGACAGTCCGAGCTCATTCCAGGGTGAGCAGACATTACTAACAATGACCATAAAAGAGAAACATGAAAAGCTAGATATGCTAAAATGGTCACAAAAGGGGCTCAAACTTTAGAACGCAATTCCAGCTCTTTTGTGAGAGAATTAGAATGATTATGCGTGGTACCAGTATAGATTGTTATATTCAGGTTGATCGTTGAAATTCTCACAGTCAGTACCAAAAGTGGAACTTGAAGGATGCTTGAAGTGATGTCCCGGAGGATTGAGTGGTAACCAGAGTTTGGTGGGGTGGTTTTGCGCTGTCGTGTTGCGATCTTGCATGCTAAAGTTGCCTACAGGGTTTGTGTGTGAAGTTTGCAAACTAATCGTTGAATGTGGTGTAGTCATAGTTTTTGGCATTAAAAGCATATTGGAAGAAAATTGGATGCAGTGACGGTATTGCCCATCTAATAACTTGGAACCAACTTTACCTTCAGGGTTGAAGGTTGAATAAATTATTAGTGCATGGGGTATGTTCATACTGTGATGCATTAAAATAGAAGTAGAAAATTGGACATAATGATCTTCCCTGCCTATGGCAAATACCACCCGAGTCCCCTGTTTTGTGCCAAAAACAGGAAAGATAGAAATATTTACCCGAGTTTGTAATACTAGCCATAGTGAATGCTCCTCTGCACAAATTCATGACAAAACACACAGTGTACTATTTCAGTGGTGGAGCAAAATTTTGTCATCACACAGGAAAGTGGTGCCAGCCATAAGAGCACTTGTGTTTACAATCGTACGGTTGCTGGTACAATTAATTAGGTGCGCTCAAGGAGGAATCCTAATGACAGTACTTGGGGTAGTTTGTGCTATCAAGTAACCTATTACTAATGCTCGAGTGAATTTGAGGAGGAACGCTTTTATGCAGGCAGGCTTGACCAACATGGAGGCAAAAACAGTTGGTACCAACTTTGCCTTCAGGGTTGAAGATTGAAAAAACACATTAGTGAATATGGTATGCTCCATACTGTGATGCATTCAAGTACAAGTAGAAAATTGAATGCAACTTTAAGCTTTAAAAAAAATCTGTATGAGTATGTATGATTCTTGTCAGGGGCGGACTGGGTCTTAAAACCAGCCCGGGCATTTTTCACCTAAAGCGACCCATTATTCATTGATATGTTACAAAGTGATCGCCATCCTGGGGTAGGGGTTTAAGGTTTGAGAATTTTTTTTAAGTTAAGGAATGCCTAGATGCAAAATGCTGCTATATTTCTCAATTTTGTAGGTTACAAAAATCCTTTAAAAATAGACCCGAAAATAATTTTCCAGAAGCAACACTTGATTAAACTGAGAAATGTAAAAAACATAAACAAAAATAGTCAAAAATATATGATTTAGACTGGATTTTATTTCGTTTATCAAGCACTTAAAAATGTATTTCTACACAGCCCGTCTGTATTCTATTAACTACTGTCAAAATGGGCTGTAATTTTTACCAGGCTCCCCAGCCCACTGGCCCACCCGCCCACCGGGCATTGCCCAAATGCCTGTGTGGCCAGTCCGCCACTGATTCTGGTCTTGTTGTAGGCTTGAGTTATTAAGAAACAAGACAAAAACCCATTCGTTGTCATACCGGACGATAAAAGAAGGACCAATAATTCATTTATTCATTCTTGGTATATTTTCATAATCAACATATTTTTGTCTTTCTTTTTCTTTTGTTTATTCAGGAAGCCTGAACCGAGAATCTTGGATTATCAGAGTCAACAGATGAAACTTTTCCCCCAAATCGCATCAGCGTTTGCTCTCCTCATCTGCGGAGCTCAACTCAAGGACCGTTTCTTGGAGTATCTGGCTCAGACCGACGAAGGAAACTTCAGCGCGTTACCAGAGGTGAAGCTTTATTTGATATCCTCAGTCAATTGTAAAATGAACAGATGTCATTGATACAATGGAGTTTCACCCTCCTTCCTTTAACATATTCCGTTCCCACTTGATAGACCTTCAGAGGGAAACTTCAGCGCATTACCAGGGGTGAAGCTTTATTTGATATCCTCTGGCAATTGTAAATGAACAGATGTCAGTTGAAACAATGGAATTTTACCCTCCTTTCCCTACCATATCCCCTTCCTCCTTTATAGACCTTCAGAAGGAAACTTCAGCACATTACCAGAGGTGAAGCTTAATTTGATATCCTCGGTCAATTGTAAAGGAACAAATGTCACTGGAAACAATGGAGTTTTACCCTCCTACCCCTACCATCTTGCCTTCCCCCTCTTCGGAAGGAAAATTCAACCCTTTACCAGAGGTTTGATATACTTTGGAAAATGTAAACATTTTGAAATTAAGAATATGTTCATTCATTGTATGAGAAATGGTTGGGCCAGGCTTGTCAAAGTAATATTATAATTACTGCAACATCTTTCGATTCGTGGTTAGGAAACAGTAAGCAACAACCAGTTCCAATCTCTTCTCCCATCCTCCCTTCCCCCATCCCCTTTCCTCTTCCTCCACCATCACCAAAACAGGTGGCCGGTCTTTTAGGGAAATATGTCAATGTTTTGGTTATGAAAGTTAATTAGCTATGTTAAACAAGATGACTGATTATTTATTAACCTCTCTCTCTTTGAAACAACAGCTGCACGGTACAACAGCAGGCGTAAAAGCCTTCACCACAGAAATGGCCTCATCTGGTCTGGAGATTCTCAGAATGTCTTGCGGAGGACACGGCTTCTCCGCAGCCAGTGGTTTTCCTGAAATCTACAGCAACGTGGTCGCCGCCTGTACCTACGAAGGGGAGAACACTGTTATGCACCTGCAGACTGCAAGGTTAGTAGAGGTTGAATGTCTGAATGGTAGAGTGGTGGGTGAGGGGGGGGGGAGGGAGGTGTAAGTCAGTGCCCTCAGCAAAATTTGATTGACAGAAATGGGGAAAAAAGGTAAGAAATTTGCTTCAAAAAACAGTAAATATTTTCTTTGTAAGAAAAATCACTTCTAACTTCTTCTCTAACTTTTCCAACTGCACTGCACTGCCCTTCCCCCTGCCTTTCCCATCCCTCTCCCCTCCCTATTCCTTTCCCCATCTCCATGATCGTCTAAGCAATATGTTAGTGTAGTTGGAGCATCTGTTTATACTACTCCTAAGCTCTAACCTTCATGTGTGAAACATTGTTTGCGTTGGACTTTTAATAAATTAAATTAAACGACTAATAATAATAAAATATTTGCTTTTTATATAGCGCTTTATACCAGCGATAGGTCTCAAAGCGCTTTTACAGACGTTATAATATTACCCCTGGTCAATGATTATCTGTCCCAGATACAATCCCTCCAGTCTAGATAGGCCACATCATTCCCCTGAATGGTGGAAAACGATTTTTTTGTAACTTAATTTCAAGTATTGCAGACCTCTGTTACTATGAACTGAAATTACTGACATGCTGTATTTGAGATCTTTGTGTTTTTTGTTTTTATGGTCTTTCTGGAGGTTTTACCTAAAGTTATTGATTAACATAACTTCTAGATTAAATAAATACAGTGGAGTGTTTTTTGTCTCTCGCTCTTGTTTCTCGGGAAAATTTTGACTTCTATGAGTGAAAGACTTCTTACCACTTTCATTCCAGGTTTCTCATGAAAGCGGTCAAGCAGGCAATGGAGGGCGCTAAACTGACTCCCTTCATGTCGTACATAACCGCCAATCCGCAGGAGCGTTGCCCGGCCAGGAACCCGAACGACTTCATGAACATGGAAATTCTACGGAATACTTACAGGCACAGAGCCAGAAGGTTAGTGAACTGCCTGCCACCAGTGTGTCGGTAACCCGCCCCAAAACTTGAGAACCCAGCATTGTGAATTTAATTTCTCATCTTTGGCCCAACCTGCATCTCCGTAAGATAGCTTGTAGTGTACAATAAAACAGTTATGATTGCCACTTTGGCAATTGCCATCAAGGTTGCCACTCAAGTAGCGCTTGTCAAGACAGTGGTAGATCATGGAAATGGCAGGCATGCCACCAGCATAAAAACTGCAAGGAGGCTGGGGGAAGGGAGGGAGGGGATGGCATTTATATTTTCTGATGGCATTTGGTGATCTACAGAACATGGACTAATGTGTTAGTATCTCGGGTTTGGGAAGTTGATTCCATCATAATTCTGGTGGGAAGAGTACTAACTTTGACACATCTATATATATTTATATATATACTTTCAGCACTGTGAGGCATGCAGCAAAGTGTCTTGAGGATGAAATAAGAGGCGGGAAGTCCTCCCACATGGCCTGGAATGATAACCATCTCCATCTTATTGCTGCATCAAAGGTAAAACAAAATCGAAAGTGCTTTTTTTTCTTCTAAAACACCTTGTCACTAGTTTGTTTTTCATTCTTTCTTTCATTGGTAGGTAATGAGACCTGATTGGTTTACTAGTACTAGAGTAACATTTCAAAAATAGCAATGCTGAGGCAGCTGCAGCCACATGCAGCCAGGCTGTGTAGACTGTGTACTCCTCCACAGTGTTAATACACAACAGGGACTGCTGGTCTGCAGATATGATCTGTATTGTTTGACATTGATTCATCCTAGCTGAGCAGGATCTTGCAGCTGCTGCAGCTTTTCATTGTCTATTGTGCTCCACAGTTTCACACAATAGGCAAAGCAGGTGTTTAGAGACAATCCCTATTGTTTTTTATCTTGCAGCTGCTGCAGTTTTAAATTGTCTATTGTGCTCCACAGTTTCACAAAATAGGCACTACAGATGTTCAGAGACAAATCCTATTGTTTGATATATTGATTCATCTTAGCTGAGCAGGATCTTGCAGCTGCTGCAGCTTTTTTTCTTTTTGACATGGTATCCTATTTTCCTTACATATCCCAACCAACCTACATATGGGATGGTTCAGGACTGGTGTCACTGACTACCATATTCAATGTTTTTACTTTCCCAGCCTAAGGCCCTGTGTCAAAAAGTAGGATGCTGAGGAAGCTGCAGCATCATACAGGCTGCATAGCACATCATGTATGCTGCTCTACAGTATCACACAATAGACCATGCAGGTGTTTAGAGACAGTCCCTATTGTTTGATGTATTGATTCATCCTAGCAGGATCTTGCAGCTGCTGCAGCTTTTCATAGTCTATTGTGCTCCACAGTTTTACACAATAGACACTGCAGGTGTTTAGAGACAATCCCTATTGTTTGATATATTGATTCATCTTAGCTGAGCAGGATGCTGCAGCTTTTCTTCTTGACATGGTGACTTATGTTCCTTAAATATCCCAACCAAACTACATATTGGATTGTTCAGGACTGGTGTAAACTGACTGCCTAATTCAATGTGTTTACTTTCACAGCCTAAGTCAAAAAGTGCTGAAGAAGCTGCAGCATCATACAGCCAGGCTGCATAGCACATCATCTATGCTGCTCTACAGTTTCACACAATCCATAGGCACTACAGGTGTTGAGAGACATTCCATATTGTTTGTTATTGATTCATCTTAGCTGAGCAGGATCTTGCAGCTGCTGCAGCTTTTCATTTTAACACGGTGACTTCTGTTCCTTACATATCCAACCCAACCTACATATGGGATGGATCAGGACTGGTGTCACTGACTGCCTTATTCTATGTTTTTACTTTCACAGCCTAAGGCACTATGTCAAAAAGTAGTATGCTGTGGGGGCTGCAGTATCATACAGCCAGGCTGCATAGCACATCATCTATGCTGCTCTACAGTTTCACACAATCCATGGGCACTACAGGTGTTTAGAGACAATCTTGCAGCTGCTGCAGCTTTTCATTGTCTATTGTGCTCCACAGTTTCACACAATAGACAATGCAGGTGTTTAGAGACAATCCCTATTGTTTGATGTAGTGATTCATCCTAGCTGAGCAGGATCTTGCAGCTGCTGTAGCTTTTCATTGTCCATTGTGCTCCACAGTTTCACACGATAGACAATGCAGGTGTTTAGAGACAATCCCTATTGTTTGATGTTGATTCATCCTAGCTAAGCAGGATCATGCAGCTGCTGCAGCTTTTCATTGTCTATTGTGCTCCACAGTTTCACACAATAGACAATGCAGGTGTTTAGAGACAATCCCTATTGTTTGATGTTGATTCATCTCAGCTAAGCAGGATCTTGCAGCTGCTTCAGCTTTTCCTTCTGACACGGTGTCTAAGTCTGTTCTTCTGTTTTAGAGTCCATTGCAGACACACTGAGGTTTTTCTTGTTTTCATGTTTCATTGTCCAGGCCCATTGTCACCTGTTCATCTTGGACAGCTTTAACCGCAGCATTGAAGGATGGGAACACCAGGGGCCTGCTCGGACCATCATGGAACAGCTGGTGAGGTTCTATGGACTCCACGGCATCCTCCAGAACAAGGGAGAATTTCTAGTGGTGAGTCTTGTTTGCTAATCTTGTAGGTAGGTACTCTCGTTGTTGGAATTAAGTTACACAGGTCTTTATTGGATTGTATTGTAACATTTAAAGAAAGTTAAGTTCCTTCCCAATGGAACCGAAGATTCTTTGGTGAAAGGTACAGTACAGCCAATTCATATATTCATGATCTTAATAATCATTAAGATTAATATGAGTGATTAGGGAGCCAGTGAAGCGAGTATGGGCCATGCAGGGAACCAGTGTAGCAGATATGAGGTGATGCAGGGAACCAGTGAAGTGGGTATGGGAGATGCAGGGAACCAGTGAAGTGGGTATGGGATGATGCAGGGTACCAGTGAAGTGGGTATGGGATGATGCAGGGAATCAATGAAACGTGTATGGGGTGATGCAGGGAACCAGTAAAGCGTGTATGGGGCGATGCAGGGAACCAGTGAAGCAGGTATAGGGTGATGCAGGAAACCAGTATAGCAGGTATGGGGAGATGCAGGTATCTGGTGTAGCAGGTATGGGGTGATTAAGGGGACCAATCAAGTTTGTAGGTGGTAGGAGGTGGTGCATGAGACCAGTGAAACTGGTGTGTGTGGTTTGGGTGATGAAAGGCCAAAAGTGGACCTTTAATAGTCTATGGATGATCCAAGCCCACAAGGGGGAGCTGTAATTGTAGTCTATGGATGACTGAAAGAGCCATTGGGAGTGGTAGTGTTGGAAATTGCCTGACAGTGTGTGCAGTAAAACCTTGATTATCTGAATGCATCAAGATCAGAGGTTGTCTGGCTATGGCAAAAATCCAGATAACAATGTTTCCTTTATTCCTGTTTTAATTATCATGTATTTGTCTGTACTCTGTACTGAGAAAAATGTCTTCCATAATGTAAAATACAGTACATTAATGTGGCCACAGTCATAGCTGTGGTATTGGAAAAAGGAAACTATCCAAAGGTGGGCTTTGCTTGTTTGCTCAATGACAAAACACACTGTTTTTTGGTATTGGACTAAAGCATGGGTCTGTATTGAACCTACCTGTCAGACTATCATGGAATGGTTGGATAACAGATCTGGATAACAATTATATCTTTATCATTCCAATCTCTTTCCACCGTTCCTCACAGAGTGGTCACCTCAGTGTTGCTCAGTTAGACCTCGTAAATAAGCAGTACATCGCCTTACTGGAAGCCATAAGACCCAATGCCGTGGCCCTTGTGGACGCCTTCGACATCCACGACGACCGGGTGGGGTCGGTCCTGGGACGCTACGATGGTAATGTCTACGAGAACCTCTACAATTGGGCCAAGTCTGCTCCCCTCAACAAAAAAGATGTAAGTTCTCCATTTTCAGCATCGTTGGCACAGCCATGGATAGAAAGGTCATGTCACATGTATGGAGTAATGTTAAAGTTGGAAATGAGGCCAAAGGTCATACATATCACTTTACAGCCGAGCCGAACCCGAAATGTTTGCAAATGTTCTTCTTCTAAAAATGGTACGGAAGTTACTGACAAGCTGCCAGAACTTGCAAGATGACATTTTGTTGTAATGAGCAATCAGTATCTCAAAGTAGGTTATCATCTAATGCAAACATCAAAACACCATTCTTTGGTTATTCTGTCCTAGTGTATGATACCATGATTGGTGGTAAAAATCACTTTACAAAATTCAGTTGAGCTATAAACAGCGCTGATATTCTAATCAGGTCAGTTCACTTGCAAATTCTGTAATGCCAACCCGCCAACCCATTAAAGCATTTTCAAGAAATTATATCTTTGTTCTATTTTCATACAGGTGGTGGACGCATACAGTTTACACATCAAGCCATTCCTGGAGGAGAACCGAAACAGGGTCCAGGCGAAGCTGTGAATATCAGAGGAAAAATACGAAATCGGGGCCTACCTGATGGGAGGTGATGATGATGGTGGCTAATCCAGCAAAATCAGATGTTCGATTAACTCGGTTCCTGTGCGTATGCTAGAATGCGTGGAATAACTCGTTAATTTTAATTATGATTATGATATCCAGCGTGAGGAACGCCAGAATAATATGGAGATTTGACATTCTCACTTAAAGTCAATTTCGAAGTAACATTCCCAGGACAATGTCGATATATTTTCACGTGATTTCATTCATGTTTGAGATAAGTGGGGGGGGGGGAGAAATTTGAGAAGTTTAATTTGTGGCGTTAAAAGGTGTCGTGCATCTAATATGCCGCAATGGAGGGTGTAGAGAAAGAGAAATCAGATTTACGTGACCGAAAAAGAGCATTTATCTAGCATATCTAGCAGTCTTTCAATGGTCTCTATCATTGCTGATAGATTTAGAATATTTTATGATTTTGTGGAATCTGAAATGCAAAAAGATATTTGAAATGTTAACTGAAAAATTAGTCGATAGGTTGTAATTATTATCAGAAATGCGATATTTTTTATTTGTATATTTGGGAATTTGAAAAAATTTGTAATTATTCAAAATCACTACTATGGATCTTGGGTGCCAGCAATGCCTCATTAATGTGTTAGTAGACGAATCAATGTGCTAAAAAAAAATTATATTTGCGACCGATATGGTGGCCTTCGTGTTCAGTCCAGATTATGGCAATTTTTGTCCGTGCTGTATGTGTTAAATATTTTACATATAGAATAAGAAATTTTTATGACAGTCATAGCAAGGCAATATATCTAGGTATGAATGAATTTCTAAAAGCAACACTCTTGCCAGAGAAAGCTAAGTTTGCAGGTTTTACAGCTCGCAAAATCTATTATTACGTATCAGAATTTGTGACAGTTTACAGATGGATTCGGAAATGTAATGAACAAGTGGGAAGGATGAGTTTAAAAAAAAGTTATAATGAAGTGAGAAAATTACAGGGTTGGCCGAGGAACAAAGAAAAACCATCAATTCATTATATCTCAGTTTCTTGTATAGTATGGAATCTTGTAAATTTAATGATGTGAATATTTTTTGGTTCTCCGAATATGTTGAATAATACAATTTTTTGTTGTCGGAGAGCCGTTACTAAATTTCGGCAATATCTTTACAAAACAAGGTGGGTGGGTCATCTGGAGTATGGAAATATTTAAATTGAGACACCTACTTTACCCTCGTTTCGTACAAATTGTGCTTATATGTATTAACGTTTGGGATGTTACATTGCTATATAGAATGTGGTCCCTACAGTATTTGATTTTGTCAAGAATGCCAATTACCTTTCTTGAGATTCTGTGGGGTAAAATTATCTTTGCCTTGTTACTGTGATAAACGGATCTGAACAATTTGTGTTAGGTGGGGAGGGGGAGGGGTGGTTGATTAGATAAGCAAGTTCCTTTCTTCATTTATTTGTATTTTATTTTTCTCCTTTTCAATCGTAAAGTATCATTTGAGTGAAACCATCCATCCATAGATTTGTTAAACTTTATTGACATTCATTATTACTAAGTATTGAGTTTGCGGACTCGATATTGTATTAAGTAACACACAGTTTGAGTTTGGAAGACTTTGGAACTCAGTACTAAACTATGTATGTATGTATTTGGTGGTTAGTCAAAGTTTGAAGTAATATGCAAACTATCTTTGACAAAAAAATGTCTCCATCTTTTTCTTTACACAGTTGTTTGCTGTTGTGGCCAATATCTGACAAGTTGAGAAAAGATATCAAGTATTACTCAAAATAAAAGTGTTCTTTATTGAAATATATCTCTGATTTTTACACCGAATCATCATTAATTAAAAAGTAATTAATAACTTTCCCTGATTCTAGACATTTCGACTACATTTCACTTTGTCATATTACTATTAAAAACATTTATTGCCTTTTTTTCCTCTAATTTTTCACTCATTTTCCAATGTCCTCATTACTTGGAATAAAATTTGAGATATGAGGGTGCTGTGGACTGTGCTGTAAAGGGATTAAATTTCAAAAGTTAAAAATGTAATTTTAAGAATTTACCAAAATTCAATTATGAATAAGATGGAAAGTGAGATACATTTGCAGGATAAACTTTTATAAAAGGGAGAAATATCTTCTATAAAAGAAGTGTATATTTCTGTTCCAATTTCGTCCCTTTTTAATATTTAATCATGTCAAAAACCAGAAACCTTTTAAAGGAACTACATCATCCTTCATTTCAAATCAAATTTTCAAAGCTGCCCAGACAATCAATTTAATATTGTCTTACTTATTTGAGATTTATGCAAGGGCTGGAATGTGTTTAAGTAATGTGGTTGGTTTTTCTTGATTTTTTTTTTGGAAAGTAAGTGTTTTACAGCTTTGGCACTGAAAATAATCTCAGTTCAGTTGGTGCTATTGTCGTTAACCTAAATAATTCTGGTCTTGGACATTCTGGCCAACTCAAACAAGTACATATCAAGTTTTAACTTCCACAATAAAGTATGATTCTCATAATTCAAAAGAACAATGGGGTTTTGTTTTCATTATTGTTACATGTCTCTAGCATCGCTTTAAAATGTGACCAGATACTTAATATACTTAACAGAAATGCAGAGCTATGCAGAGCATCGAATTTGTGGACATCGTTAATTTCTTGTAGAGTGGAATAGTATAATGGTGTTGTTCCCATGTGGTGCATCCATAGGGTTTCATAAGGGGCCAGACACCAGCGCTTTCTTGGCCAGCCCTCCCCCTCTCCCACAAAACCATACAAGGTACTGCACCCCATTGTCCCTCTGCATACTGTAGTAGGCTCCCAGTGAGGGTCCACTCAAACTTACACCCCACCCTGTTCCTCTTTTGGCCCTATATACCATATACTTCACCCCCTTCATCCCTATATACTTCACCCCCCCCCCTTCACCCCCATATACTTAACCCCCCCCCCCCTCCGCCTTTTCACCGAATCTATTTATAAAGGATTTTGTAGGCACTACCTAAACAAAGCATGTTGGTAAATCTCTTTTCTTTGGGAATGGGGCGGGGCTAAGTGTTTGAGGTGTGGGCGGGGATAATCAGTATACGTTATGCCACCAAGCTTCTGGAATAAATCTAAATATCCGAATACGCCCAACTTCGATAACGCCCCCGCCCCCAATCGTAATCGATTTACTTTAAGACTTCGAGAAGCTCAACAAATTCCGCTCTTCATTTAATATTCTCATCCGATATTTTGTTCTCTTTGTCGTTTAATGGGAGACCGTACACCGTTTACCAGATGATTCCATAGATAAAAGACGTTCACAATGGTAAAAAAAATGTTAAAACTCCCGAATAATCTTGATTCCCATTAGCCTACTGTTAACCGTAAACGTATTTATTGTTACATAGATGGATGTGTTTGATCCTCTCCAATACGTCAATCTACAGCCCTCGCCTCGGTCAGTTTTTCTTCTTCCTCGGCTTGCGGTCGGCGGTCCGTTTTTATAAAGTATCCACAGTGCTGGAGCGACAAGAGGTAAGGGAAAAAGGGGGCGGAAGGGGTTTTCATGAGGACTTTTTAAAAACCAATTCACCTCACACTTCCTGGCTTGACCGTACAGGTAACAAGCCTATCGTAAACGTGTAAGCTTACTTATCTGCAAGAAATCATCTCGATGCTGAAGTATTTTTATATTTCTAAGTTTAATCGGTATATCGAATTACTGACCTTGACACTAACGTCTTCTAATCGATATCAGAATCAGCATTTGCGATAAGATTTTATGCAACCACACACCTTTATTTTAGCGATTATAAATGATTTAAAGAAATTTTAGTAATATTATATTAATTCTGTTCTTATGTTTAAAGAGCAACCATGATGATCGGTGTGGGGTATTTTCAGTGGGCGGGGAAGGTGGACGGGGTGTAGTATGGAGGGGGGGGGTGCAAAACTGAAGACGAACAGAGTCAATAGCTATTTATATTTATATGGATCACTTTTGCAGCAGGAAGTGAACACTTGAATCTTTCTTACACACACATACATTGTTATCTTGATAATTTTGCCGCACAAACCTGTCGCACATGATGGTAATAACATAAATTCGTATGGAGTCTAATATACAAATTATGTGCAAATAACACTACTCCTCTGTATGTATACGTCTGTTGATATATAATGTCAATACTAAAGTTTAACATTTTGCAGCTGTCAGACAATGTAAATCAACTGTTATGATATCAACACCGGCTGTTGAGAAACTTTATGCCACAATTCAGGGAAGGATCCACGATTTTACAGAGGGGGGGGGGGGTAGTCCAGACTCCCGTGTAGGAAGGGGCTACGAACATCCTTCCCCATACAAAAAAAATCGTCAAATTGTGCATTCTGACTTCCTAAGACATATTTAGACTATAAATGAGGTATATAAATAAGATCTTGACGCAAAGCTGTACCAATAACTACTTTTACCTTTTGTTGTATGTTGTATGTTGTTTTAAAAAGGGGTGGACAACACCCCCCCCACCCCCACCCCCCTAGATCCGCGGCTGCATTATACCCAACTAGTCGTCTTATAACCCACTCATACCTTTCAATATGTAAAGGTAACTTCCACCTGCTACAATGTAAACTTTACCCGTAGGTGATTATACCGGTACATATATACCAGTACCGTTCCCTTTAATAGTATATACGCCACGGGAATGAAATACTCGTATAGCGTTGGTCTTAGCCAATCGATTTTTACCACCAAAGGTTCAATCACTGTTGATTTCAAATAAATTACCACAAAAAAAAATACTTAAAGTGCGTGGAAATTCCCAAGGCAGATATCGTGACAAAGCGTGGATTTCATCGTCCAACGAATAAAGAAAATAACAAAAGAAGAAAAAGACAAAATCAGAAGATAGAAAAAAAAAGAAAACAATATGTAAGCGAAATTATTCTCTCGAGAAAGCCAAGTGGTCGATACTTAACTTCCGTTTGAACAAACTGCTATTTCATACAGTAGGAAAAAAACCATGACTGATATATATGAAGGAGACAGCTTTAACGTGTAAACCAATGCGACATCTCTTGTGTGTTTATGCATATTATTAGCTAGTAAGTATGTGGTTATTTGTTATTGAGATATACACCAGCTGTATAGTGTGCCACTATTCACTTATGGTGGTTTGCGTTCTGCTATATTGTAATAAGTAAGAACAGATCACTGATTTTGACCAGATTTACGTCATTAAGATTCTTGCAGGATCTTCAGAGGCAGACTGAATGGTCAACAGAGGACGCAGGTAAAATAGGTCAACAAGTGGTGAAGATCAGTCAGTTTCAAAAATAAATAGTCTTTTATAATATTTTACCAAAACGGGCTTTAATTGCTTTCAACGGTTCTGGCTAAGTTTTCCAGACAAACGTAATTATCAGGTGTTTTCGTTTTGCTCAAGCCAGTTGCTGAAATGAGCAGAAACTGTGTACAATTAAATAAATAAATATAGCCTTGGCAATCATTTTGATGAGGAAATAACAAACAGAAACCAGATAACCAGATAACCAGTAACCAGATGAGTTCCAATTAAAACATATATGACAACATTTACGATTGGTGACTGTGTGCGATCAGTTTGGACCAAAATTACCAGCAATGTTAAGTTCACTATAATTCTAACCGTATGTGACCCTTGTACACAAAAATTACTTACTACTTTAGAAGGGACGCAACCATCCGTGTATGTGTTGTAATGAATCTAAAATATTCAAATATGCCCATAATCCTTAGAAAACGAGGCAAGTTCATATATGGCAATGTCGCTATGATAATATCGCTATATTCATGTCTGATATATATATATACATATATATATATATATGTATAGATCGACGAACGAAATTAATGAATTATCCATCTTAAAATTGCTCTTCTGAGGCTTGAACTGATTACGAATTGGAAATTGGATTAGGGGGGAACCTTTGTATATATAAATAAACAGACCTGATCGGGTATCAATGATATGAGAGCATTTTGGTATGAACAGTCTTTGATTTATATATGGAGCGATATACGCAAGAGGGATCATGTCCCATTCGTCATCGGTTGTTTCATTTTCGAATATACCATTCGATAATAGGTCTATAATGGCGTCGAGTTTAACAACGGTTAAAGGTCTGCATATATTACGGTTTAATTGTTATTTAAAACATTGTAATTCACTAAAGTAAATTAGGTTAGGGATGTAAAGTGTCGTTCTCAAAATGTAAAATATATCAAAAAAATTAATTTGATAAAGACAAAACATTTTTACAGTGTACAAAAATACAAAACACCCCTACTACTTAGTAATGGAATATTCCGACCGGTGACGAATTGGACCTGATCCCGCAAGAGATACGGCCATCAAGGGTGATTTCAGACTATAGGATTTTAATCTTGATATGTCGAAGTATTTCAATAAAACTAATGTGACATTTTCTAAGAGACATTTCGGCTTTCAAGGTATTCATCTTTAAAATATACTACATTTGTGGAATGCTACTGTAAGGTTAAAGTTTTTGATGACGTCAGCTCCTCAGTGTAGGCCTTAAGAGTAATGCTAATCTATTTTGTTATCAAAATCTACTCATTTTGAAGCCAAAACCCTTTTCTACTATAATCTCATTTATTTACAATTTCTAAGTTAAATTTCTATTGCTGTTCATACTTACATAAAAGAAATACTAAATCGGATGTTTTCTTAGCTTCATTTATTTTCATTTCATTAATAATTGCATTCAAACATCCGGTACTCATGTATACAGACTAGCAAAGGATTTCCTTAGCAACTTTAATTCAATAATGTCCCTACCCCCCCCCCCCACTTTTTTTTGTGATTTCTTAGGAATGAGAAACCCATGGAATTGCTTTCCCGGAAGCTATTTAGAATCATCGGATAGGAAAACAAAAATTTCTCTTAGCTTTGGAGTGTTTTATTTTTGCTTTACATGAGAAAGCGCTTAAACACAAGATTTCAGGCAAAGAAAAGATAGAAAAAATCTAACCGAAGTAGGATACTTTATTTTCTTTCCGTCGACCCTTAGGAAACGCAAGTGGTATTAACACAATTGTCAGGTTTCTCAGGCAAAGTAAGAACACAAAAATGAAACACGTCAAAGAGACTGAGAAAGTTGAAACATTATACCATTTACGATCCACCTGAACTATACATAATCTAAGCTTCTGGACTTTGCAAAGTCGGTCGTAATAAAATGATATTATTTATCAATATCCTTGAAAAGTGACTTAAGGTATTTCGCAAGATCAAATGCAAAGGAAACGGTTTTTTTAGTGACGTAAAATGATGATATATTACCCATTACTGAAAGTATGAGCAGTATGAATATCTTGTTTGCATTATATAAATGTTAGGAACTGTTCATACTATCTGTACGAGTGCTAAGAAGCATCATATGAGCAGACAGTATGGAGTAGCAGTAGACGTGAAGAAGTAAAACGTCCCATATCAACTGGCTGAACGTGAGTGCCCTAAATATGACTATAGCATGGTTTTGAGTTTCAATGTCACTTTCACCAAATCTTTGCCGAGCTTTACGTACAATAAGATTGTTAATTATCAAAAACTAAGCCCCTCGTTAGCCTTTTTCATTTTTTGAATAGTAACCCCCTAACAACTTTCGACCCTCAACATTTTGGTCGCTCAGACATTTCCCCAAATTTCATGTGTGCCTAAAAAGCAAATTCAAAAATTCAAAACGTTCTATTTTTACGTCTTCATTTGGACCAAAGAGTGACACTATAGACAAGCTAATGACCTAGATACGTTGTTATGGGACTTAAGTGTGAAATAGTATTGAGAATTATTGATCAAATCCACTAGTTTTTAATGTATGCCATAGCTGCAAGCTAGAGAAGAGTCAATGAAATACACAGTCAAGAATATCTTTTGCGCTTGACAAACATTTACCCGAAATAAAACGCCCTGATATAAGCAAATTACCCATCAAATTCAGAACTTCCATATGAAGTTTAAATTTTAAGGTTAGGATCGTTAGCCTATCGTGCTGGATATCATGTAGGCCTATATACCCTAACTTCAAGTATCAGTTGCTAACAGCAAACATTTGCAAATGGCGAAATATATAGATTAAAGGTGAATAGTCTCTCTTTTCTGGCAAAACAATCCCCGATAGTTTATTTCATGTTCAAACCATGATTTCCTCTCAAAATTAATAAAAATTCATCTCCTGTTTCTTTATCAGATTGTCGTTACAAAGTAAAAGTTTTCTTTTCTCTTGCAGCACCAAACATTCTACCAAATATTGAAGAGCGACTCCTGTATTTATACATCTTAATTTCTCGACAAAGTTCCTGAAAGACGTTGTCAACCTCTTCTGGAGTCTCGGAAGCGGAGAGTTCGACGAAAGAGCAACCAATCTTGTCAGCTAAGGTTTGTCCTATAAGAAAAGTGAAATATATAAGAATTTAGATACATTTTCTGTATATAATGATCAGTTGTGAATGCTTTTCAAAATTTAATGCAACAAAAATCTGGGGAGGAGTTACTACTTTTCCAATTCTTCCGAAGTCCTATACAACGATACTTCAAGTAACAAATGGTATATCGGTCAATCGAATAGTGTTATATTGAGAAAACGTTTGCTTGTTATTGGCGTATCGTCTTAAGGGATCTTACTCTTTAATCGCCTGTTTTTTTTTGGCCTTTTCCCCACTCTAAACGGACCCTTTCAACCCTCCCCACGCAGCCTCCAAGAAACAATATAGTACCTAAGTATTTATGTAAACGTTATGAAATACCATTTAAAACATCAACAACAAAAGAGACCATCGATACAATAATTAATACAAAAAATAAATAAACAAGAAACTTAAAAACTTGTGAATACTTCAGAAGCCCCGTTTCTGTAAAGTGTCGATTAAAATGGATGAACATTTTTATTTTTCCAAACTGAAATGAACCAATAACAATAGCACATTTTGAAATTGTAATCAATACTTTTGAGTTTCAACTACTATTATCAAAAGTTACAATTGTTGTTAATATGTAAAGACAACAACTATACAAGTGTTTAAAGGCAGTATTCATATCATTACTTAATAAAAAATATCATTATATCAGAGAAAAATGGAATAATCAATTTGGCAAAACTGATCGAGATTCGAGTACCTTTGAGAAGAGTTGAAGATAATGAACTAAACATTTATAATAAATTATGCCTGGAGCTATTCCCAAGAGGGATAATTGATACTAAATTAATTTTTTTAATTTGAATGTCAGCTGAAACGTGACAACCCTAAAGGTATGGCTCGCCGAAAGGGAAATTATTCTGGTAATATATCTAATGCAAAGTAAGTTTGTTTTTATAATTTATTGTGGGGGGGGGGTGGGGATGGGGTGTTCCTTAACAGAAACGTTTATATGCCGATATAAATACAAATATTTTGGGTTTGTATTGGGGGGACAAGGTGATAATACAAAAGGGAAAGGGAAGTCATTGGAGAGAGTCTATTTTACCCAAGTGGGGTGCAGCTTTAAGTGGTCATTTGACACTTTAAACGAAATGTTGATAAACAATATGATTGTAATTAGCAACACAACAACGATAAAAAACGATAACAATTTGTAGCTTCACGGTGTTCACTTAAATATGCCGTTTTGCCTAATTGTATAAGTTGGGGGTCATAACTGGAAAATATAGTTACAATGTTGCCATAAAAACAACCAAAGCATAACATGCATGGATCTCTTATGAAATTGCAGTTAATCTATCTCATGTATTTTATTATTATTATTATTAAAAATAAGTTTTCCTCCGTCAATTTGATTATTTTCATACACTGACGAGACAAACAATTGACGTTGGCCAAGTTACTAAGATATTGTTTTGAATTCCCTCCCGATTTAAGAAAATATTCATTCTTCCAGACGATCAGTTACAGTATAGAATCTCTGTTAAATTGATAAGTCACTCCGTGATGATGAGTGTGTGTTCATGCATTAATAAGATAAACGGGGTATCCGGGAAGATAGGAGATATTTGGGACGGTTCAAGGAGACTTAAAATGAATAAAAAATATCTCAAACAGATCAGGTACCACACGCGAGTGAGTCTGAAAATACTTGAGTTATATAGTTTGATGATATAAGTTTAAAATCGATGGTAATTCTCATTTTGATATTTTACTTCCCAATGGTGCGGGAGCTGGGGGAGGGGGTGGGCTCTTCCTTGACCACAGAGATCCATGTCGGGAATTACCAACGTGTAATACGAGTAACGCAATCGTGTTCATTTTGGAGGATGCTGTGCTTGGAGAACATTAAAAACATCCATTGCAACATTAAGACACCATTCTAACAATGTCGTTACCAGTGATCAAGCAACTACATCCGCAAACCACATGACTTAAAACATATGGTTGCGTTTTTTGCACAGGGAGGTGGAGCCGAGGATCACAGGATCCGAGGATCACCACCCCATGCCCACTCCTCCGTTCACTGCAGTTTTACCCAAAAAAATATAGTGAGCCTTTTCATAGCTTATAGTAGGACTCCCCTTTTTCAATTTTTGGAAGTAAAATAGAGTATACAACCTTTTGAAAGTGCGCCGTAGCCTACTTGTTAAATTAAGACCAAAATGTAATGAAAAATAATCCTTTTGTTGAATAACATTCATAAGGTTGAAAACAGAATTAGACGGAACCATCCCCCGTGTTGTTTGACAATCCGTTTAGTGAACTAGATTTATCTTACGCTCTAATGCTGTAGTAGCAAATCCTCGTCGCGCCCTTGCAAGGTTTTAAAACTTTTTTTCACTAATGATAGTTGCCGTGTTCGGATAAATATATTAATAAGATTCATTTAAAAATAAACTTCGCCATTACGTTAGTGGAAAAAACCAATCCTATTTGAATGCCTCTGACTTCACGTGACGCTTATTAAATATATTGACCAACTCTTTACTCCAATTTGTTCATAACCAAATAAAGCATCTATAAATAGTTATGATCTTAACATGAATAGACCGACCGGCCGTTAACCTTCTCATGTTTACGCGATAAATATATTATAGCTTAAGTAGATATTAGTCTAGCCTATCGCGTATCAAGTAGGCCTACTTAAAGGCCTAACCATTTATAACCATTAGCTAAATTCCTCGTCCTCGACCAATGGAAAGCCGCCTTAAATACCACCGCTGGTAACAATTTAAAGCAGTATGTCGTATGAATACATTTCATGTTGTCTTAAATGGTTGTTAATGGGTTAAAAGAGAATGCTCAAAATGGTGCAATGGCCTCTGCCTTTAAACAAGGATATAAAGTTGATCTCTTCTTGGTTATTTCGTCGAATGAGCTAAAGCAGAAACAGATGACCTTCTTTCGAGAACACAGAGATCACCACACCCACCTCAATCTGTATCGATAACCGTGGTCACTAGAAGATTAGCTTTGCTTAATCCTCACACTAGACAGCGAAATTTTAGAGTTTGGTATTTCATTGGTTGCTTTTCAAGATTGGTTCAAAGCAGGAGTACATCTTTCTGTGATTCCTTTGCATCATTTTTAAGTTATCAAAGACATTGCCTGTTTTATTCCACATACCTCACACATATAGGCTTACGTATTTCTCTACAGGAAAGAAAACACAACAATATTCACGTCCACTTTTGCTGAATGAAGGCATGCACGTGTTATAGTACTGATATATATAGTAAACCCCTCTCGAATCATGATATATACAACTGACATACAGCTAAGTGGATCCGTGCTGGCGGGAGGGGGGATCTTGCGCCCCATCGGCTGTGACAGACAATAAACAGTTAAGTGAGTGTTCACTTATTGACCCGTTCTACGCTATATATGCATTAAATTAGACCAAAGGGGTCATTTTTAGTCGTGAAAAGGGGCCATCTGAGTTTTATCTTTTTTTTACAACTCAGGGAGGCGTACCCCTTTGCGCCAGGCTCCGGCGCCCCTGCCTTGCTGGACCCTATTCTATATCCCTTTTTCATTAAAAAAGATGACGAAGTATGATACTGCATGACCTACGATACCCCTTGTATATGTTTTTCATCGGCACAGCGTATATACACGAGAGTTGCAAACAACTAAAATTATATACATTAGAAATGTATATCCGTTTTATCAGGGAAACGATACTCTTCCCTTGTTTTTAGTCGACATCACACACAGATGTTCATGACATCTGACGTACTGTTTACACGAAGGAAAGTGCTCTTTACGTCGTACGCTTGTGTATATCTTGTTTTCCGATTTACAAATATATATTACTTTAAAATGTAGGCTTTCATTTCTAACAAAAAAAAATAGCATATAGTTAGAGGCTACATCTCCGATGGATGGATTAGATGATATGAGGAGCTATGTAAAGTCTCTTATATACCGCCATGTGTAACATTATCAGTAACACAATAACTGATATGCTTGGTATATGAAATAGGATATGACATCAAAGCATTTCCGGTAGCTTGGAGTACTAAGTATAACTAATACAAACTGACAGGGATAAAAAGCGATCACAAGTTTTTCTGTCTGATTTTGGGTAGGATTGTGTACAGTCTGAAGGAACCATCAGCTGTTAAATTATACAGGACCGTTCTGATGTTATTATACTTTGGTTTTGAAGCAAGCGGGACACCGTTTGGACAGGGGGTGAGATTTAGGGATGAAGGAGAGATTGGGGGAAGGGGTGGAAGGCATTAACTGAACTAATCCCACGGAACTGGCAGAATGGCGATAAAGAATATCTGTAGGGTTTGGGTAGGATTATGTACAGTCTGGAGGTATCACCAACCGCGTAATTGTACAAATCGGTTTTAGATTATTAATGCATTAGATTTAAATAAGAAGAGTGGGGACACAACTTATAAAGGGGTGAAAGGGGGGGGGGGTGAAAAAGAGGGATAGGGTGGAAGGGAATTGATGATATATACCAATACTAAAAAATGACAATGAAAAGCAAGCGAGAAGCCGCTTCTATATGGGTGAGCGGGGTAAGAGGGTAAGTGAAGACAGGCAGGGGCAGTAGAGAAGGAGGAATGTAGGGGTATTAACTATGACTAGTACCAATGAACTGACAAAATGGTGATGCAAATTCTGCGGGGTTGGGTGGGGTGGGGTTAGGGTTGTATACAGTTGAATACATGCATCGATCGTTCTGCCTGGTTTTGGAAGCAAGTCGGGTGCCGTTTGTAAAGGCTGAGGGTGAATGGATTACATATAAAACGGGGCAGTAGCGGTGAGGAAAATTGAGGGTGGGATGCATCTGGATGTAATTGAATGCAACGGTTATGTTTACAATCATAAAATAGTTAAACAGTATGGGAGGGATCCAAACTTCACATGAAAGTGTTTACAAATCATAGCTAATGATATTTGCTAAAATATGTAAAAAAATTATAATTTGATATCATACCTGCTGGCAGTATTGATTATAATCATCAGAGTTGTGACATAAATTAAGGCCTGTTCATTGTATTTGTTTGTACACATTTAACCTATATCTGTTTTTGACGTCATAACAAAAGTTATAAGCATAAACTTCAATCGAACTTTAGATTGAAATGTCACTCTATATCATTTAAAGACGCCGCCGCTTGTCGGCATATATGTAACAGTAGCACACCGGTTTCTATATACGATTCTGAATTCACGCTTGACTTTCGATTCCGCTTACCTATCAAAAGAGTCTACCTTTCGACCATTTCAAAATCAAATCCTGACTGAAACAAATAAAGGCGAAAAATAATATCAAACTAAAAAAAGTTTGACACTTGAAACAACCAAATTTGTGGTTGAAATTCCCAGAATGAAAACGTTTATTTTAAACGATAATTATAGCATCTAAATTAAAGAATATATCTAATAAATTATCATTGTGGTCTCTTCTGTCTCTGTTCTTTCTATTGAGATCAAAACCGAATGGGATAGTCCAAGAGTGAGAAGTGACGCAATTATTACGGAGATTGACGAAGATAGCAAACTACAAAATAAACAGTACTGCTGAAGATGCAACAGAATCCGTAGTTAGAAGTCAATACTTGATGGATCGCTAGCTTCAGTATAACTGACGGGTTAAGCTTGTGTGTTTATTCCATGAAGGGAAGAGAGGGAGAGAAAGAAAAGGTACGAAGGAAACGAGAAATAAGAATACGAATTACGTGATGAACATGTTCTGCTATATATTGAGAGATGTCTCTTATAATGCATGGATCATGGATGCGCAACCATCCATGAAAACTCTCTCGTAGTGTGACGTCACACACACACGTTTCTTTTGATAGATTTTACACCTAACTATTCTGATTCGCGCCACTGAGCGAAAAATGGAATGCCGGATGCAGAGAATGCCCCGAATCCCCGCAGCCCCTCCACTCCCACGACAGTCACGCACCAGTATTCACACGGTAAGTGCATAATTATATTGAATAAGTAAATATGAACAGAACGCGCGCACACGACTACACATGTACAAAGATATAGTATAATAAATAGCGTAATTGAAATGGTTAGACCTCGTCCCTGCACTGTGCCATGGTGTATTATGTTTGCCCACACTTGGGAAATCACGTGATAACTCGTGCATGTTAATTAACTTTTAATGAGTCTACTATTAACATAGCCACCGGTGTAAATCTACCTATTTTAAGACATCATCGTCACTGAAATGACAAACCATAAAATGCGATGGAAACTGTTTTTATTTGCACGTAAAATGAGCAGTTGTTTACAATGACTACGTACCAGAGACGGGTTTTTATTTATTTATTTTGTTTTTATCTCGTATATTCCATAATTCCACACCTACGATGTTTCTTTAGCCTCGAGGTTTTCTCTTCTTTTTTTCAAAAAATCAAGAAGATTTTGTTCTATATTTAACTCGGGGTTTAGGGGTAACCAGTCGTCCTTAACATTGTTATAATATAAGTTTTGTCAACAAAAAAATGCTTGAAATTGATATTGTACCCATTATAAGCAAACATACTTCACAATCGGAAATTATTGTAATCTATTGTTGTCTTATCAATACTGTAATGCCTTTTAACAGACTTGTAGTGATATATATATATATATATATATACATATATATCGTTTATATATATAATTGAAATCATATATATATATATATATATATATATATATATATATATAAATATCAATTGATTGATTTTAATTATATATATGATTTCAATTAATTATATATATATGTATATATATATATGACATATCAGTTCGATTGCCTGGTATCATTATCTATGTTGTTGCCAGATGCAAAAAGTGACATTTCAACAAAATTGACAAAAACTGGATCTTCACGATATACAAAATGCTATGAGAATGTGTTTTTGACTTACAGGTGCAGCAAATTACTAACAACACTATGTCAAGCAACTAACTTCAGTCACCAAAATATCCCTTTAAAACAAGGGATGACGTCATTGCGTGCATCAAACTCTTTATACACGGAGAAATACATCACGTGCAATCAGATGGCGTTTAATTATCGCACATACCGGACACAAACATGTCAATCATGTTATTATTTTTAACACGAGTACAAGACAACTTTCTCCAGATAATTATCACAGTTTTTTTTTTCCTATTTTTTTCCTGTTCATGATTTATCACATTACCATGGATGAGAGATGGCAATGGACGCTTTAAGAACATATTAGTTAATTACAAAACCATGAGGCAAATTCTAATCTGACTGAATCTCTCAGTGCTTTCATGAAATGACGAAGAGATGATGATGATGCTCAATGGTTATATAGTTTTACATATATCGGTTTCTCTGATAAATATATATATATATATTTATGTGTGAAATTGGTAATATTTCAATTCAAACACCATTTTTGTTGTGAAAATAAACCCATCATTAACTAGATTTACATTAATCTCCATTATACATATATGCAGGCATGGAACAATTTTTAAAACTCGAATTTTGTATCGCAGTTTTGAAGGATATGAAAATTCCTTTACAAAAAAAAATATTAAAAAATTATTGTTCCTGTGTACAAATTCTGCTAAACAGCTTTACACTTGTATAGCGATATGCCCATTTATCATGACCATTTTGCGATGCGATACCGGATAAATGATTCCTCTGGCATGGACAATTTGTTTATTGAGTACTTCAAAAATTCAGTAATTTGAATCATTGCTGCTATTTTTCCACATGAACGATAGGCTTACCACTTGAATACCTAAGTGATAAATAAACCTGAAACAAATAGGTTTTAGAAATATGATAAGCTGCTCCACAATGTTTCTCTGTGGTATTTTTCCTCCAGTGATCATATAGCCTGCAGAAACTACTTTATATCATCTTGGTAAGAAGGTTTTATAAACAACAAATCGATGATTTGTAACGCTATCAGAGTAATTCCAAGGTAAGAGTATAAAAATAACTTATTACACACTCAGATAGATGCAATGACAGATGATATATGCATGTATTAATAATTCTTGTAAGAGTACAATTTTGAATGTAACTACCAGTTTGACACCATACTTTCTCGGATAAAAGTGAGTACTTATGCTCAAATGATTTCAATAATGGAGTATAATATGATACCTTTTCAAAATTTATGGATTTCAAGAAGGTTAACAAGTGATAAATGATTCCTTTCAAATCTAATAACATAAGTGATAAATTATGAAAAGATTCGTTTCAAATCAAGTTAAAAATCTAGCAAGTTTTGATATAGGCGGATGTCTGGTTGGTCGTAGTCCAGCCCTCAATGAAGATTCTAAAGTTCGTGGGTTTAAGAGTTTATGAACCGCTGATGTAAACAATCTTGCCCACTTATGCTAATCAGCATAGTACAATGGAATAGTCTTGATACAATTAATGTAAAATACATTCAACTTTTCACCCTTGGTTCATAGCCAATTACTAATTTTTTTTTCTCCAAAATCCTATACCGAGCCTATTGAAAGTGTTTGTAAGTGACTAAACAAAAATATTTTATTCCTCCCATATTTTCAAAAAATTAACATGAATTATGTTGACTAGACCTTTGTGAATCTACTCGATTAAATAACTCGGTATTAATAATACAAATGCATTACTTCATTACCAAAAGGAAAAGAAGTTATTTCCGATCTCTTTTTGTACTTTACTTCAATATCTGAAACTTGACTATAGTCAAAACATGTCGTTAACAATATTTTTTTTACTGGGTTTAACCAATTTGACCAAACTCAACGAACAGAGCTGTGCGTCAGGCAAGACAAATATTTTCTTTTTCTCTCTCTCTTTCTAATTACTATAATTTCGCGTGATGTTATAACATTTGCTTTTCATGTCATTTTTCATAGAACGTGTCATCTTTTTTATTCACTATCTACTTTTTGAATGTTGTTTTAATTACATGATATTCTCTATGTTAGTAATGTGGGTGTTTCCCTTTACGTCATCACTGTAAGATATATTGACTGAGAACTATTGATCGTGTTTCTTTTTTGTTTTTACGGAACAAGTAAACAATTAGCAAATGGATAGCCCGACGTTACATGAAAAGGAAATCATGGCTTTTCAGTATGTACTATTCACAAAAGTGTAAACATACACACACGCATGTATGTTGTATACTCGCAAAAGTACACGTGGCCATCCGATACTGAGCAGTTTTATGGTCATTTCTTACTTCCTTACTAAAGACAAAAAAAAACAATATTTGTGCTAAAAATATAATTTCGGTGATCGTCAGCCATGGATAATAACAATACATCAAATCCCAAAATAGCTTAATAAAGTTCAAAATTGGTAGACTAGGGTTGAAAGCACGGTACACTCCATTGTCATTGTAACGAAATCCTCATCAGCATAGACATTTGTTCTTGTTTCTACGAGTTCCATGCAAAAGTAAAACACAAAACACATCTGGAATTTTCAATGGTGTTCTTCTTTGATATGAAACTTGACTGCAAAGTCAAACTATGAACAACATTGTCAATATAACTTTGGAATAATTTCAAAATAATTTTCACAAAATTAACGATCAATTTCTACATCAAAGTTCAACTAACACAATACGATGTCGAACTATTTTCAACGGTGATTTTATTATGGAATGAATATTAGTTGAAGACTGTTGGTAATTTCCTTGATAAGAACATAATATGTCTTTATCGAAATTGAGAAATCATAAAATATTTTACGAGGACCTTTCGACATATGTCCATGTGATAAAGAACTGGTCGAAGAATTGAAAATAATCATCATAAAAAAGAAAACCCCACACGGTGTTCTGAAAGTGGCATGAGCGCTACTAGCTGTGGGGATTTCAGCCATAAAAACCGATGAAAGTTTCTCTTAGATTTCATGTTTTATTCAATAAAATGTCCTTCTCCTTACGACCACGTAAATAAACCAAGAGCACTTGACGTCACAGATTGCCCCTCACGCTGTAAACCTCTCGACTAAGCAGCACGATATCAAGAGAATGGCAAACTTTAATTTCACAGTACAATTTGGAACCTCGTCAACCTTCCCGCCCAACCACCTCCCCATACACATTCCTCCCCTACCCCTCCCCTCCCCTCCCCTCCCCTCCCCCTAAACAATCCCACACTGCACCCTACACTCCATCGCCCGTAATTAACCTTTTACCACAAAAAAAATGGTAAGGAATAACAACTTTGCATGAATGTAGCACTTGCTCAAACATTGACTGCAAAAGAACGGCTGGTAATTTGTGTTCCAAGCTAGTGTAGTGCTTTGAACCGTATAGGAAAATTCTGACGTCATACAGACAAACCGACACAGAACCTTTAATGTACTTTAATGTTCTACGAAGCAAGGAAGGCCTAATGATAAACCCTGTAATCTCATAGTTGATTGATCTGTTTACATTATTCATGTGTACGCGAGAACATTTCAAAACATAACGGAATGCATAATCTATAGTGGCCGAGATGACATTAAACTAACATTTATCTATCGACTACTGTCGGATAATCTCGGCTTCTCCAAATCTGAAGAAAATCCCGTTACTAAGCTTCTCAGCCGGCTGTCAGACTATACGCTGACTTGACAGTTAAGAGAAACCTCGCATTATAGGAATTCTTGTTGTGATTTGGTGGATTATCGTGCGCAATCATGCGTCACGTTGCATGCGTTTTTTGTTGTTGTAAATACATGTTAATGATAACGGGTAGGGCCTACCACATTAGTCTATGATTTAAACTCTATATTCGGATGTGAGATACCATATAAACGTAACTAACTATGCTCAGGTATGTTATGCAGCTTCTCTGTTAGCTCTACATATTGCATCATTGTGACGTTGTCAAACTTCCCCCCAAAACGTCTTTACTCTTTCCATTCACCTTTAACCCCTGTACTGCTTTACTTTATTTTGCTCAGTCAAGGAATAGGACAAAATTCCTCAAGCTAATAAATCAGGAAACAACAAATGTCTCAATGATGTCATTGAAAAACAACTTCACGTCTACCATCTTATAAAGGCTATATACATTCCACAGTGGCGGTATAGTCGGTTTGATTGAGGGGAGCATATTCATAGCGTATTTGGCGACACTACCGTTACCGAATTGTCCCAACTGGGTGGCGACAATGTTTCACCGTAGTTATAGTATGGAACGCGAAAAGGGACAGTCCTATGTAGCATATATGCTGTTGAGTTTCCTTGTGTGATATATGTATACTTCTTTGCGAATGTAAGTGGGGTGAGGGGATGAAGGGATGAGGTATGAGGGGATGAGGGGATAAGGGAATGAGAGGATGAGGGGATGAGGGGATGAGGGGATGAGGGGATGAGGGGATGAAGGGATGAGGGGATGAGGGGATGAGGGCTTGAGGGGGAGGGGAGAGGAACGGGGATGGGAAGCGGTTTGACCAGTCTAAGTGGAAGAGCAAAGAATTAAAAACAAAACATTATATCAAGAATGATTAGTGTCAGAAAAGTAAAACGTTACTATAAGTCCTTCGTAAGTTTGATAAGTTATAGGAAGACATTGTCAAAGCTATCTCTAATACAATAGTGAACCCGTGACCTGTTTATACCCAGCCTTTCCCCGCACGTAGGGTTCCAATCCATCTTTCAATAATTCACTATCAATCACCGCTGACAGTAGATAACTTTCTTTCGTTATCAACTGAATCACTTCCGTAGTTTGAAGTACTTTATTGTTTGGGGGGTTCACAAAGATTGTGTCACTTATATATATAAATCTTTTTATTACACTGCCGGATGGGCATGAAGATGCAAGAGAACGCGTGAGTAAACTTTGACCTGGCCTCTACCCCCCCCCCGATCCCTACCCTCGCTTACCCGTCATATAGAGAGCGATAAGAGTTGTACACGAAACTGTTTACCAGTACAAGATTCGTGATAGCAGCACTCTTGCCAAGACAAATTTGGTTGTTTGCCAGGAATGGCAATGTTTTTAAGTGGATCAGTTTGATAAAATAAGAATAGATTGATTAAAATAAAAAGTACGTTGTAATTTATTGTTACAAGTAAGAGATCTACCGTTTGATAGCATCCACTGTACACGTTTTGACCTCATTTGCGAACAACCAATGACCCTAAATATATATAGGCCTATGTATATATAGTCGCCGGGTGTGTATTTATACAACACGATGGAGTCAATCTGCACAACATGATACTATGCACGTATTGCAGGAAGTTCAAAAAGGGGCTTACGATTCCGAGTCGGGCGGGCTGTAGTTTTACTTCTTTGTATATAGAGTATATAGTTCCACTAATTTCTGGAAGTCATTGCGCATGGATTTCAATGATGTTTTACTCGAATTAAAGAGCCGATATGAAAACTTGATTTACTCATTTTTTTCATCGATGTTACAGGGTAAATTTTGCCGCAATTTTAAAATTTAAATGTCAATGTCCAGCGAATCAGATAGCTTCTTGTGTATATTATGTCCACGCTTTCATCTTAAATGTTAAAGTCTGGAAAGCTCCTTTAAACAAATCGCTCGTGATGACGTCAGCTCCCCCGTGTATACGTTTAAATTATAATAAGTTGATTTAAGGGCACATCCCAATAACTGCCCTTTTCAATTCCATTAAGTGATTTTTTTTTTAATTCTTATTTGCTTTCAATGGAAGATGGAATCCGAGAAATCAATATAATGTTATCTGCTAAAGGCCCAATTCTGTAGCATATACACGAATAATTAACCTTCTACCATTTATTTTGGAATCAAAATGAGTTTGATCAACCAACGCTAATTCCCTATAGAAGCGTTTTTTTTTAATTCCCCCTTCTCCTTTTTGGTCTATCAAGCCATAAACTATTTACTGGTTTATATTACAAGAATTCAACGAATGCAAAAATAGTCTTTTATACTTTCTCATCCAATTGTAACGATAATAAAAAAACAATGTCTCCCCCCCCCCCCCGAAAAAAATAAATAAAAAAATCCTTGGAGATAAATGAGTAACCTAGCAATGTAGAAATTATCATATAATTCATCGATTCTACGTAATTGAACAAACAACAGCATGTTACATCTTAACAACTTAAAGACAAAGCATTGATGGATCGGGTAGAGACTTCGTCAAATTGTTCCATTTACCCGTTGTTATGGTAAAATCACGTAGTCTTGTATATATATATCTCTTGAAGCTATACGTTGCCTCACACTTCCCGTCTCGTATTAAAGGGTGTGAAGACTCGCGCAACAAGAAACGTCTAATGCCGGTAATCTGACCTAGTTTCGAATGAGGTGTATAACAGAAGTGTTAGACACCACCATCGATCCCAGAAAATACACACACACACACCGCTTGCTACCATCGGTAATTAGACACTAGTGTACAGTTAGTACATACAGCTGCGGTCAATACCCACAGCACAGTGTACAAACAATACAGCGATGGACATTTCAGGTCCAGCTAAAGATAACAAGGTATTACTGTACTGTCTGCATTTTGTAGCGACACGAACAAAACGTCACTTGCAAGCAACGGAAAGTTAACTTTTTCAGATGGCCGCACGCGGTTTGGGGGGAGTCTTCAGTGCCTTTAAGCGCTTAAATACCTAAGTTAAATCAATGTATACTACGTATATTGTGGATACAGTTTTATTATACCTTGCCATCGTGTAGCGCACTTCATTATTCATTGACTGATTTCCAGTGACATGGCTCTTATTGACATCCATAACATGTAAGGTCACAATTTGTGTTATTAATCTTACTTTCATACGAAGCTCTATAGAGAGGACATGGCGGAAATAATTTTATTACGTACGTACGTACGTAACATTTATTACGTACGTACGTAACATTTATTACGTACGTACGTGATAATTTTACGTTCACTATACATAAGAAGTCGTAGTAAGTACATACTATAACATATTGGCCTACATGCAAGATACGTGCATATACGTATCGTATACTGAACGGTTTTATCATATTATAATATAATAATACTTCTCGTCACTGTACCTCGCATCTATCAATCATATCCAACCACAGAAGTCAAGCTTAGTTTAACGTTTGAGCCGCGGAATATAAAAATGCCGGACAAGTTCATTCCTCTGCATCTTTGAAATACAAATTGTATCCCGCAGTATATCACGTAGCCTCTCTGCACGTTAAACAAGTGTTAGCATAGGCTATATCACGTAATAAAAACATGTACGTAATACATATCACGTACACACCACGTAATAAATATCACGTACGTACGTGATATTATTACGAACGTACGTAGTATTATTACGAACGTACGTGATCATTTGTTCTCATCATTTGCTCGGTGTGCCTCATCAGTCCCGTAAGTCAGGTAAATCTGTTATTTAGATAACAGTTCCCTGTTTAAGTGAAGAACAAAAGGGGTTTTTTTTATATATTTTTTATAGCGATCCGAAGAATATACAGTGCTATAAATCTTTATACAATTGCGTAATTGAAGGGTTAGGAACCACATCTTTGCGGTAGTTTATCTTTACTTCTTTCATGCGCCACACAGTTGTTGTATTATCAAATCGGACACTGAATGCACTACCTATGTGTCTGTTGGCACTTATTAATGCCATAGCACTCTAGTTGTGACACATAGTGCAGATAATAAAAGAAGGGGGGAATCCTTTACAAGTTGAAGTCTTCTTTTTTTTTCTTCTTTTCTTTGTTTGCCTTCTTTCCTGTATGACAAACTCAATTGTGTTAAGTGACATTGATTGGAAAAGCTTAAATAAACAGCACAGCTTCCAATCAATTCCACCTCTCCAGAAGTTGACGTCATCCGGTGTATTTATCCTTCGATTTCTTGCATGAAATCACTTTCAATCGAAAAGGACGTTTTTCTCCTGCCGAGGTGAACCATAGAGTTCCGTTTCAGCTCATTGGTTGAAGAAATTAACTAGCGACAGAAATAGTGAACTGATTCCTTTCGTCTGTTACCAAAATAATCGCTCTGGTTCGTAATTTCACGACCAGTTTGTCGTATTAACTTTGAAAGGTACTTTTTTCTTCCTTTTATTTTTGTTACAACTACAGTATATTTTCGCTCGTATACGGATCAAGGAATAAATTAATTTGATCTAGATTATGGGTTGTCACATGACAACGTCCTCCAATTAGATTGCGAGAAATTTACAGGCGTCAAGTTAATTAGACATAATGTAGATTTCTTCCACATGTGACAGTCTCGTCCAATCAAGAGTGTTATTGCGATGGTTGCGATGTGAAGTCCTCCAATGAGAGTACGAGTTACTGACAGACCTGTGCCAATTTCATTCGACATATGCAAATTTCTTCCAGTCATAGAATTTGGATTATCCAATCAGATTGGGAGAAACTGTCGTTTGTGGCGAAATTCGTCAGATGTCGATTTCTCGTACATCTGACGATTTTGTCCAATGAGAGCACGAGAAACTGACATATGCCACATGTAAATTCGACAGATGTCGATTTTTCAGGACTTTTGGCAGTCTATGCGCACAATAGACTTTGCTATATATATATATAGGAAGGGCTCACAACACGTTTATCTAGAACTATATATATATATATATATAAATATATATATATATAGTTCTAGATAAACGTGTTGTGAGTCCTTCCTCGTACCCGTGTGTTTCAGTATGTAAAAGTTACTTCTCCTCCTGGATTTACACTCTATAGTTTGAACTAGTTCAAACTTGCGTACTCCGTCGTACTCGAGCTAATAATTTTGTACACGTACTCATAACAACGAGTATGTAATACTTGTACTCGAAACTCATGTAGTTTTGTACTCGTGCTACAAACCAGGTTCTATATAATAGTGAAACGCATTCAGCACCCTGCATTCAAATTACCCACCGTATTCTCAAGTTTCTTTGCTTTCAAGCGTTTTCAAGCTGTTCACATTTCATCACCATTTAGAAATTCCTAATATACGACTCAAAGAATGATATATTAGAGTGTTGTTCTAATAAATAAAAACTTGATGAGTTGGTATCAATGAACACTGTACGGTCCCTATTCCTATATAGGTACCTTACAGTACACTTAGAGGAATGAGCATCCGCCCGAAAAGTTAACCTTCTCATGGAATTGTCCCTAAAGAGACAGACTAAGGTAACCATTTATTTTACATGTTTCCCTCTCATCATCATTATTTTTGTATGCTTGGAGTTTGAAGAGTTTATAATAATCAACTACCAATGGTGTGCAAAATCACCGGGATTGAAGGTGAATTTTAGATATTAAGTTGGAAAGAAAAAGCAAGATTACGCAAAGAGACCTGGCACATGCATAGGAAGTTGGAAAGTATATATGCTAAAATATTTACCTCCCCGTCTAGCTATAAATCTTTGCGGCTTACATGATGGGGGAATTTTAAGCCGCTATGACATTCAAAGCCTTCAGCTATCAAATGGTGGGGTAGGACATATAAGTTGAAAACGTCTATGTTCTAGCAACCTCAGTAAGTAACGGTCTGATATCTTTGTGCAAAAATAAGCTGTTAGGGGTGGGGGCGAGGTGGGGGAGGTTTGGTCATTACAAACATCTCGACTTACAAAGACCAATAATGATCATGGCTGCGTGGGTTTGCTTCTCCCAGTTTAGATGACTTGCCAACTTAAACTAGCTGGATTAAAATAAACATTAAAATAAACGAGAACTAAAATCTATACGTGCCTTCTTGTGTGGTAACTTTCCTCTGATGGAGAAGATCGGCTTTATTTCCGACGATGACGTAAGCGAGAGGAACAGCCTTAGATGCCCTTGCTGCGTCCAGTCTCTCAATATTTTGGAAGAGAAGCTCGTATCCATCTCGACTGGCTATAGAATATACTAAGATGATGCCATCTGCCCATTGTAGAATATCTTCATTGAAAACATTCTGTTGAGAAATATCATAAAATGTCATATCATTTTATGGGAGTCACAGGGATTCAAATAAACCGAACTTAAGAATTACCCGTTATTGACTGCATCAACTGCCGTGCCCCCCTTATGTCAAGTTGCCGACGAAGTCCTCATAATGAACGTGGTAATTAACTCTATCGGACGTATAACTGCATAGTAAATCAAAAGTGTGGAAGAAACACAAATGATACGTTCCTGTTTTTTTTTTCTTCTGTAATTTCCAGAGGAATGCGCGTTTTTCTCTCACGTGGGAAATTTGATGCCCTTTCAAACTTTGAAGTTGACTCGGTATCCTTTGAAAGCCGCAAACTTGCTATGGAGCCCTGCTTTTTATATAATATAAATCAAATACAAAATACAATATCTACCTTTCCCTGAAAAAAACACATTGTGTAACCCCTTGATCAATCCTTAACTCGTCGTAAGATATATATTTTATTCTTTCTACATCAATGTTTGCATGACTTATAATCACCATGTAACAATTAATATGTTCACATGTGTTTTAATTCTGCCTATAACATATACTAATGATTCAAAGAAGTTATTCCGCCCTCCGCCCCTCCGCCGCCCCATTCCCTCACCACCAAGTATACACCAACACACAGACTCACACACGTATGTGCAACACGACGAAACCAACAATCAACGAGCTTATCAGATAAACATATATATACGCCTACAAGGATAAAAAACCAGGGATGTTTTAAAGACGAACGATAATGATTTTTCAGCATTGACGAAAAAAATATGATTTTATTCATGAGTATTCTAGTTGATTTCCTTCTCACATATCTGAAAAATGAAATCAATCCGATGTTGGGAAATGCTGACAAGCAATCCTAAACTTTTCGATTTTTTTTCCTTAAATTTGGCTTTTCGCGAATAGCGTTATGATGATCACGTGATCCACAGTGACCAGTGACGTAGTTTTCATGATGACAACAACAACACCATGTGCATAAATAAACTGTTTCTCGTACCTTACAGGGCTCATGAGAACGCAAGCAAAACTATTCTTCTAGGATTATCTAAACTTTGTCGGTTTACTTTCATTTTAGTAATTCCAATCCAATGACCATCCTATCATGATAAAGAAAGGGGATGAAATTGGTAAAAGTCTTTTGAGGTCATCCGGAATCAATTATATTTATCCAAGGATAAGCGCAGACGTAATAAAGGTCAAAAGTATACACACTGCCATCTCAACATTACCGATAGGTAAAAAAATTTATCTTCCATAGATCGGTTGGATGAACATCCATTTTGAATGGATGAGTGAATATCGAGTCACTTGAGATTACAGAATCACGACATTAATATTCCTTGTAAGAAATCTCCCGTGTAGGAGTCATTGCTCTATTAGACATATCGTATGAAGATGGACATGCAGAAAGTGTACGATGTATACGTACATATGTAATGCATCACGCAACACGTATATGTCATGGTGCATGGTGTGTATTATATTACGTACAAGGCGTCTGCCAATGACAGTTAAACGCACGCACTGCCGAAGCAATCAAATCCTTTCAAACGTGTATCGAAGAATAAAATGTAACTGTAATTAATGATAATTGATGATATAACAAATATGTGAAAGGAATGCAATATATATATATATATATATATATATATATATATATATATATATATATATATATATATATATATATATATATATATATATATATATATATATATATATATATATTGAAATATGAGGAAATTTTAAGCAAATCAAGTACGACAGAAATGATTCAAATACAATTAAATAAAATTCCGTCAATGCGTTAGAATGAAGGGTAATACTTATGATACGGTATGGTACCAAAGTTGCAAAATGAGTGTTGCCTTCATTCATTCGATCGTTCGTTCTTTCATAAATGAATGAATGACTGAATGACGGACTGAATGAATGGCTGACTTAATGATTGAATTACTAACGAATGAACCAATGAATGAATGACTGAACGAATGATTGTATGAATGAATAACTAACTTGCTGACTGAATGAATGTATGAACGAACCAATGAATGAATAAATGACTGAATGAGGGACTGAATGAATGGCTCAGTTAAAGATTGGCTGAACGAATGAATGACTGAATGACTGAACGAATGATTGTATGAATATATTACTTGCCGACTGACTGAATGAATAAATGTATGAATGAATGATTAACTAACTTGCTGACTAAACGAACGAACGACTGAATTAATTAATTAATTAACTGGCTGACTGAACGAATGAATGAATCACGGACTGAATGAATGGCTGACTTAAAGAATGAATGACTGAACGAATGAATGAATGAATGAATGAATAACTAACTTTCTGGCTGAACGAACGAACGAACGAACGAACGAACGAACGAACGAACGAACGAACGAACGAACGAACGAACGAACGAACGAACGAACGAATCAATCAATAGATGAATTGATGAATGAATCAATGAATTAATCAATCAGTCAATGTGTGTGCGGGTGTGTGTGATGTATGTAGCCGTATCGTACATCTGTATAGTGTTGGTAGGTAGGCTGACATATATTCATCCATCTAAAACTGATCGTATAAATTCCGACCAGTCATTGAAACCTATTGGCTTGGCGGTCGGTTACGAGCCAGGTGTTTATTAGTTAAACGCAATTGATTGTTTGAACTGTTTCAGCTGAAAAGGTTATTTGCATACCACACATCCTTTGCATTACCGTTGACGGACATTTACCAAAATATTCTTTGAAGTGAAATGTGCCACTATTCGTCCTGTATGTTAAACTCCGTGACCCCACCCCCCCCACCCTAAAATATAAATAAATACAACTCGACTAGCATCATGGCAAGTCTGTAATTCAATGGCTGTAGTTGTAAACTTAGTTTTGACGTGTTTATGGACCATATAATAACTGCTTTCAACTGTGCAGGATTTAATTTCAATAACCCTTGAAGTATTTTCGGATATGACCCTATGAACTGTAAAAGCTAATCAATCAATCTGCTTTGACCATTTAGTCTTGCAGATATACCAGTAGGTTAACTCCCATAGGATCCAAAACACCAATCAGAATATACATGTCATAGGAACATTTTCCATATAATTTTTCCATAATTTAAGGAATTAAAGTTACAAATATTAAATACTTACTGAGAGGAACACAGCTAGTTCAACTTAATTCAAACCCGTCACGTGACCGCTCAAATTTTTTAACTAGTACTACAAGCCACATTTTTTAAAATGATTATTTGGTCGTTAAAAAGAATAAATTTTTAAGTCATAAATATCAATTCGGAAAAACATCACTCGATTTATTTTTTTAAACTTTTATGTACTATATTATTTCACGACGTGACGTCACATAGCTATTGTATAACAAAACTTGTCATTTTGTACGCTGGCTTCAACTTGTGCCTGTCGACACAAGACACCGTTGCCCTAAGCTTATAGTGCAATGTAGGACGAAAGGTCTTGCAAACAAGATGAACTCTTGAGCAGACAAAACCACCCATTAACAAAAAATCGCCCAGATGGTCTAAAAATTCATGGAAAGAGTGACGTTTTCCTCAGTGTTACTATGGCATCGGTGGCACACGCATGCAGGTTATATTATCATCGTATATAAGACATTATTATCTCATATAGGCTAAGTATAGTCCTTGACGTCAAGGAAATGCTCGGAAAGTGTTGTGAGTATTTATAAAGCAGTGGGAACAATACAGCCGATCTAGAAAATTTTAGGAGATTAAACTTTCCACAATATTACATGTGCTTGGTCAGATAAAGCAGGCAGTTTTCATATAAAAGTCAGCCTTTAGTGATCATGCATTTTAACACTACATGCGTGTGCGTGTGTAAGTGTGTGTATGTTTATCCGAATGTAGTATTTTTTCTTCTTTCGGCCTGTAAGGTACAAGTAAATATAGTCATGGACGAGAAACTGAAAAAAAAAAAAATTACCAGATAAAGTGAAGTTTCGAAAGAGAGAATATAATTTGGTCACGTGACCATCTGCCAAAGCTAGTTAATTCAACTATAGTATAACAAAGAATGACAGTAATTACGTCACTATACTTACTATCCGGTTCCTTCAATACTCTTTGCTATAAGATATTGTTATAATCACAATTGCATTAATGTCACAACTGATATTTTCCTCTTTTGATAGGTTTGGAAGAATTTGCTGACCAAAATAATAATAAGACAAAAATGCTATAAAATGTCGTTAATACTTTTTACTGCATGCCTTAAAAACAAACGAATATTTTGGTGAATATATCAAGGGTTATTCCAGTAGTAGACAATAGAGACAATAAAGACACATTGTTTGTTGAATACCCCATCTCCATATATATATATATATATATATATATATATATATATATATATATGTATATATATGTATATATATATATATATATATATATATATATATATATATGTATGTATATATATGTATATATATATATATATATATATATATATATATATATATTTATATATATATATACATACATACATATCTCGAGATGGGGTTAATTTAATGTAACATATTATGACTGGCTCAACCCTCTATTCTCACAGGAAATGGATCAGAGTACGTCACCTCTGACGTCATAACTTCAACTTTTCTTGAAAATCTTTCCTTTACCTCTTCTTCTTGATTTATCTGTTTGTTGAGTTTTCAATGTTTCTCTGTATTTAGTAATTCCATCAAAATTGCAACTTTATTAGGCCTATTTAAAATATTATCTTCCTCTGTGAATCAGTGAGATAAATATTGTCAAGGAACGCAGTTTTCTCCTATATTTATAAATAAATTTCATTTAGTCTTTCCTCAATGATGTCCCAGTGACCATAGAGTCAAAGTATTTGAACATTTGAAACTCAAGTCCGTACATCTAACCTCAAAAAGGAAAATACAAATTTGTCTTGTAACTAATCACAACGATGTTATATCGTCTTACATAAAAAGCCACCTCTTAATCAACATTATTATGAATTTTCGGATGAAAGAGAAAGTTGTATAATATTTTGTTCTGTTTAAACAGCTTGTACGTCAATCAATTATGTTGATTACAGGACAAGAACAAGAGTAGAGGCGTCCCCTGCCTCTCAATCTCCTCTTTTATACAGACCTTACTACCAATGTCTAAAATTTCCATCAATACTTTGTCTCCGTCAATCTTCATCCGATGACGATATTTAGTTTCTGAAAAATGATATGGGAAACAAACCAAAAAAAGTATCAAACTGAGTAACAAAAAGACAATTCTCGTATGCACCTTATATGACTGAAACGCTCAAACGAAATGTAGATTTAAAAACAAAGTGAAACTGGACGAACTGAGCAGAGAATATATATATATAAATATATATATATATATATATATATATATATATATATATATATATATATATATATATATATTTATATATATATATTTATATATATTTACATATATTTATATATATTTACATATACTTATATATATTTATAACTATAAATATATATATTTATATATATATATATATTATATAAAGGCATAGTCAACATACTCGCCTTTGTTTCAGTTTAATTAATTTGGTTCATTAAACCTTATTAAATTAACTCAAAGTGACGTACCTTCTTCATTACCATATTCCCCGATGAAACGTTTTGTAAGAAACCGGACGGTCAGAGCTGACAAAAAATAGACGAAATGTAAATTTGTATACAAATATTTATATATATATATATATATATATATATATATGTATATATATATATATATATATATATATATATATATATATATATATATATATATATATATATATATAGGTGGGGTGCTTGTGGGTGCTTGGTCGGTGTATTTCTTTAATTCGTGCATAGTAAGCTCGGATAAGACAATTTGTGTATAGGAAATCCGAGTCTTCCTAGTCGTGCAACAAATTCATAAAACATATTTATGCAATGTAACAAGGAATTATTCTATGATGTAATGATATCAAAGGTAACTTGATATTAATTTATTCGCCAATCTAAACAACTCACCACTAATTGTGTACTAGTAGAAAAGATACAGGGTACTATACTGCACTTTTATAAAAAAGAAATTAGGAAAAAACTGGTTTCCACTAGCACAAATCACAACACACATTATGACATTACGTATGTTCAGCGAAAAGAAATATTGTCATGAAATTACATTTTCCATCGTGACTTAAACTGAAAATGCTATTAAATCGACTATTCAAGCTAATTTGTATAAACTGTTAAGGAAATTTTAGCATCGTACAGAATCCAAAACTTAACCTATAAATCAACTCAAAAGTTCATTTAACACAGAAATGAAAGTCGACTAAAGTTTAACATTATCCTGTCCGAAAACCAACTTTTGCGATATTCTTGGTCTTGGTTTTGTCTATATTTCTTTCTGCTTCGTCTATATAAGTCATCTTCTTCTCTCTATCTCCACCTCTCTCTCTCTCTTTCTCTGCTCTTTAGGCGAAATTAAATCTCTTTGAAACTTTACACTCCTCTGCAAAATTGTTAAAATTTTTAAGAGGCTTAGTTGAATCAAAAAGGGGGGAAATGTAATTTGGCAGTCTGCAGTTCTGGTCTCTCTTCAACGCGCATAGGCACGATCAGTTTCCTTGGAGACTATCCTATTTCTGGTATAAATTTTAATGCTTACTTAGAATTTAAAACACAAAAAAAAAAAACGGTTTTCACTTTACCGCGTTCACCACGCCAATTATGTCCTGTGGGTGAAGCTATTCCACTGAGATTTCACTCAAACTGTTTGATATCTTTAATCCGGTAGATTAAAAAACGGGAAGAATAACAATGGGCGAAAATATTCAAAATAATCTTTTTACCAGATAGTAAGCATAGTTCCGAAAGGTATACAGACGTTTACCTCTTTTATCGTTCTCTTAATTGTCCGTGTTTTTGCTTTGGGTGAGTGTGTGGGTAGGGGGGGGGGGGGGAAGGTGATGGATCTCAAATACTCCTTCGCTTTAATACGTGCGTGGAATAATGACGGCATAAGTATGTAAACTCGTTCATATATTAAGATAACATCTTCTGAATTGTAAAGAACATCAATTCGATATAGCTTGCATGCATATACTAGTTGCAGCAATATGTGGTTCTTCTTTAGTAATGTAAGTTGCGAGAATGTCAAAAGTTAAAATTTTAACGAGGAATTAGGGGGTGGGATTCTGAAACTTTATACAGGAATAAAACAGAGCGGGTTGCATATAGTACTCCCACATTAAAACCCACAATAATGATGCGGGTATTTGGTTGATCTATACTTGAAAACGTTTTTTGCATTGCTCGGGTATTGGTGGAACATATTCCGCCCACCCCCCCTCACCCTAACCCTCACCCCCACCCTCACACTCACCCTCTCCCCTTACCCGAAGTTTCATACGTATAACCGTTAACTTTGAAGTAAATGGATGATTTTGTATTGATCACTTACCACTTTTTCCGACGCCATTTAGCCCCGTTACAACTATACGTACAGCTCCTTGACTGGGTGGCTTCCGAGCTCTGGGGAAGGGGCTGTATGACGTATTCGTTGGTTTTTGTGTGACGTCACTTCCTTTCTCAGTTTTGCTCACCCGTGATGGTTTCTTCTCATCAAACATATCGTGATATCTAAGGAAAAAAATCGTCGTATAAAAAAAGTGCGGAGGTGTTCCTAGTTCAGGCGGGTCTTAATGAAATGTATGTCACGAAATGACATTTAGCACAAAATAAAAAATCAATTCGCTATGTTGTACACCGTAGAGAAGACACTGTTATCACAGGGAATCGTTGCATCACAACTCCCTGGTTATCCAACCCAGATTGCATTTCTATGCCAATGCTACTACTTCGTTTTTTTGGGTGTTTTTTTTAGAAATGTCCTTTTAAATATCTGAGGCTCATCTATAAAAGTGACTGGACTACTTAGTCAAACATCCAGACCATTATACTGTAGGTCAGTTGCTCAGATGTATAACACATATATAACTTAATCGTAATTTGATGGCCCCGAATATAACATATTTACTATGTATTAAAAAATTTTCAAAGACAAATGGTTTTGTTTTTCAAGTGCTCTGTTATTTATATGGGTTTTAAAAGAACCGTGCTTTGAATGCATTATTTGTAATAGATATGTTAAACAGTGCATTTATTTAACATTTAACCGCGGGGAGCCGATGTCATTATCACCAATATAGGAACATTCCAGACATTTAGCATGTATTATAAAGATGATTATCTTGAAAGCCATGGGTAGATACAAAAAAAAAACCCTTTTCTAGCGCTCCAAGATGATCTGTTTTGTCCGGACTATGGCACAAAGCAAACTCTAAACTTCTCTGCCTATTAATTCGAAGTTTGATATACAAGGAACAGAGTACATTCAATGGTAAAAAAAAAAGGAATGCAAGACAATCGTCATTTTAATTATTCCATGTTACGCATGCGCGTGACGTAATGCCTGTCGGCAAGTCAATTAAAAATGTACAGTCCCGTAGGCCTATCATCTACCAAGCCGAATGCTCTACGGAATACTATTTTCATGTTTTCGGTGAGCGATTTGCTCGACTCAATATATTTGACATATATTGTCAAGGATATGAGTGACTTAAAATTACCGGTATTCGCCTAAACTAAATTCACCAGGAGTTAAGGCAATTATCGTAATTAAATCAAGCCCATAACATGGAACCGGTACCGGTACAAGGTGTGTGACGGTGTGTAAAGGGGGATTACGATCTCACCGTGTCTGCAACTTCGGTATTATATACAAAATTCGGACAAATCGTTGCCAGTTTAATAATAACTTAATAACAAATTCCAAACATTTACCCCTATACAAGACAGTGCCTGCATACACGTGGATTTCAAAGTTGGGGAAAATTCTTAAGTCCGCCCCCCCCCACCCCCCGACTGAATTAGGTAATGGTGCTTGAACCTATATGGAAGAACGCCCTGGGCTCGGAGCAGTGGTTAAATTCTTTCTCGACTGAATGGGAGGGGGGGGGGAATCCCATGACCAAATTGGTATACCCCTCGACTGACGATGGAGGGGAGGACCATGCAACTCTTCCCTCCCCTCCCCCTCCTCCCCACCCTGCGCACACCACAATTACGTGTGTAACTACTTGCTCTATTATGTCAATAATAAAATTATAATGTATTGCATAACATTTCCTCTTTTTCGATTTTAATGTTTCCGTTGTCCTTTGTGGTGTTCATGAATTGGATATATAATTTTTTTATCGACTACTCTATTGGCAGCTGGCATTCCTCGCATGAATTAACTTGAAACAAACTGGAAGCATCAAATTAGATCAAACTGACCAATGGCTTTACAATATCTGAAAATATAACTGAACAACATTAGCCCTGCACGTACAGAGCACGAGGAACTCTGAACTCTGACACAGAAAGTTACAGTTTTCCAATTACCGTCTGCCTAACTTACGTATGTATAATTCACAATAGTATCATGAATAGCATCGTTATCGTCGATTAGGCTTATAGGCCTACCAATGAATAACAGTTAATAAGAAGCGAGAGCGAGAGAGGGGGGGGGGGGGGCAAATATTGCAATATTGAATACAAAGAAAAATGAAATGGCTTACCGTCATAACAGAATCAAATCAAAACGCATCCTATTTGTAAATTCCAACACTCACAGAAACGAGCACAAAATTTATATTTTTAAAGTTGAACTTATATGACTTATATGAATCCGTTATTTATTTAAGCTATTCTCCTTTGAAGTTAATAATCCTTTGAAATTAATTATTGCTCAAAAGTTAACAGAGCATCCCTTACCAAAAGCGCAATAATCGTTCTTCTCCATACGAAACGTTATAGCGGTTGGTTATAAGTTATGGTTTAACTATATTGCGAAAGACGTGTAGCTATTGACATATCACGAAATATGACTACTCGGCGCGGATTAATAACGATTTATATCAAAGTACTTCCCGTTTAACTTGAAAAATGAGAGAGAAAATGACAAGGCAAATCAGAGGGCGGTATTTCTAATTCGGGCTATATTCACAAAGAGCAGGAAGTCGCTGGAGATAAACAGTATGTAAATCTCTTCACACACCTCAAGATATGGTAGGATACTGATCTGCGATCATCATGCAGCTTACAGGGTTACACGTGATATAATTAGTTTAATGCTCCATTGACTGAAAACCTTAAACCAGTTGGGGCCAGGTAGTGGGGGGGGGGCAGGGGGACTACCGCCACGGGACCCGCGGTCGTCTGGAGGTCTCGAGTTATGGGATAACATGATCACGACCAGGCTTCCGCCCACCAGAAAATTCTTCATACGCCCAGAGCTATGAACTATTGAGACTTCAAAAATGGGCCCGGTGACCATTTCTGTCCATGGGCTCCACCGGGCTTTCGTCGCCAAACACTTTCCAACCAATTCTCACTTTTCGAGGTCTACAAAAAGCGTACATAGCGGCGTTTCAGCACTGTCCTATACACCAGGTACTCGGGGGGAATGCATAGATTAATTTATGTTATTTTTGAGATTCATAAATCTAAACAAGATCTTCTAAGTTCAGTCGGTTGGTATGGACCCCTACCCCCAACCCCAACCCTCGCTCACTCTTTTCTTAATTAGTTTGGTGTGTACAGAACAATTATAGAGGTTATATGTAAGGTGGTACCTTAAATATATTACCCCACCCCCACCCCTTCCACCCTTATTGAACACATTTCCGTTTTACCAATCGGGGCATCAAGTTTCCAATGAAGCCTTCAAACATTGCGACACACTTGACTGTTTAGCTGTTCTATAAATGTAGCGTCCTACCTGCTAATAATCATTTAGGGCGTATATTTATTTTTTTAATCGACTTCTGTTCGGCTTCAGAAAATCTTTATTCTCTGAGTAGACTTCCATCATAACGTTAATTTGTAACTAAACTGACACGACAGAAGAACGAGGAATAGGCAGTGGCGTCGCCAGATATTTCAATCTTACATATGCATGGGGGCACAGCACTTTTTTTAGGGGGCACAATGTTTACTTGAGAATGCCGTCCTGGGGGAGGGGTCTTCCCAACTTGAGAAATTTCCGATTACTTAAGGGTCCCTAGACGCAATCTGGTGCTATATTTTGCAACTTGACGTATTTTTATGTTCAAGAATTTCCGGGCTTAGTCTGTCCGATATTTATGTTTTTAATTGAGGCGGATAAAAAAGTTATACAAAAATATGGAAATTTATCCTTTTGCTTTGATAATGTTTTTAAATAACTAAACGTCATATGATGCAGATTTGTGCTATCTGGTGATTATCCATTATGAGAGAACAAAAGATGTTTTCCGCTTGTATAATTGGGGAGGAAGCATACTTCATCCCCTCCATCTAAAGAGGGTTTGGGGAACGGTTTACAACGTGAAAGAAAAGTGTTGAACATTGACATTTAAATTCATGCAGGTAGTATTGAAGTTTTTAATCTCTACAACTCGCAGTTGGAGGGCACCTGGGGGACGATATTTTGACAGGGCACGTGCCCAAGCCCCCCCCCCCCTTGGCGACGCCACTGGGAATAGGAAGTAATGAAGAGGTAGTTGTGGGCGGAGGGAGGGACACGTCCTGCTAACGTATCTTTTCAAGCAGTTCCTGGCAACAGTGGAATAACTCGTCATTGTATTTGCAGTTGATGGGAGATCTTGTTTCCCAACCTTTTTGGACTGCACATTTATGTCGTTTCAATGTTTTCATACAAATAATTCCCAGGTCACCACTTTCTAGCTTCCCCGTACCCGCAGAATCCTTGGCATTCCGCGCGAATGACGTCATTGATTCGAGCGAATACGCTTCATTATACGTACAGTGCCAGTACAGTGACTGTAATTTATTTCCCGTCATGCATTGTCCTCTTCCTCAAATAGCTGGACAAGTTTCAATATGTCGTAGCACAGCAGAGGAAGTGAACGTGATGGGGATAGAAAAATCCCTCGACATCGCGGTAAGGCAGTCATCTAATCACATTTTGTCTTTACAACAGTGTTCTTCAAACCTTCATTTTTATCATGCATTATTTAATGGCTGTCTTTTGAAACTAAGATTGAAGAAGAGGGCTATATAAAACGTCGAGATCTTCCTCCGTGATGATATCTTTTGTCAGCTCGAGCTACGTTCATAAGGTCTAGGCTAGTTTTGTTTTCTAAAGTGACGTGGTTCGTTAAATTTTGAGATGTTCATTTACTATTGCATTTTCAACATTAAGCATGTTCTTGTTCTTAATCTATGATTTGAAGATACCAAGGTACTTAAAAGCTGCATTTCACACTTACTTAATATAGTCCTAGCCTAACATTAGCGACACTTACACAGTGACATGAATTGTGTGCACAAAATGAATAGGCTAGCCTAAGCATTTAAGTGCTTGACGCGTATCAAGCATAGCCTAGTACTACATGTAGGCCTAGTTCTATGCAGTATGACTAGACCAGCCATAAGTCAAGTGAGGCCTAACAATAAGGTATCCTAGGGCCTAGTCAGTCACTTTTGAGGAAGAGCTTCGTCATGAGGATATAAGTTAATATACATATATTTTATATCAGATTACTACCAAGCCCTATGTTAGGCCTAACCTAATTGAGTTTCAGTGGTTAATCAAAGGTTCTGCAAGATTTCAAACATTAAACTAGGCTTTGGCTTAGGCTATTCAATGCTCCTTTGAGCAAGACCGACTCGATTTGCCCTTTGTAACTTTAATTTTGTAATTGTGAAGACCCAGGCCTACAAATCACTTATCACTGAATTGTTACAAACTTGTTAAGAACGGGCAGTTTAGTCGTGAACCACCCAAACAGCCAAGTACAATTGGCTACATGTCCAGAATCTCTTTGCTTTCACAAATTGGTACGACAAACTTTAATATGAGAAATTGATTCCAAATCTTACAGGAGAATTGTTATGCATACATGGATACCTGCTAATTTTGCAATTCAATGGTGTCCTGTTACATACATAAGGTACTACCAATTGGCAATCTTTTATCACACTTTATGCCCCAATGATCAAAACGGATCAGTTCTCTTGAATTTGTTGCGAAAGTACTTTAAATTTCAGACAGCAATGAACGTTTTTGTGTTACTCTGCATTGAAACAGGGATTAAATAGTGTTCAAAGTGTGTGTGGCACCGATTCAGATGAATGCTCTGAAGTTTGTTATAAAATACTAGATGGTCTCTGTGTACAAAAACTGCTATACCCTGCTGTACATCTTTGCACTGTTACAGCAAGTTGCTTATTTGACATTTACAGCATTTTGTGATGCTGTACCAGAAAAATTAATTCTCAATTAAATTACAAAAGGAAGTTATTCCTTGAAGAAGAATGACACCACAGAGACTAATTTTCTTTTGTTTTTTGCTATTTTATCTTGCCAACAGAATTTGAAATGTCTTTAATGACCAGACAAAAAGGGGTAGAATATATTATAAACCAAAGTCTGTAGCAAAACACTTCCAAGGGTAGGCTACCAAAATGGAGAATGGAGATTGGAGCAGTACGACGACAGTTGAGCGAGGGCAGGGTGACATGGAGTCGTCCATGACTGGTGCTAGGACCGGATACACCCGGGCACCTCAACCCAGGTCACGAGACGACGCAGCCGTGGGCTATTTTTATCAGAGGCCCTCCAACAATGACCTAAGTCAGGCAGGGATGATGGCCAAGCACAAGTGGACCAGTGGGGATGATAGCGTGATTGATCAGGTTAAATTTTTTCAATAACTTCACAACTGGTTTAACAAGTCCAAATTTTATGCACATGAAAGTTCAGGCCTAGTTTGTAAAATGTTAAGAAGTACATGCTTTGTCAAATTTTGTGAACTGATTTTGGCTCATTGCTCATCTGGGGTAGTATTAAGTGAGCCCTGTGGCGATGTGTTATTATTATGCTGTTATATTATAACAAGCTATTTGTCAAATTGTCAAAATGCAACGCACAGTCAATGCAACGATGTGTAGCCGTTTTGTGTGGCAGACGCTTATTTTGGAGTATTTTATGATGATTGATTCCAACTTACAGGTTTTATTTAAAATTTGGCTTTTTTGGTTTTTTCAAAGGTTCGGACAGCAGATTTATCAAAAATGACAAGTGAATTCCAAGCACTACAATTAGAGGACATGAAGGGAAGACATATAGAGGGGTACGGATCACCGAAAAAGTACTGGGGCACTGATGACAAGGGTGGACTCTTTCTCAATCAAAACGAATGGTCTCAAGGTGGACAAGGTGCCTGGGGAATGTCAGGTATGTTGTGAATGCAGCTATTTTTTTTTGGCATTGTATGTAGTTTTACCAGACCTTTTATTTGGGACTTTTAACCAGACTTGCAGTTGTAATCATCTTGAGTGTGTGGCAGTTGCATAGCCAGCCATTGTGGTGTGAAGGTGTTGCATAGCAAAGTTTTTGCCCCAATTGGAAGAGTCAGAATTTTTTTGAAAGTATCCTTACATTAGTATTTGACTTGAGATGACACCAAATGTAGGCCCTATCCTATGTAACAAATCATGTATTGCAATTGCAAGAAATTACATATTGGATGCTATATCAATGAATTATTAACTTTGCCCCGCCCCTGTACCCCACTGGTACGTCCAAATTGCCTACTTAAGTGGAAAGTTTTTGGATTATCTGAGAAAAAGTGAAGAAAGGTCACCAGGTGCGACAACTTTCTCGTAATGAGGTTTTTTCCCCCCATCTAATGAGGCTTTTTCCCCCCATCAGGCACAGAGCACTCTGTTTCCCAGCCAATCATGGTGCAACGTAGACAACTCTCTCCGGGGAGCTATCAGGGTCATGAGAATTCTGTGCTTTCACCCAGATCAGACACCAGCGGTCTCGGACTGAGTATGGTGGAGTACGTCCTGGGATCGTCTCCGAGAGTGAAGCCAATCTCGGGCGAGATTGACCACAAATTACATCAAATGAAGAACAGATATGTGAGGAGGGGCTTTTTTTTCCTTACACATTCCTTTTGTCCGTTCAGGTTGCTGTCAACGAACGATTACGAGTTTTGTCTAATAAAGAAGGGCAACGTTAACTGTGGTTGCACCTGAGAGGGGTAGTTCACAAAGAAAATCTCATGTTATTATCTTTATTAGGACCAACGTACAATATAATCACACATTACCTAAAACGATGCAACATCACTGCGTGTTTATTCCGTTCAGTTTGAGTCGTGCGGTCAGAAGTACACCGGAACCATGGTAAATGTTGTTTAGTCTGCTAGACGAGCATATATCATTCCATAACATGATACAAGAATTTGATTTGGAAATATTAGCTGTCATGTTGCATCATGGTTTTTCATGATAAACTATTAACATTCCCATGCAACTTGCATTTAGATGTAGATTTCTTGAATCCTTTAAATGTTTGTGCACCTTCACACCTTTTCTTCTCCCCCCCCCCCCATTTTTGGCTGATACAGGGTATAAATGCTGTGACCCCCAATCACGAACAAGCGGACTCAAAATCTAACCAGAATAAAAATAGCAAGACGCCCTCGCCGTATGAGGAAGTTTTAGAAAGTCATAAAGAAGTCCAAAATGGAGGGGAACCGCTGCAGGTACAAAACGAAGACCAGAGCGTGTACAGGTAGGTCGGACAGCAGGATAGCAATTTAAAGAAAAAAGTGTAATTTTCAGTCACCTCGGTTGTCTGTAGCGGTTAATGGGAGACCACTGTTTTGCTCAGTTTGTGAAGAATTCATTATGATTTTATTATATATTATACTTGCCTCTAAACAAGAAAAGATAAATTACCAGAAATTATTATGATTATTATTTTTATCAGTGCAGTAAATTTTTGAAGTTGTGCAAAGCTTTCACTGATTTGCTAACAAGAAATGAAAGCGTTTTCATAAATTGTGTGGGACACGGACATTTTCTGTATTGACTAAATTGTGAATAATTCACCAGTTAGGATCGATAGATCTCCCAGTTTTACGGGTATCCAAGAGGTGAATAAGACAACATATAAAAAAACTCAGTGCAACTAGCCTATTATAACTGTATGTTTGTTGATACCTATCTGACTGCAGGAGTTACCACACTAGACTTCTGGTGCGTCTTGTAAAGAATGTCTGTACCGTCTCATTGAGTGGTAATCATACTCTAGTGAGGGTGGGGGTGGAATTTGGAAATCTAGTATAGAAACCGGTGTAAAATTTTGTTCTCGTGATCAGAGCCTGGTATTTTGTACTCGTAACAACGGAAATTCTACTAGTACTCGTGCTTTCAAGTATGCCAATGATTCAGACAAACTACTTAAGTCCTCTTCAAAACAGTTTTTTGCTATTTCCTTTTATTCAATAGTATGAACAACGGCCAACCCCCCTCGTCCGAACCTATTGAAAACCAAGTGGGACAACAGCAGGAGGTGGCCCCTCCCCATCACATGGTTGATGCACAGTACCAGAATGGACCGGTCAAAGGTCACAGGGAGGTACCTCCCGAGCAGTATCTGAATTCGGAGGTGCCGAACCAGCTGGAAATTGATACCGGTGGGGGCGGTCCGGAGTCGGGCATGGAACCCCTGCAGTTTGAGTACCCGGGAAATAACCAGATGGTACAAAATATGGGCAGTCCTGGATTTGTGGAGTACAGCCAACAACAACAGGTAAGTCGTTCATAGTGTTCGGAACCTGTGGTTTGGTTTGGTTACGGTTTTTGTAAGTTTGGGAAGAAATGATGCTGTATAGAGAGAGTTTGTTTCTGATTGGAGTTTGTCTCTGAAATGGGATAAATGAATCAGGTTTCATCAATGGGGGAGGGTGGTGTGGGGGGGGGGAACCTTTTGAGGTTTTGATATGTTTGTGGAATGTGAAGGGGAAAGAGATCCTCCACCCTTGTGAAAATTTATTTTGATGCTTTAAGTATAAAAACAGCTAGTGCGATGTTAAACAAATTGCTTCAGTTAAATTTGTTTAAAACTTGATTTGTCAAAAACTGTTCACCAAGCTTACATTTACATAACTTTGAGTTGTTGTAGTGGGAGAGATTTTATTAAAAAAACAACTGACAGCTGTTTACCTTGGAAATAGATTTTGGGGCTCCATGTAGTTTGACTTACAGTGTAAACTTAGCGAGCTTTGCACCAAAAGCAACTCGTATTTGCAAAACGGATAATGTCATTGTGAAAGAGGTGACCAATGCCAACGAGTTTGATATTCCTTATTCGTTGTTCTTATCCTGGAAGAGCATGTTTTGTCTCTTGGAAGATATGTAAACATTATAGCTACTCTGTTGTAATATTTTGGTTAGCCTCATGAAATCTCTTTACAAAAAGTGTGGTAAGCCTTGTTGAACATGCTCTTCTGAAGCCTAATGAATAATGATCTTTACGAGGACTTAACATCTGGTGTAACATTAATTCCATAGATTAGCTAACTCATTCCCAATTCAAGCATTATCACGGTTGTGACGTGACAGAGAATAGAACTTATATGCAACCGGCTACTCTCAGTACCAATTGTAGAACAGGCCAGGCTAATTTGCTGGCCTGTTTTAAAGAGGATTGTTCAAAGACACTTATCATGAACTCTTTCTCGATTAAAGCACAACTGTAAGAAGGGCTCCCATGAGAACTAAATATTTAATTAAATATGTACTACAAATGTCTCAAAGTACCCGTTAGTCGTTCCATCTTCCCTCTGTCGTCATTTTAAGCCAGAGTTCTCCTCTTCCCCTCTCAGCAGATGTTCCAACAGAGGCAGCCGACGCCACAGCAAGCCCTCGCCCTCCAACAGCAGCAACAGCAGTACGCAATGGCAGCTGCCCAGCAACAGCAGCAACAGCAACAACAAATGGGTGAGTAAAGCATGTAAAGCAAAATTTGATCAACTTTGTGGAGATGCCATTTTCCATCCTCATCTTTTACCAGAAGACGGTATCAGAGAGATGTCTCCTTTACCGAAATAGAGATCTAAAAGTTGGTGTTTGATATCAGTGGACGTATGGATGGGGGATGTGTTATGTGTCAGGGACCTTAATGTAACTCTTCTTGTTGTACATGTAAAGCAAAATTACCTCTCTTGCCGTCCCTTTTATTAGCGGCTGATCGTTGAACATTATTGGTCGATAGTTTTTATTATCGGCCAAAAATCGAGCCCGATTTTGGAGATTAGAAACAACATAGTTTATATGTGGTGGCGAGTAGAGCTAATGCTTTACTGAATAGGTTGGTTCTCCTTTGGGCAACCTCGCAGGAAATTTTTTTTTTCTGGTATCGTATGGCAAAATGCTTTTCAAAAGCAGACAAATTTGCTACACAGAATCCCACTGTGTAGAGCACTAGATTTTTTACCTAGAACCCTAGTATGTCACTATTTTGTGAGAAAGCAAAAATATGTCTAAATCTCAAGACCGCTATGCAGAATGTGAACACTCACATTATTCCCTGGATATATCCATCTCGGTCCACCGGATAACAGTTACAGGGAATAAATTAGTGTTCAAATTGTGTGTAGCAGTTTTGAACGTTCTGAACCCTTGTCTCATATTTAATGCTATGGTCCCTGTGTACAAAAGATGCCACAGAACACTATATGCACTCGTATATATCAGTTTGCCCATTCTGCGATGCAATACCGGATAAATGATTCCCTTAGTTAATCTTCATCCTTGCCTAAAGGTGCCTAATGGTCAATACTTGATGACCGTACCATTCATTTTATTAATGTGATTAGTGACCCCCGATCTAGTAAGTAGCCTGTTTGCAATAAGCCATGTTTCTTGGATGGCTTTTCCTTCTTCTTAAACCATTGAATGTGGTCTTTCTGTTCCTTTGTTTTTTTCAGGTATGGCGCCAACGTTTGCCAATCCTTACATCTTTACCGGTGCACCACCCGCACAGGACCCTTACACACTTAGCTTGGCTGCCACCATGCAGGGTAAGTCACCTGGATAGCTTCCAACCTGGAGAGTTACATTAAGAGTGTTGTTGATGATCAATAGCCTTTCTCTTTGCCAGCTTGCATAACTCTGAAAATGATTTTCATTAAAATACTTTAATTCAAAAATTAAATACTTTGTTATAATAAAGTTATTTTACTATTGCTGGGCAAAATGCCAGTGGTAACAAGGGTAAAAACTTAATAATAACTCCCCCCAGGGAGTCATTTATCCTGGTAACATCGCAAAATGCTAACCAAAATGGTTGAATTACCATACAAATGCAAAAGATGTATATCAGTGTTTTGTGCCCATGTTCGATAGGACATTTTTAAGATACAAAAATCTGATCTTTCAAAAGTGCTAAACAAACTTTGAAATATGCTTTTGTGTGATGCACTCCTGTTGGACTGTACAACAAAGGTAACAGATGGATGACACGCCTGTCCTGAAGGACAAAGTTCGCTCCATATTTTGACTTGGTATCTAACTTCTCCCTTCTCCCAACTTTTGGCCCTACCAGGCCAGCCACAGATGATCCAGCCACAGTATGCCTATGGGGTAGCCCCCTGGGGTGCTCTGTACCCGATGAACATCGTACAACAGCAGGGAGGAGCAGCCCAACCGAACCAACCGCCTCAGGGACAACAACAGGTGAGTGGTGAGGTCTCTGAAAGGCCCCGACAGGCATCTAGACAGCAAGGTCTCCCAGAAAATGTGTCGATGTGAATTACATTCAGATAATGTTGCGGAGAGAGGGAAGGAAAAGTCAAACATCTCTGAAACAACTTTGGGAGGATGTTGAGAAAGTCCACAAATTTGATTGCTTTTACACCCAGCGAACCAAATATTAAGATATAGTGAAGGCCACCCTGTTGTTAACCAGACACTCTTTGGCAAACATTCTTATCAATGGAATATTGTTCTTCGTATTGACATTGTCAATGATGTGTTTACTTCTGATATTGACTTAAAACTACTGTGGTTAAACGTGGGCATAGAGTTTGTTTCTTTGTTGTCTTTACTTATTTCTGTTTTCTTTGGTCTTATAGTTTCTTCATCTGAAAAGAAAAACTTGTGGGATTGTTTTCACTCTTCTAAAAATTTCCATTTACAGCCAGGGCAACAGCCAACTCAACAGCCTTCATCAGGTCGAAGTCAGAATGGATCTCGACCCATGACCCCTCAGGCACAACCCCAGGGGCAGGGTCAGGCCCCGAATGACCAGGGTGTCGGGAACTCTACGCCAGGAGCTATGCAAGGAATTGCTCAGCCACAGGCTTTTACCGCGCCAGGTAATGGACATGGCTTTACTTTATACCTCTTTTACTCATCTTTAATCTACCTAGCCCCCCCCCCCCCCACTCCCCATCACCTAAATGCTGTGATGTTCTTTTCCTCCCTTTCATGAAACTGTTAAAATATCATTTAACCAACGTAAAATACTGTAAATGTAAAATAGCCTTTTTAGTAATGAACTTGAATCAAAGATGGACCAGCAAAATTAACTATGTTCCCTTCTGTTTCATAACAACTCCAGTTCACTACAGATGAATGGATGATGAGAGGGTTTCCACTCAATTCTCCTTCCATTGTATTACTGAAAAGTGATTAGATAATGGCATGTCGAAGGAGGTGTCTTATAGGGGTGTGGGGGGCGGGGACTGGTGAGGTGAAGGTGTTTGGAAGGGGGTCTGGTGTGGTGAAAGGAGGTATTCGGAGGGGGAGATAAGTAGGAGTGGAGAAACGAATTGTACTCTGATATTCTCTGATGCCGAAAGGTATTTCCACAATCTTGTTTTGTAGTGGGGAATGAGGGGGGGGGGTCACAGGTTCTTAATCTATGACACCCACATACATTTATAATCTTACTACTAATGTAGCCAAGTTCTTCATATTGTTAGGCAAATTATACAGAATGCCCCATATTGTTGTCATTCATGCCTACAGGATATCCGATCATGACTCCAACATACTATGACCAAAGCGGTAACCTGTTTATGGGAGGACCAAGGCCAGGACTGGGGACTCCAGTCAGACTGATGCCCCACGGTGCTGCTCCAGTGATGGTCAGCGGAGCTCAACAAAGTGAGTCATTTAATTCTGTGTTTATGGGTTGTTTGTACATGTTCTCGTAGATTTACGGGTTGTTTGTTCATGGTTTTGTATGTTTATGGGTTGTACATGTTTTTGTGTTATTATGGGTTGTTTGTATATGTTCTTGTATGTTTAGGGGTTGCTTGTATATATGTTCTTGTATGTTTAGGGGTTGTTTGTATATATGTTCTTGTATGTCTATGGGTTGTTTGTATATATGTTCTTGTATGTTTATGGGTTGTTTGTATATGTTCTTGTATTTTTATGGGTTGTTTGTATATATGTTCTTGTATGTTTAAGGGTTGTTTGTATATGTTCTTATATGTTTAGGGGTTGCTTGTTATGTTATTGTATGTTTATGGGTTGTTTGTATATGTTCTTGTATTTTTATGGGTTGTTTGTATATATGTTCTTGTATGTTTAAGGGTTGTTTGTATATGTTCTTATATGTTTAGGGGTTGCTTGTTATGTTATTGTATGTTTATGGGTTGTTTGTATATGTTCTTGTATATGTTCTTGTATGTGTAGGGGTTCTGTGCATATATGTTTTTTATGCCTCCAGGCTCTCACAGGATGCAAGGCAATCTATCTGTGTATCTGTGATAACGTTCTGTTGGGACTTCACCAGCCATTGAAGTTTTTACCCCCCTGTTTTAATCAACAAAAAAATCTTCATTTTTTGTCAAGTTCCGACAGCCAACGGATACAGCGTAATGATGGCCAATCAGGCACAGGCGCAGGCCCAACAGCAGCAGGCAGCTGCCCAGCAGGGCCAGCAGGGCAGCATGACCCACAGTGGTATGTCCATGTACACTAACGGTGCCGCGGCGGCCGCAGCCCAGATGCAGTCCAACCCCACCAGCGGAGGTGGTATGGGATCCTTTACGGCCCAGAGTCAGAACAGCGGTGCCTTTGGGAGCGGGACGTTCGGTGGGCTAGGAAATTCCATGGGACCAATCGGGACAGGTGCGGGTAATGACCTACTACGTCTAGATTTGAAAGATTTATTACAGAAATGTTCATCGCAGTCATAGTCATCATGAAATCAACTTTGAAGATTATTAGTATAAATGGTGTATGTAAGGGTAAAACAGTATATCGAACAGGTCTTGCTGAAGAAATCTCAACCTCTCACCCCTCATCTCATACCCACCCCCCCCCCCCCCCGAAACCACCGTCACCGTGAACAAATTGAAAAAAGTAAAATTGAAATGCCCGAGTACTTTAGAATGTGTGGATACTCTTGGGAGATCTAACAGAATTGACTACAACTTCTCGTAATCTCTTTGCAGGTATCGGCAGCTCGGGTACGGAGACGCCGACCCAGCGACGGGACTCGTTCTCCGGAGCCACAGGAGAGTACAAGCGTAGCCTGAGCATGAGCCAGTTTTACGGCAGCTCACCCCAGTTGGGTACATTCGGGATGTCCCCGACCCACACGGGATCCATGACACCACCACCGACACAGAGCACGTTGAGCGGGCTCGGATTAGGTAAGCGACTGTTTTCAGATTTGGATTGCCACACTGTAGAGAGGATTAAAGGGGCAGGGTAGACATCCACTGTACAGATAATAGATTTCCAAAAGATAGTTCTAAGAGAGGATTGTCCAATAGTGACATTCCTGGGAAGGTACTAAAACTTTGGGAAGTAGGACCTGACAAAAAACTGCCAAATTTTATTGTTTATAAGAATGCCAGAGGTCTTTGGAAATTCATGAATGTTTCAACCAGGAGTGCATCGAGTTTGGTCAACAATATCTGGCATTCTTAGTGAACCTCCCAAGTGAAACTCAAGAAAATGAGATTGCAATTTATCAAACTTTGACACCCCAAAATTGCCTCTAATGTTATTCCAATAAAACTCTTGACGAAAGTATTTATTAACTTCCATATAACCTTCCCTGTTCCCTCTGTTCACGATTAACATACTTTTACATACTACAGATCACCTGTTGGGCAGCGCGACTGGTTCCTGGTCCAGACCCAAGACGGATTGGGGTGGTAAGTCCTTTTTCAGCTTTTTATTGATACCAGTTTTGTAGGAAAACTTTGAGCAAAGCTGATCCAGTTTGCATGTATCTGCCGGGGGGGGGGGGGGGGGAATAAACAGGGAATGCTTGAGCGTTCACACTTTGTGAATTATTTTTCTGGTTTATGAAATTTTATATCACATTTATAAAAGGCTGAAAATAGTGTGAATCAGTGTTCAAATACTGTTATTTGTCTTTGCACTTGTGTAACCCATTTGCTGTTTTGCTATGTGATAGGTCTGACACATCATTTCCTGCTAGCAGGTCCACAAGAAGTCTTCAACAAGAAAGTGATATGAAGAGAATATTTTCTCCACAATCAAGTTAATTTATATAAGTTGGGTAAAATTTTAATGAGATGGTTTGGTATGAAATGAAAGTCTGGGAATGCTCAGAATGTTTTAAGTGGGTCAGTTGATGTTTGCAGTTGAACGTTAAATTGAAAGTTTTGTTTCAAAACTATAAAATACTGGAGTGGAGTGGCTGATACAATAGGTATATAATGTTTGAAAGTAGCAAGGCCAAGTAAAAAGGCAAACCTGTTTCTCACTGGGAAATTTTGAAGGATCGAAGACAGAAACGATATTTTTGTCAAAGTTACGGTCCTTAAGTCATTGCGGAAAGTTTTCACAATTATTCACTAAGGCATGCGTACTACTTTTTCATCCACGCTTCAAAAATAATGCACCAATATCATTTTGCTCTGTTGTTCACAGGGCAAACAAAAAAGTGCAAAAAAATTGTAAAATGGAGGAGGTGGGAATGAGAAACAAGTTTCATTCTTTTTTTTTTCCCCCTTTTTTACTTGGCCTTATCCTCGATTCTTCTGCGGAATCTGTAGATGTCAAATATCGCAGCGGGTCTACTTCGTCAACAGGCAGTGCAGGTTGGGGGTCCAGTTCCCTGTTCCCGCCTCGCAGCCTGAGAAGCTCCGCCTACATGGAGAAGAGCGCCCCCGGCAGGAGCCGTCTCCTGGAGGACTTCCGGAACAACCGTTTCCCGAACCTCCAACTGCGCGACCTACTCAGCCACTTTGTCGAGTTCTCCCAGGACCAGCACGGCTCTCGCTTCATCCAGCAGAAACTGGAGAGGGCGACCCCCCAGGAGCGGCAGATCGTTTTCCAGGAGATCATCGGGAGCTCGTACAAGCTGATGAATGACGTCTTTGGCAACTATGTGATCCAAAAGTTCTTTGAGTTTGGCACGCCGGAACAGAAGAAGGCCCTGGCCCAGAGGATCAAGGGAAGCGTCTTGCAGTTGGCGCTCCAGATGTACGGATGCCGAGTGATTCAGAAGGCCCTGGAGTCCATCACTGCGGACCTGCAGGTAAGCATAAACCAGTCCTGGACCGGCAAAACAAGCTCATTTACGTCAGTACGTTTTCACTCTCACTGGCGGTAAGGTATCCAGGTAACTGGTTTCAATCCCTTATGGCAGAAGTAATTTTGATTTAAATGTTGAATAAATTTTGCCAGGAATTTCATATGTAAATTAGGTTTTGCCATTTTCGATCATCTCCATGACAGAGGGGCCACAATGAGAGCAAGAAACTGAACAACAAGACTAAGAAAATTCATAGATTCTGAATTTTTTTATTCAGTCCTTAAGAAATCTATCACAATGGGGGAGAACTGTATGTGAAAGAGTAGCAAAGAAGTAGATGCAAATTTTTGGTAACGTCTCCTCTTTCATTTTTTCGTTGTTCCGTCTAGGTCGAGATGGTCAAAGAACTGGACGGACATGTCCTGAAGTGCGTCAAGGATCAGAACGGGAACCACGTGGTGCAGAAGTGCATAGAGTGCGTTGACCCTGTGTCCATGCAGTTCATCGTGGAAGCCTTCAGAGGACAGGTTAGTATTACAACCCCCTCAAAAAAGTGTTCTCGGCGAGATTTTCCATAATCTTTTTGGGACTAGGACAACCCTCCCCAAAAAAAACATGTGGAATGATTAGCCCGGCCCTACGCTGGGTGATGGGTTTCGTCTGATTAAACCGTGCTGTTGTGGTCGCAAAATGCTGCTCCACCGTCATTCTGCCCCAACTGGCGCCCAACGTGATTTAAGAAGACTGGCTAAAACCCTGGTTACTTAGTCTTATGCATTTGCACACAGCCGGCTCGTCCATGAATATTCATGTTGTGGCGGTCCAGTAGAGTCTGGCCAGACAGTCTTGTGGAGAGATAATTATCTCTGTGGGTCTGACCTGGTATTAGATTCTCTCCTGGTAGTACAGTGCGAATCACTAGAGAAACCAAAATGCCTGAATGTCTGGACCAGTGAGGAAAATTTCCTCGAAAGTTGTAATAAAGAACAGTTTAAGAATTTTGACCAAAGGTAAACATATTTGAATATCTAGCATATTTGGGACCAATACAGCATACCTTTAAAGGATCATTCATTTCTCAATACTTAAAAAAAAGATACTATATAAAAATATACTACCTGGACTGCTAGCATTATTTTCTTTATGGGTGTGCAATAAATGGAAATAAATTTTTGTGTCTCAGTTCATTACCAAACCTACTGTCATAGTGTCTACAGTACAGTACATGATTTGATTTTGGTGTACTACAATAACAGCTTAATGCTTTCCAACTGTGCAATATCTTTCACGTCTTTTTTTTTTAAATTGGTATCCATGCCATCGATCTGCTATTGTTACTATTATGTCTGTTTATTCATAATTATCTTCTTTTACTAATTGTTTTTGTTTTTAACAGGTTTACTCGCTATCAACTCATCCATACGGCTGTCGTGTTATCCAGAGAATCTTGGAGCACTGCACCCCAGAGCAGACAAAACCAATCTTAGATGAGCTTCACTCTCAGACAGAGGCCCTCGTACAAGATCAGTATGGCAACTATGTCATCCAGGTAACTGCAATGTGATTGTCCCCATAAGAGGAGGGGTAAGGGGTGGTTGGTAGGGGAGGCAGAACAGGGGGTCATTGTACCCGAAAGCAGACAAAGCCAATCTTAGATGAGCTTCACTCTCAGACAGGCCCTGGTACAAGATCAGTATGGCAACTATGTCATCCAGGTAACTGCAATGTGATTGTCCCCATAAGAGGAGGGGTAAGGGGTGGTTGGTAGGGGAGGCAGGACAGGGGGTCATTGTACCCGAAAGCAGACAAAGCCAATCTTAGATGAGCTTCACTCTCAGACAGAGGCCTTGGTGGCCTGGTACAAGATCAGTATGGCAACTATGTCATCCAGGTAACTTGATCAATTGATGCTTCGTTTATTTAAGGGGTGGGGGAGGGAGAGGGGCTGCACCACAGAACAGGCAATGCCAACACTAGATCAGCTGCTCTCTCCCGATGGACGCCTTGCTACGAGATCAGTAAGACGACTCCATCATCCATTCCATTTGATATATAGTGTTTTGGGGGGATATGATAACTCCTGAAATTTAAGGTAGTACTGTTGCTGTTATCGGTTTTTTCTTTTTTTGTTTTGTTTTTTTCGAGTATGTGTTAGGGTTTGAGTAACTCGTATCTGTTTTTGTTTTACAGCACGTGTTGGAGCATGGCAGACCAGAAGACAAGAGCAAGATAGTTGCTGAGATTAGAGGAAAAGTTCTGGTCTTGAGTCAGCACAAGTTTGCCAGGTGAGTTACTACAACCAGAAACTCTCATCAAGTCAGAAACAGGAGGGGTGGGGGGAGGGCTTAAAGATTGTCTGCTGGAGTAAGAGGCAGGGGGAGGGGGCTTAAAGATTGACTGGTGGAGTCAGAGAGATAGAGGGATTGAAGATTGTCTGTTCGGGTCATAGACAGGGGGGGGGGATTAAATAATGCTGCTTCTCAAGCACGTACAAGTTTTCTTGAACTTTCGTTCGCTAGGAAACTGCGTGTAACCATCAGTAAGGTTGCGCAAGGAGAGTTGTAAAACACCCCTTCTCAAATTCACTGGCAGAAATCTATAACAGAGGGACATAATATAAGATTGGGACCGCAGGCCTAGACTCACAATTTTAGCCATTTGTTGCTAAATAAAGCAAGTGCATAAAAATTTGGAATTTTCCTAAAGCACAACCACCCATCAGTCACTGTACAGACTCGCATAATCAGCCCAATAATATTTGCTGATAATAAGCCTGTGATACAGGGCCTATGGCAGATGTGGATTTCTATTGGCAAAAAATGATTCTTACAGCCATTTAGCCAGCAAATAACCTCAATAACAGAGGCCTGGGACTATTTCGCTTTGCCATCGGTCGGATGTTAAGCCAAGGATCTTTGTCATTAGAAAAAGCTATAACTAGGCGTGTGTCTCACGTTGGTAGACCTTACGCCCAAAACTGTAAGATAATCTTTCGTGTTTGACCCAACATTTTAAGTCTCACAGAGGGCAGTTTATTTACGGAGGGTCGTCGTTTACTTAACCAAACATTTTGGAGCACGTCATTTATGAATATTCATGTTTTCTTTTCTTCCAGTAATGCAGTGGAGAAGTGCATTACTCACTCCTGCCGTCCTGAGAGGGCCATCCTGATAGATGAGGTGTGCTCCTACAACGATGGGTAAGTTATCCCCATAATCCCATTCTCCCCTCCCCGCACCCCCAGCCTCTCTATGCCCCTCCTGCGATAGTACACACTGTCTTACTAAAGGAAGGACTGTGGGACATTTGAAAGAGTACCTCAGATTTCTCGGTACGGGGCATTGCTTGCCTTTCAAAAGTTAACTGACTGTCTGTCATAATTGGCACAGTCTTAAAAGAGTTCTCTTGTCTGTCAAGAAACAATACTCCACAAAATGAAGTTCAGAGTGAATGTAATGGACCGCTTGGTTGAAGTGGGTGGGGGGGGGTGAGGGGCAAATTGCAGAGTATCTTCAGGGAAAGAAAGATATACAAACGTACATTTCATAGCTTCATTGTTTTTTTAATCTTTTTTTAATTGTACTTGAACCTATCAAGGGTTAAAATCACCTGACAATCCAATAACTTCTGCCTTCTTACAAATTCTGGCAAACTCTTTGCTTTCTAGCAAACTCTTCTGCATCTCTCTACATCTCTCTCTCCTTCAATCTTACAGGAGCGGCCACAGTGCCCTGTTCACCATGATGAAGGACCAATACGCAAACTACGTGGTGCAGAAGATGATCGACGTGTCCGAGCCGAACCAGCGCAAGGTGCTCATCCGTAAGATCCAGCCCTACGTGATACACCTTCGGAAGTACCCCTACGGGAAACACATCCTCGCCAAGCTGGAGAAATTCTTCATGAAGAACAACGAAATCAACCCCTTTGTGTCGCCCCCGAACGGAACCCTGTGATCGCGCACGACGGGTGGTTGACGGGGGTGGTCGGTTGTTCTGACGAGAGAAAAGAGGAATCGTGGAATGAGAAGAGGGTGACCCCCTACGGTGGGGTAAAATTTTTCCTTTTGTTTTTTCTTCATATTTCTGACATTTATTCTTGTATTTAAAAACATTTAGCTTTAGAGAAATCATGTAGCTTTTTATTTGTTTATTTGGGTTGGTTTTTTTTTTCCTTTTTAAAAAAAAATAACGGTTCATTGTATAGACTCTAGAAGTCATCGATTACTAACACGCAACAAGATCAAAAGTGACGTCGGAGAAGACGCGAAAAATTACTGAAAAAAGAGCAAAAGTAATAAATCAGACATGGCAACCAATGAAAAAAAATTGAAAAAGAGGAGAGGATATTTTGAAAAAACGATGTCTCTGCGCGCAAGGGTGCGCGTCTTGAAGACAGGAGAGGAAGATTCTTCCTGTGGGGGAGGGGTGGGGATGGGGAGTGGAGAGGGGGGTGGGGATGGGGGAGTGGAGAGAGGTGAATAAGTTAACATGAAAGGCCAAGAAGGTGGTCAGCGTATTTGAAGCTCAAAAATCATGGTATTTTGGATTCCAATCATTGAATAGAAATCAGAAAGAGTTGAGGCAGATGGACGAAGACGGTTCATACCTCGCTCTCAAAGGAAGGAACCCGCGAGATAATTAAATATAATAGAAAAGTTCAACTTGTCACCGTCGTGGACAAAGGATAGGTTGTTAACGTGTACGGAAGATGGGAAAAACCCCAAAAAATGAAAGTGTTTCTATTTTGTTACATTATTTTTTGATGATAGCGTTTGAATTAGTCTGTATTAGATATACGTGAGTTTTCTCAGCGACTTGAGATCTAGTTTTTATCATGTTTGTAGTCTTTTTTCGTGTTTCTCTTCTGTTTCCTTTGGGTTTTTTGTTGTTCTTCTTTCCTTTTCTAATTTTCTTACTAGTTGCTTCTTTATGTAGGTGTTGCGGTGGTTGCGAGCGCTTGTGCACCGTTTAAGCTTGTGCCTGATGTGTAGCACGTTAGCGCTACAGATTTCTCCATCCCCAATTCAATTCCCATTCCGTATCCCTATATATCTCTCAAATCGATATAAACTATTGGTGGAACTTGTCTCAAAGAATCTCGTAAGAAACCTTTTCATCGGCTAAGCTAAATTCAGAGACGTTCTGGGAATTAGTGACGATTTGGTAGAACGTGTCTAGCCCCGATGGAAACGACTTCTTCATCAACTTTTTTAACGATGTGTCATTTTAACTTCTTTTTCGTTGTTGTTGTTGTTCTGATCAATGAAGGTGTGATTTGTGACCTGTGTGAAAGAATTCACAGTTGGTATCAAGTACACCTTTACTCGAGTGACTTTGTTGGGCTCCTAACCTTCTTGTATCAAAGTTTATACGAAACAAGGAAAAATCCAAGAAAGAAGATTTCTCCAATTTCTATGGTAGATATTGGCAAGGTTGCTTTGAAAGTGCCACCCACATTCGTTTTCTCTTCGTTCGATACGAGGAGAAGTTTTGTGATCGGCATAAAGACACAAAAAATTACCACTCTTTAAGGAAACAAAACATTCTTTAATATGTCAAGTTTTGCCATTTAACGAAGGTTTTTTTTCTTTTTCGGTTTTGCCGTTTTCTCTGTAAGTTTCAATCATGTGGATTGATGGAGTAACTCCCAGTATTTATTTTATTGATTTTTTTCTTGAAAGTAAAATGTGAAGTCTTTTAGGATTCTCCTTGGATTAAAACTGTACAAATAGTGCAGCTTTTCGTCCAGTAATAAGAACCACTTTTTGGTGGGTTGACTAAAACAGGAACATAACTATGTATCGAGGGGTCTCCCCTTCTGCCCCAAGCTGGCTTCAGTACCACTGTATTTCAGATTTATTAACCATTGTACTTTATTCTAGACACTTCTTGTCATATTGTTTTTTTTTTCTAAACTGTATTTAAAAGAGAGACATAACAGGTATGTAATAAGTAATCACTGTTTTTCTAAACTTTCATGTAGAAATTTATAAAACTATGGGTGCGAGCTACCGACTTTATTTTCATTGTTAAACATCGCGAATCATGAAACCTTGAAAATCATCGGGTTGGGAAGGTAAGGGTAAGAAAAGAATGAAAGAGAATAGGTAAAAAAAGAGCATTTTAAAAAAGAAAAAAATGGGAAGGAGACAAGGAAAAATTGAAAGGAAAACGTTATTTATATATCAGTCTCAGTATTACGTACCGGATTGAAGAGTTTTACGTGGATCATGAATTTGTACAACATTAACCAAATTACAAGTTTACTGAATGGTCATGTGATTTAGGTCAGATATGAATATTCATTGCGTGACCTGTTGTCGTCGTCGTTAAGCCTAGCCAACAGGTGTGCATACAGAGAGATAAAAGAATAACGTTAAAAGTTGGAATACAGGATGGAAGTCCAGGCATGAGTGATGATTTGGGGGAATTAATTTTTTCTGAACTCTGTTTCTTCCAGATGGGAGAACTGGGGAAGTTATTGTATGTTTTTTTTTTCTTAAATTCTCAAGGTGGTCCTTGCTCCTAATGATTCACAGAATATAAATTCAAATGAGTGTTTTTAACTTGTCGTTCGATGATCGGAAAGCAGCTCGTATTTGTCTTTTTCATTTTGGTTTGCGTCGGAGCTGCCCACCGTAAGGAGGGAAGGGTCCCATAGGTTGCACGTGACAGGGGGATCAAAACAAATGCGGGGTGTTTTCTCTGTGAGTGTGGTGTGCGTGGTTTTTTTTTCTCAAAGATTGCCAAAATTTCGAGTTAACCTTTCTGTTTTTTTGGTGGGTTTTTTTATTTTGTTTCCTCTTTTTTTAATTTTCTTGTAAAAGAGATAATAACAAGGTCTGTATATTAATATTACAACAACCTCCAACAAGGGTGATGGTGGAGGACAATTCGTCGGCAGGGAGATACGGATAAAATCAATGTCTCTATTGCTAAAAATGTACAAACGAACGAGCATTGAACCGTTTCTGTATAGGATGTGAAATATGACTTGAGCAAAACCGAAAAACAAAAAAATGAAATGGTTTCTCTTTAGAAACTCCAGCCTTACTGTTTTGCCTGCTGAGAGGTGTAAGGTCCCATCCTTACCGGGGTGGAGGGGGGGGGAGATGGATAATAGGAAGAAGTGTGGGCACATGCACAGGAGGCCGGAAGGGGGGGGGCGGGTGGGAGAGGAGTATAGTGTGTGCATAAGGGAAGCCAACAGCCAAAGTACACCAATTTTTGTATGAGAGTGTCTAAAAGAACTTTTTTGTAAAACGTTGTACAGTGTTCAAAAGTTATAACAAGATGAGCTCTTCTTCCATAAAGACTGTATTATTTGTTACATAAGAGGTACATATCTTGACCGATTTTTCGATCCATGTAAAAAAAAAACGAAGAGGTACGCTAGAGACAAAAATTCAGGGGATTTTTTTTTTTTTTCCTTTTTTCATAATGTACAAAACCTTTGTAAAAGTGAACAGGGGAATTATGCCCAACATCTTTTTTTTTTTCCTATTTTTTTTTTCTCGTAATGTATAGAAAACCAAAACCAAAATCTAGTTAACCTTTGTTCAAGAATGGTCGTGACCCAAGTTTTTGTTCAACAGTTGTACAGCGAGCCTATCATAGTTAAGACATTTCCGTCTCGATGGGGAGTGTCATCTATATATATATATATGTATGTATGTATGTGGTAACTTGCCAGAGAGTCTAGGTGCTACTTTTTGTCTCGTCACGGTTGTAAGTATGTACAGGGACACACGTCTGTGAAAAAGATATTACAAAATGTACATGTGATAGATAAGTTGGGGTGGGTGGGGAGGGGGAAGGGAGAAGTCAACCACGTGAAACAAAAAATGGCTACCCGGCCAAGTGTGTACACATTGATTTTACGCCACCTTTTATTATTATTTATTTGTTTTTTTCCCGGCATTTCGATAACTCTGTGTATTCTTTAACTACTGCTGCAGCTAATGTTCAAAGAGTTGTGTAAATTTTGGTCCCATTCTGCAATGTACGCTCGAAATGTCTTCGTTTTTTTTTTTTTTAAATTTTTAATCACTATCGTCCATGTATTATTAATTTTTTTTGGCCCGTAGGTGCTAGCATTTTGTACATTGGTTGTATAAAAAATAAAAATTGTAGAAATGACCTTTTCTTTTGTTGCTAAGCCCTACACCGGCCCCCCTCGTGTAAGTCAGTCGTCGTTCCTCGATCCTGTGTACAAAAAAAAGACGAAGAAGAAGAAGAGAATGATTGAATAAGTTGTATTTTCTTTGTAGGTATGTTTGTGTAAATGGAGCAAAGTTTGTATAAAAGAAGAGATAAAAATGATGCTACCCTTGCTAAATACTTGAACAGAACGTTGAATATTCATAGTATGTAAATAGTCTGCGTTAAAAAAACGACCACACCATTAGCCACGATGTATAGTGTAATAATTTTTTTTTCAGCCCCCATGGCCCCCTTTTATTTCTCTTTCGACTTTTCTTCTGGCCCCCCACCATTGTTTTGCGACATTTTTGCCACAAGAACCAATTTAGAATTCTGTATGAATAAACATTTCTCTCAATTCGAATTAAAGACAATTGAGAAATAATAGATAATGGAAAAATTACATATTTGCTAGAATTTTGCAATGCATAAGAAACAAAGTTGTGCATAGGAGGGAGTTGGGGAGGGTGGGGGAGAGGGGAGGGGAAGGGTTATCAGCAGAGAAAGTGAATTATATTCCTCTGAATTTGCAAAAGTTAAAGATTTCCCATAGCTTATTTTCAGAGACAGTAATATGAACGGGAACAAGCAAATTGTCTGTTGCGCCAAAAGGAAGATTGAGGCGTTAGTTATTGGAATGCAACCAAGCAAGAGGCATGCTTCTGAGGCTTCCCCATGGGTCACGATCCCCCCTCCAAAAACTAAAAGGAAGAGGATTGTGTATTTTCTTAATGCTCCATTTGTATTTTTTTCGGGCTTGTTTGCTCAATAAAATGATGTCAAAAACTTTCAAATATATGAATACTGTACAGTTTGGTATAGACTTGACTTTTGGGGCCCTTAGTTTTTGTTATGCATAAATTTGAATACTACTTCTACTTCTGTTACGCCTTGTACAAGAGGTTGGCTTTCTACTGCTAATGTAGTGGTTGTTTAAATTAATGTGTGGTTTAATCTTTGAAAAAAAAAAAATCTTCTTTTTGAACAAAAAAAAAAGTCTTGTATTTTATGTATGACAATGTAGTTATGTAAAACAAACTCTTTCTTCTTTGTTAGATAATCTATTTGAATTGTGTCACATTTTTTGTTTTAAAAAAAAGGACAAATTTTTATATCAGGTTTGTGTAAAATCTCTTTGGAAAAATGGTTTTTAAAAGGATCTAGTAGGTATTGTTTATAATGTAGAGAGGTAAAAAAAAGTTAGAAAAATGGACAGAAAAATTAGAATTGCAGCAATTTTATTTCGCTAGTTATTTGCTTCTGCGTTTTGAAACTGTCCCCCTTATTCTTTCTTGTTTCATTTTTCGAAACAGGTTCTTGACTTGACCGTTTTTATTTTTGTTTTAAATCGACCGTGAGTAGATTGTTTATTCCATAGCAGTACAGAATTGGGCCACTTTTACATTGTAATATTGATCCATATTAAATGCTTTATTTCACCTTTTTTTCCTCACAGAATTGTCTCGAATTCTTTGCATTTCTTGCAGAAAAAGCAGACCATTTTTGTGCCCCCTCTTTCCCTTTCTGATGCTACGGTTTAAGTAAACTTTGACCAATGAACATTTCGAAGGTTTTTCTGTCTTAGTTTAAACTCCAGATAAGGTCTCTGCAAGTTTTTGTTTCATTTCATATTTTCGCTTTATTTGCTTGAAACGACCAAGCAATGTCTTTTCCAAATATAGAAGGAAATATTGTTTAAAATAAAATTAAAAAATGCAATTTCTCTTGGCCAAGAATCTGAAAGATATAAGAATGGCGTTATATCTTGGCTAGCCTATCGTGCTAAGTGATATGACAGATTCCAGCCTATGCTCGTACAAACCTTACCCAAGATTTGCTTTGCTTTCGCTATCAATTCAACGCAACACAATCGGTCATCGCGTCTCTGCACGTGCATATGTTAACTCACGAAGGTGATAACCGTGTGGAGGAACCGACATCGGTAAAGTGTTGAATTCACAGACCGGTTACCGTTTGCGGGGAACTTCTGTACAAGCTAGGTGGTATATTGACTATCCCATGGTCCATGAGTATTTGACCCTATGAATATTTTAAAGTAAATTTAGTCGTCAGCTTCCTGTAGTCTCAATCATTTTTCATCATCATCATTATAATTATTATTATTATTGTTATATTTCTTCTTATGATTTTTATTTGCGGTAGTGCATACAAAACATGAAATTGTATACATATGGGTTTGAACATTTCTGTAATAAAGTTTGCATGATTGATTCCAATTCGGTTGAGTTTTTCATTTTTATTGCGTTTTATTTTTCTTTGTCGTTCTTTGAGATATTTAGCCGTTTCAAATATTTTTCTCCGGCCTATTTGGGATTTTTGGTTGGTTGAAAGTTATTGGAAATACGTACTGTTTCTGTTGTAACGGTGTCTACAAGTGCCTTGTAACACTCACACTCGGCAATAATTTCAGTTTTGTTATCTCCATAAATAATGCAACGACGGGTAAACGAGTCCAAGAGGAAACTAAACCAATAGCCAATTTCTCAAGGAGACCCATTGACACACTAAACAGCACTGAAATGCGCTAAAAAGTCTGTATTGATCAGAAAATATATCATCATTTTGGGGTTCAACTTTATTCCCACCGTCTCTTCCTCACCCCCCCCCATCCCTCACCCCCCCCCCATCCCTCCCACCTGTACGAATAGAACAATTTTAATACTTCCAACACAAGGTTAGCGCGTGATATTAAAAGTATTTGTGATGTTCATGAGCTGTACCAAATATAGAAAGATACTTTAATGCGGGATGTTAAAATGGTAGATGCCCCCCCCCCCCCTCCCCTTCTAAATTATCACCACGCCATCCCTGACGCTCAGTTGTACCCCCTACCACCATATCTAACTCGTTCTTAGCCATGTGCAAGATGTCGAACACAGACCGTGAAAGAGCCTTACATGAATATGTTACGTAAACCTTTCAAACTGCATGCGATCTTTGAAGTAAAACGTGATTTGGTTAATCCCTTCGACACCTCGTTAGCGTATTAACTCAAACTGTCTATTGATCTCCTTTGATTTCATCCATCAGTGTGGAATAAATGGAACATCAGGTGGTAAGACCCTCTTAATAGAAACATTCCAACGTCATACTGGGCCCTTCACTGGGAGGCCACGGGTGGGCCCGATTGGTTCTATGTTTAAATAGCGGACCGATGCAAATTTGTTTTATGATTGTATAGATCGATCGTGTAAGCAAATACTTTTCATTAGGAATATAATCCTGGCTTTTGAAAAGAAAGAAAAAAATTACCTCCGAGTGTTCGCTATATGTAGATTTAAGAAACTATGGGAGTTGTCCTTCATGTTTATATATTCCTGGTACAATATAAAAGTCATGATTTGAGTGGCCCGAAATTTAAGAAAATCAGAAGTACTCAAAGTTCCCTCATTTTGGAGTCGATGTTTTAAAAATAAGAAAAGAAAATTCTGTTGATTATCGCCTCCCAAAACAATAAAGAGGCTATTAATATGGCATAAGGATTTGATATTCAAATTAAAGTGTCTTTCGAAAGACAAGAGAATCTGAAACTATTATAGACCGATTTATACTAAAATGGGCGCCACCACTTGAAGCAAATTTTGGCATTTAAATACAATAAATATTATGTTCTGATACAAAGAGTTTCATATTCAAATTATAGTGTCTTTTGAAAGATTCAAAACATTATTTGGCACTGTTTTAGTCTAAAGTCAACTCAAAAGGGCGCCATCCATTCTCTTCATCAGTTTGGGAAGATTCTACAAAGTCATGATTTTGGCCGAAATTTGACAAAATCATAAGGCTATAGCTTTCGAAAATGATCAATTTTGGACGAAAAATCAAGGTTGTGATATCTCAGTCTTGATGTTCACAATGGATTCATATGGGTCAAAGCTACATTTCTCTCTAGTTAAAAGTGAAATTCCACTCGATTTGTGGCATTTAAATGCAAAAAATATATGTTATGATATAAAGATTTCATATTCATATTTTAGTGTCTTTTGAAAGATTAAAAACTACATTATTTGGCACTGTTTTAGTCTAATGTCTACTCAAAAGGGCGCCATCAGTTCTCTGCATCAGTTTGGAAAGATTCTAAAAAGTCATGATTTTGGCCGAAATTTGACAAAATCATAAGATTATAGCCTTCGAAAATGATCAATTTTGGACGAAAAATCAAGGTTCTCATATTTGATTCTCGATGTTCACAATGGATTCATATGTTTCAAAATTACATTTCTCTCAACTTAAAAGTGAAATTCCACTCGAATTTTGGCATTTAGATGCAATAAATATTATGTTCTGATATAAAGAGTTTCATATTCTTATTATAGTGTCTTTTGAAAGATTGAAAACATAATTTGGCACTGTTTTAGTCTAAAGTCAACTCAAAAAAGCGCCATCCATTCTCTTCATCAGTTTGGGAAGATTCTAAAAAAGTCATGATTTTGGCCGAAATTTGACAAAATCATAAGGCTATAGCCTTCGAAAATGATCAATTTTGGACGAAAAATCAAGGTTCTCATATTTAATTCTTGATGTTCACAATGGATTCATATGGTTCAAAACTACATTTCTCTCAACTTAAAAGTGAAATTCCACTCGAATTTTGGCATATAGATGCAATAAATATTATGTTATGATATAAAGAGTTTCATATTCTTATTATAGTGTCTTTTGAAAGATTGAAAACATAATTTGGCACTGTTTTAGTCTAAAGTCAACTCAAAGAAGCGCCATCAATTCTCTTCATCAGTTTGGGAAGATTCTAAGAAGTCATGATTTTGGCCGAAATTTGACAAAATCATAAGGCTATAGCCTTCGAAAATGATCAATTTTGGACGAAAAATCAAGGTTCTCATATTTAATTCTTGATGTTCACAATGGATTCATATGGTTCAAAACTACATTTCTCTCAACTTAAAAGTGAAATTCCACTCGAATTTTGGCATATAGATGCAATAAATATTATGTTATGATATAAAGAGTTTCATATTCTTATTATAGTGTCTTTTGAAAGATTGAAAACATAATTTGGCACTGTTTTAGTCTAATGTCAACTCAAAAAAGCGCCATCCATTCTCTTCATCAGTTTGGGAAGATTCTAAAAAGTCATGATTTTGGCCGAAATTTGACAAAATCATAAGGCTATAGCCTTCGAAAATGATCAATTTTGGACGAAAAATCAAGGTTCTCATATTTAATTCTCGATGTTCACAATGGATTCATATGGTTCAAAACTACATTTCTATCAACTTAAAAGTAAAATTCCACTCGAATTTTGGCATATAGATGCAATAAATATTATGTTATGATATAAAGAGTTTCATATTCTTATTATAGTGTCTTTTGAAAGATTGACAACATTATTTGGCACCTTTTTAGTCTAAAGTCAACTCAAAAGGGCGCCATCCATTCTCTTCATCAGTTTGGGAAGATTCTAAAAAGGTCATGATTTTGGCCGAAATTTGACAAAATCATAAGGCTATAGGGCAAAATCATAGGGCAAAATCATAAGGCCTTCGAAAATGATCAATTTTGGACGAAAAATCAAGGTTCTCATATTTAATTCTCGATGTTCACAATGGATTCATATGGTTCCAAACTCCATTTCTCTCAACTTAAAAGTGAAGTTCCACTCGAATTTTGACATTTAAATACCATAAATATTATGTTTTGAAATAAAGAATTTCATATTCATATTATAGTGTCTTTTGAAAGATTGAAAACATTATTTGGCACCGTTTTAGTCTAATGTCAACTCAACAAATCGCCATCGATTCTCTTCATCAGTTTGGGAAGATTCTAAGAAGTCATGATTTTAGCCGAAATTTGACAAAATCATAAGGCTATAGCCTTCGAAGATGATTAATTTTGGACAAAAAAATCAAGGTTCTTATATTTAATTCTCGATGTTCACAATGGATTCATATGGTTCCAAACTCCATTTCTCTCAAGTTAAAAGTAAAATTCCACTTGATTTGTGGCATTTATGTTATAAATACTACATATTCAAATTCTAGTGTCTTTTGAAGACTAAAAACATTATTTGGCACTGTTTTAGTCTAATGTCAACTCAAAAGGGCGCCATCAGTTTTCTGCAACTGTTTGGGAAGATTGTAAAGTGTCATGAATTTTGCCGAAATTTGACAAATCCTTACAAAATGATCATAAAAAAACAAAGTTCTCATAATTCAGTATCGATGTTGATCATATATTTATATGGTTCTAAACACATTTACTTAACCATGAAATTTTGCTCGAATTTTCCCACTTTTGTAGAATATATGTTTAATTAATATAATGAAAAGAGTATATGAATTAAGGTATAAATATATTGACATTAAAACTATACTGGCATTTCAAGATTATGAGTTGGCACTCGTCTAGTTTGATGTAAATTGATATATACGCAATCTGCTATTCCCATTTTTGGTTGAAATTTGAGGGTCTCACAAACCTTCAGGATTTGATGTTTCAGAGACATTCTTTCTCTTGGCGTTTTTATCATGAATATCTCAAGATAGAATTTTAACAGTCTTGATACTGAAATAACTGTCATCATAAGGTCATGCTAATAGGTTCAATAGTTTAGATTAATTATTACAGAAAATAACCAAGTTAATGAAAACATGAACAACTGAAGCACGTGTGGCTTAACAATGATTTTCAATTTAGACTTGATAAATAAAATATACTGTGTGATATCTCCCAAATGGAATACCGATTTTCCTAAACTGTCAGGGGGGAGTCGTTCATGAATGTTATCCCTTCCCATATAGCCTAGGCTAATATCGATGGTTGGGTCTATGTCTCAAATGAGGCATGATAGCATTGGTTTTAGTACATCAGCAATGTTAACGTTTTATATTTTGACATTGTAGGAAAGAGAAACAACAAAGCGAAAGTAGGATGTTTCAGTTCCTAGTGGCATTATGACGTCATTATGACGTCGTAGAGTTATCAATATGACAACTCCATAGACATGGCATTAAAGCTAGGATATCACCTAAACGGAACAACATTTTTCGTAGCTGTTTAGGTTAGTTGTTCTTCACGAAGATGTCTCTCATATAAGCCAAAGATCATGGTTCGGATCGTGTATTCTTTAAAGGTCTGCTGTATTGACCCCAACTATAGCACGCTATCATGGAAACGTTTCTTGAGATTACGTAATCGACCTGCCTTGGTAATTAAATGACCTCTCTTTTTACCAGTTCGTCTGCAACGCCTGCCACATAGTTTGTTCATGTAAAAGGGTCTTGTGTGAACGCTGTATGATTATCTACAACGTTGACATGAACATATATATTGCCACACAGTGTTTACACAAAGAGTCTAGTGGTGTTAAGAAGCGATGCAGGCTTTTTCTATTTCATTTTATATATCACGTTAATGGTTTCTGTGGTATTTTATTGCCACTCTGGTCCAATACGGATATTGATAATCCTCCTCTTCCCCCGGTCTCATACTATCTAGCCCCCTCACCCCATCACGTGACTATATCACATTATCACTACTATGAGTTGCTAAACATTCGTAGCCTATACCCGGAACCAATATATTTGGATTATTCTTCTCCAGGAATTTCCCGTTTTGGCTGAAGTTCACTGTTTACCAATTATTCGTGGGTCGGTCAGACCATGGAGGTAAAACAGACCTCCATGGTCAGACCATAGAGTTTTACCTCCATGGTCAGACCATGGAGGTAAAACTGTTTTGCTACTTTACCTCCATTATCAGACGGACAAAAAGTTGCAACAAAGTTCAAACTTAACATCATCATGTATCTTTAAGTCAGTTACTTGAGCACGATGTGTACATGTTTTGCAGTCATGATTCTACGTAACCGATGATGAGTCTACCCAGTTAGATAATCTCTTTTCAAGCCGATTGGAAAATCAAAATGGCTTTTTACGCTATTTATAGTATATCGTTAACATTATACCTATTGTACACACTGGTTCTGACTCAATTACAAATTTGAAAGGCAGAACTTCAAAAGACCGAAAGAGAATACTGACCGCGGTGGCGAGTCTGTCTGGGAATTATCACGGTATAAGAATAAATCGAACAACACGGCAACAATGCTTTATTCTTTGAAATCAGTCAGAGCTTAATTAGGGGTACAAACAAAAAACGTCGCTGTTATTTTTGGAAGCCAAGCACAAAAGAATGCTGAGCCGCAGGAACCAAAAGAAGATTACGTGAGCGACTTTTTTAGTTATCAATTAGGTTTATTGGGAACGGAAGAAGAGAAGAAAAAAAAAACAATGAGATTAAAACAAAAACGTGACGATGAAGATGTACCAATACTAGTTTGGAGGGGGGGGGGGGGTCATTTTGACTTCCTTTCGATTTAAAAATAGACCTTAATCATGATATGAGTTATTCTAAACAGTGACGAGGCAGTCGAGACGCAGTTTGGACCTATCCATGTCCCCCTACCCCTTCCCTACCCCTCCAACGCTCTCGTGCGAAGGTAGCCTATTCACAAGGGAATTCAAATATGTATATATATATATATATATATATATATATATATATATATATATATATATATATATATATATATATATATATATATATATATATAGATATATATATATATATATATATATATATATAGGAATTACGGAAAAACTGTTAAACAACTATGCTGCATTTAGAGAAAGGCTGGATCTCGAGTGAGATACAATAATTAAATTAGGTAAGTGATTGGAAGTTAAACAGCCAATATATATAATTATATATATATATATATATATATATATATATATATATATATATATATATATATATATATATATATTAAATCCCGGGATGCCCGGGTTCGAATCCCGGTGGAGGCTGGAAGTTTTTTCACTGTTCTGGATCTTCCAACTCACTACGATTTCAATTATATATATGTTAATTTGCCTTTGTCGTTTACCTCCATTGCATTAACATAAAGTCTGTTCAAGGTATCTCTTTCGAGATCCGGCTTTAGGAATCACAAATAATTTCGAGTAGGTTAGCATCATGTTTGATCTCTAGAGTATAAGGCAAGCATGAAGATGTTTAAGAGTATTTTACGTTTGATGCATTTCAAAGGAACTATGATAAAATCATAGGAAATATGTTCAGATATAAACTACATCGTTTTGTGCAATTAAGAATAAGAATTAATTCATTTTGAAGAACAAACTGCTATATAACAAGTTGCTAAGTTTTCACGGCAATTTAGCTGGTTACAACTTGGATTAACAAAACAGATGAACGGCTACCTCTAGAGATTCCATTTTTTAAATGTATATTTATATGCTTAAATATTTATATAATACAGAATAAGAAAACACCAGTAAGAGGGCATTGGTGATATAAACATGAAGCATATGCTACGTGGCCTATTTAAGTAAAATTTGTCAATGCCACTTGAGGTTCTCACTACATAATATTCCGTTTCACTGTATTGGAATTCTAGAATGCTTCAACCACTAAAAGAAGATATCTTTCGCAATTGACCTCGGTTCGGTAAACGTCCGATTTACTTCCTCAGCTTACAATGTCTTTACATGTTTTCTTTTTTCTTCTCTTGGTTATCAATATAGGACTACCTAACTTACTTGGCGCTACCTCACCTCAGCTTGAAAATTGCTTGAAGGAACGACCAAACAATAACGATTACGTCATCATGATATGTTCAGCTACGTGATATTGACTGAGTAATCAAGACAGGCTCATTGAGAGCAATCTACAACCGTTCAACACAGGAAAATTCTATATAACCACATAGGTTAGGCTAACAACTTAGGCTAAGTCAAACATGCTTTACAAATTCAAAGTTAGCATAGCAGCTTAGGCTTGTACTTAAGTTAACAATGTATGTAATTTGAGAGATGTTAGCAGTTTGTTATGTTTGCACAATTCTTTGTTCTGCTGCCTCTGTTGTTGTTCGTGAATTCTTATGTAGTCCGTAACGGAAAGATTTGAGACATGAAGTGGAATTTGTCGTTGTAGGACTAAGAGTTAATCATTTGTAAATTATATATATATATATATATATATATATATATATATATATATATATAAACATATGGTCCTACCAATATATATATAAAAGCGATTACCAAATGATCGAAATGGTCAATAAGCTTGGTCGGTATCGGAGTAACTCGCGCATGCCCATATCCTCTTTACGAGACTCGAAGACACTACTTAGACTAAATTTGCGTCAAAACTGACTAAACTTAATTTTCCTGTGAAAAAAACCTTTGACAAAAGCAATTCCACCCGACTGACGATGAAAGCCAGGTCCCCCCCCCCAGCCCTCTTACGGACGTGACTGAAAAGACTCCAAAGTGAAAACACAAAACTTTTTAGACGTCAGGTTGTGAGGTATTTGGGCACATTTAGACCATGCGTTATAGCTTTTAACGTTTTTACACCCCAACATCATCCTGTCCCCCTCCCCTCCCGACTCCTTCTAAATCCGGGCCAGCTCACTGCCTGTATAGTGTTAAAACAGTTTCTCGGCAGCAGAATACATTAAATAATACGGAATACAGCTGTACAGTGTAAAACCTAATTCATTACTCATTTTCAGGAAAAGCCTCAATTGTGTACATTTGTAATCAGCTCTTAAAAACTCATGTAAACAAATGAGAATTGCAGCACACCTTTTAGTGACTTCAGTATTTTTTTTTATGATAGCCACTTTACAGACAAAGGATTGTAACCCGGTCTCCCTTGATAAAGCTTAGAAGCGCTGTATACGAAATCGGCCTTTGTGATTCTCTGAGTAGATTCTTTATGCATAAGTTTGGCCTCTAAGACAATCCATTGTTTGTTAATCTGTTAAACAGGAGGGGCGGTGTAGGGTGGAGTGGGGGGTTGTACAGATATCTAACATCCTATCGACTAATAAAGACCACTGTTAAGTTTGTGTCTCCTTTGGAATGTAAAAAAAAAAACACTCAGTTGGTTCAAATTGCTAACATTAACAACAGAAAACTGACTAAACTTACTTTCCTCAATATGAGAAAGTAATGTATTATTTAACAGATTATGATGTTTTACCTCTCACCTATACTCACGGCTGGTCTTGACCTTTGACCGATTGCACTACTAATGATAAATACCGCTCTTAACAGTGCAAACTCAACCAAAGTTGCAACTAAGTTATGAAAAATACATTAATTTCAAGGTCTCTTCATTATTTTTATACTCAACTTGTTATAGTGTATTTATTGAACATGAAATCAGCTTCTGAGGTGAATGGATCGAATTAAATTCTAGCCAGTGAAGTGTCTCCGGCCTTTCAAAGTCCAAGTTCTCCTTAATGTTAGGTCTGTTAAAGTAAACGATGTAAAATATTTATTTAAAAAAAAAATCATGAAGATAAGTGACTTTATACATGAAACTACGAGTTGAGGATTGCGTCCGAAGTTTTCTAAGTTTTTTTCTGTCATCAAAGTCAATGGTTAGGTGGTAAATATGTCCAAGTCCAAGATCACCGCGAGGGTCTCAGGCTTTATGGCTTGATATAAAGCCCGCCCTCTATTTATCTCCAGTATGTATAATCCGTATCGCCGTTTCCCTGGCAACGCCATAGTCTTCATCATCAGACGATAATGAGAATGGATTTCGTCGTGCATTATCGACTTCCGTTATCCAACATAAAATACGATTATTAAACTCTTCGTCAACGATGACGTCATCGGCTTCACTTTCCCGCGATGTATTTACAATTTCTTGACTTCTTTCGGTGACGTTTTTGTCTTTCGATAATCCATTCATTTGAGGGTCTTTACCGTATTTGTCTCCATATTTCATACTTGATGACGTCAAACGTTCGTTGAATGCTGTGATATCTTTACTTAGTAACGTCGGACTTAAGCTCTGTCTGCGAAGCGCGAGATGCGCGCGTTGTTTTGCCAGTGCATTCGGTAACGGCAGCAATGATTGACTGTTCCTTCTACCAATTTTTAATATTTTCTTCGAGTTAACTTTCGCCACTGTTGTTGGCTGATTAAGTTTATTATTATTTCCGTCTAATCCTTGGAAGTCTTTACTTTCATTACCTATTGTAGAGTCGACTCGTCCATTCCGTGCCACGTGACTCACTGAAGAGTCCGTAACGTCTTTCAGTGACGACTCCAACTGATCAAAAGAAAATTTCGAGTTTGAAAAAGAATTATCGTTGGATGACTTCTGATGTATCAAGTTGTTTTCGATTGGAGGAAGACCAAACGTCACTTCCGGTGCGCTACTCCGTCTCGCTAATAAACGACGTCGGAATTTTTGACTAAACATGGCGTTATCTGATTGGTCAGATTGATCAGGTGACCATTTGCCTGTCGTCGAAGTCCTGCGGCGACTTTTAATTGGGGGTTTCGGTATCCTGTGATGGTCCGTTTCCGCTTTAACCAGCTCCTCGACCGGTTTCATTTCTGAACAACCACTCGTCCATGGTACAAGTGAAATATGGTTTGCGTCTCGTTCCAACATGATGTGAAAAGTATGTTAGCAAATAGGTTGACTGACAAAATATGTATATTTTTATGCAATCAATGCATGAAAATGGTTCATGTATTCCCTTATAGAACTATATCCAACAAAAATGAAGGAATAAATTGACCACGATTCGACATCTTTTCAATAGATTGATATTTCAATCCGAGTCAATGTTTGTTTCAAGTCCTGACGCACTTTCCCTACACCTCAGATGAAACACACAAAATAAAATACAAAATATATGATGTTGCACAATAAATCAATCACGTGAAGAAGTATACGTAGGCCTAGTAAATGATTAGCCTTTCCAATGTTGCGTCCATATGAATGCCCCTAACAGAAGGCGTATGTGTTTATGGTAAACCTTCTAAAAGTTTAAAACTCTGCAACATATATCTCAAATCACATTAAAAAGAAAAGAATCCTCCACGTGATTTCAACAAACGGTTCCGTTTCAAAATAATCTTTGGATAGGCCTACTCGATGTATTTCCAAGATAACCAAAAAACTACTGAATACTTCAAAATTCGCTCATATAAACATTCTGAACAAATGAATGTAAAACAAAGTCCTGAGTAACGTGTTAGGATAGAACCAGCTCGATGCATCTAAAAAACAGAACTGTTAACATCCGTCCAGAAGGACAGGCTTTCAAAGAATAACGGTATCAAGGCTGTGTGTGTGTTATTGGTTATATCATGTCAACGGAGATGTGGATTGGATTGCAAATAGAGGGGGTTGTTTACTTAATGTACATTAGGATAGATTTAACGCAGATAATATGCAGTAGCTCTGCTTTTGAAGGTAATCATGATATACAGGACTAGGGAGAAGCTTAACTTTTTTTTTAAGGGAAACCCAAAGCTTTTCCAGAGGGCAGGCAGAATCGATTTCTGAAAAATAAGTGGGGAAGGGCCACAGAGGGGTAACGCCCCGGGCCCAGGAGTCAATTGTGTGTTTTTAAAACTAGAAGTTTATCTGAAATGTACCATAATCTTTTTTAACTTTTTGTAATGAGAATTAAGGTATCATTTCTTCTTTCAAGAGTGTCTTTCTCTTGAGAAATTAAGAACAACTTTTCATTAAAAAGGACACTTTTTCTTGTGGAAATGAAACAAATAGTGCGGAAAGAACAACTCCCATTGTGGAAATTTCTGGTACATAATGCAAAGAACGTTCAATTTTGATGGGGCCTTTGAGATGGTTTTGCTTCCTCAAGTCAAAGGCACATGCATTTCGTAGGTTATGTACCCCATCCCCCCTCCTTCCCCAACCTCTTTCGACGCCTATGACCCAAGTTATAGTTGACTTTCCAGAATGCATTGAGTCATCGCTACTAACATTTAAGCCTTCCATCGATCAGAGAGATCAGCGACTCAAAAGCTTTACAAAAACTAATGCAACCCATTTAAAAGGGTTTTACGTATAATCGTAATTGGTCGATCTATACAGTCACAGACATAATTAGCACATTCAATGGAAAAGTCAACATCGTTGGAATTAGACTTGAAGTACAGAGATGACTAAATTTTGAGTTTATTCTCATATTTTTGTTTTCAACTTGAGTAAAACATCCCGTTTTCTGCGTAAAGTTGGTAGGTAATAACTAAGTAAGGAAGAATACATTAACATTATTGATGCAAACTCCAGCCGGGCTGATCGAGAACTATCACTCAGTGACTATCTGTACTAAAAGTGTTCACTGACATCCTAAGACGTTTGTGTGGTAAACTTAGCTGATGGGTGTCATAAAAAAAACCTTTAAAAGTTAAAGGAAGGTCCAAAACTTCGATTCTTGCTAACATCACAAGAAATTTCTGCCATTTTTGTTAAGATATACTAGATCAAACAATATCAAGGGCGTAGGAACCGGGGGGGGGGGGGCTGGGGGGGGGGGGCGCCAGCCCCCCCCCCAGTGAAAAATGTGGAGGGGCGGAAGTATCATTCCGCCCCCCCGGTTCGCAAGTCAGAAAACCCCTTTTTCATTTCCAAATGAGAAAAAAATCTCATTTGGAGCACCAAATTGCATCTAAGGCCAGGTGAAAATACAAAATTAAGTTCACAAAATGGAGAGGGTGTTGAAGTGTGCTATATTGCACCAAATTGCATCTGAGGCCACCTGGAAATGCAAAAAAATCCAAAGGGGAGGGGGACACCCCCTCCCCTTAGACCCCTCCCCCAGGCCGGCCATCAGTCTTCAGCCCCCCCCCCACTCAAAAGTACCTTCCTACGCCACTGAACAATATTAATGCCCTAATACAGACTCTGATCTTTCCCGACCTCTCACCCATGTCAGGCTTTGTCTCCCCACCCCTACCCAACCCCCAACTCCGCCGGCATCTTCCACCCATAAGTAGGATCTCGATACCCATAGCTAGGTCTCTCTTTCATTCCCTACCATGGCGACGTCTCCCCTGCCCTTTTTACTCCTGACGGTATCACCCTTTATTGGTCCATCCAGCTTCTACCCATGTTTATATCATCCCTCCTAATCCGACCCATGGTGAGGTCTCCGTTCACTCCCCCCCCCCCCCAGTACCCTCCAAACACACACACCTATGGTTATAGGTTTCTTATTTTCATTCATGGTTAGGTCTTTCTGTTCCTCTCCCATCCATGGCTAGGTCTTTTTTTTTTTTTGCTTTTAAGCTCATCAGTTTCGCCTCCAGTCTTTTATATTTCACTAAGAACTTCAAAATTACAATCCCATGTTGGTATCGACCAAAACAATTCATTCTAACACAATGAAAACGAAATAAAAATAAAAATAAAAATAAAAATAAAATAAAACTGTTAGCAAACTGCTTATCCACTAGAGAGCCTGTGTATTAGAATGTGTAAAAGTAAATTGGCCTGACGTTTCGATCCTAGCAGGATCTTCTTCAGAGGCTAAATGACAAGTTACAGTAACAGAGGGGACAAAAACACGCACAGAATACAGACAGGTTAATGAGCAAGGTGAACACAATGAGATGGATGAAAGGGGATTATAAGTAGAAAGCAACAGGAGAAGAGAAGAGGAAGGAGATAAACTGTGGAGGGACAAAGAGAGGATTAAAGGCACAGGGTAAGGAATAAACTGGAGAGGGACAAAGACAGAAAGGTGTGAAGAAATATGGAGGGGAAGAGAGCTGTGAGAAGAAGAGTGAAAGGGGGGGGGGGGGGAGGGAGAAAGGGGAGAAGGAGTAGGGAACAGAGGAAAGTTAGTCATGTCCTTCCTGAATGTTCAGCCCATGAGGTTGAATGGTACGAAGGCGTTGCATCCAGAGCCTCTCTCTGCTGATTCGTACTAGGTCAGGACGGCTACCTAAGGATTCAATCCCCTGTAGGGACATGTCGTTAATGGTATGGTTGGGAAGGTTAAAATGTTCTCCAACTGGGGTCTCAGTCTTCATGGTGTTGACTGTGGATCTGTGACCATAGAATCGCTTCTTGAGGGTGGTTTTGGTTTCGCCAACATACTGGATGCCGCAAACTCTACAAGAGATCAGATAGATGACATTGGTGGTAGTGCAAGTGATGTGACCCTTAGTCTTGTGTGTGAGTTGCATGCTGTGGCTGGTGATGGAATTGGATTCAACAATGTGGTGGCTGCAGACGATGCATCTCGAAGTACGATCACATTTGAAGGTACCATGCTGAATGATTTTGATTTTCAGCTGCTCTGTTACTGTATCCCTTCGGGTGATCCTCCTTATCTACTTTGTACTTTGTATTTGTACTTGTATTTGTTTTCTTGTGTTTCAGTTTTTCATTTTTATCTTTTACTCATCCCGCTGCTTTCACCATGTCTCACCATTTTCTTTTGTTTCAGAAGCTCAGAAAATTGATGCAGAAATCCCAGCACTATTCTTTCCATCTTTCCAACTACAGGTTCTACTCTCTCTCCCGCATTATTCCCTCAGGTCTACAGGTTACACACCAACCAGCACTAGGGACACTCCCTCCAGGACTCCAGAGAGAGTGGAACCGAGTCTTACACAGCACCTCCATCCGTCTCATAAACATCCTCACCAAACACTGCCAATCGTCCTTAGATAGCCTCAACGATGATATCCTGAGGCTGAAGCTTGAATTACAGCCATGCTGCACCGATGACGAATGGACTCAGTACACTAACAAAATTAACTTGTGTTTGTCTCAGCAGAACATTGAACTCACAGAAAGAAGAAATAAGAAAATGACTGACCTTCAGAAAAGACGCAAACGTACCGCTTGCAACCGTTTTAGAAGGCCGCAGACTCCACCTGAGTCCGAACCACCATCCTCAACTGCAGTTGTTAACTTATCTTCTTCTACTCTTACCAGTGCAGACCTTAGGCTTCTCTCCAAAGGACTCAACTTCTGTCCTACTCCTCCAGCATTTGACCAAGCGGAACTGAGTCAAGATCTTACTCATTTCTTTCGCAGAATTCGCCTTCGTGAGTATTTCCTAGATGATCCACCAACTGAACGGGAACCCTTCTGCAAGAAAAGTTCTTGGATGCCTCCTAAGAACAGAGTCCCTGTTTTAGAAGCCTACACACAGGTCGTCAGCTCTGAGACTAACCAGTCAAACTCTCCTCTCCGCAGAACACACGACAACCTTCCAAGAGATGAGCGTACAGCACTCTCCTCACTGATGTCTCGCAGTGACATTATCATCAAGCCAGCCGACAAAGGTTCTGCAGTTGTCATCCAGGATCGACAGGATTACATCAAGGAAGCCATGCGTCATCTCTCCAACAGTGATATTTACACTCTTCTTGATTCTGATCCCACAGATATTTTCTCCCAGCAGATAAAACAGACCATCACTGATATGTACCAGCGGAACCAGATCTCTAAGAAGGCTGTTTCTTTCCTTTCTCCCACAGACTGTAAGGCAGCCAGGTTTTATCTCCTGCCCAAAATTCACAAGCCTGGTAACCCTGGTAGGCCTATCATCTCGGGCAATGGGTTCCCCACCGAGAAGATATCCTTGTTTGTGGACCACTTCATCAAACCTCTTGTTCCTCAGATTAATTCTTATATCCATGACACTCCAGATTTCCTCAGGAAACTTGAAGATATCAAAAACCAAATCCCCAGTACAGCCATCATCGGTACTTTCGACGTCACTTCTCTGTACACTAACATCCCTCATGCTGAAGGTATCGCAGCCACGTGTGCAGCCCTGTCTAAGAAGGTCCACCCTTGTCCACCCATCTCTGACATCAAAGCTCTCATGCAACAGGTTCTCACCAAAAACAACTTCACGTTCATGGACAAGCATTACCTTCAAAGACACGGGACTGCCATGGGAACCAGGATGGCTCCTTCCTTTGCATGTCTGTTTATGTCTAGCCTTGAAGAACGCATGCTCAGTACGGCTCCCTGCCGTCCCCTTATCTGGTGGCGCTACATTGATGACATCTTCTTCATTTGGACCAGTGATGAGGATAGCCTGCTCACCTTCATCCATCACATCAATTCTTTCCACAGCACCATCAAATTCACCTCTGATTACTCTCACCAACAGGTTAACTTTCTCGATGTGACTGTTCGCAAGGAACACGGTTCTCTCTCTACAGACTTATACACCAAGCCCACAGACACACACCAGTATCTCCATTCTTCAAGCTGCCATCCCCGTCACTGCAAGTCTGGAATTGCCTACAGTCAAGCACTTCGTCTTCGTCGCATTTGCTCTAACAATTCCTCTTTCATTCGCCATACAGATGCTTTGGAAAAACACCTTATTGCCAGGGGCCATAGTGCCAGAAGGGTGCGTGAAGCCATTCAGAGAGTCCGCTCCCTTTCCAGATCATCAACTTTGGCAGTGAAGGACAAAAAGGGACGAGATTGCGACAACAAGCTGCCCCTGGTTGTTACTTTCCACCCAAATCTTCCTCCCCTTCAGAAAATCACCTCTAACAACCACAACATTCTCCTCACTTCAGATAGACTCCAACGAGCCGTCCCTGAAAAACCCATCATCGCCTACAGACGACCACGCAACCTACGAGACCTTCTTGTACGTGCTGCTGTTCCACCTCTTACTTCTAACCCCACACCCATTCAGCATGGTACCTTCAAATGTGATCGTACTTCGAGATGCATCGTCTGCAGCCACCACATTGTTGAATCCAATTCCATCACCAGCCACAGCATGCAACTCACACACAAGACTAAGGGTCACATCACTTGCACTACCACCAATGTCATCTATCTGATCTCTTGTAGAGTTTGCGGCATCCAGTATGTTGGCGAAACCAAAACCACCCTCAAGAAGCGATTCTATGGTCACAGATCCACAGTCAACACCATGAAGACTGAGACCCCAGTTGGAGAACATTTTAACCTTCCCAACCATACCATTAACGACATGTCCCTACAGGGGATTGAATCCTTAGGTAGCCGTCCTGACCTAGTACGAATCAGCAGAGAGAGGCTCTGGATGCAACGCCTTCGTACCATTCAACCTCATGGGCTGAACATTCAGGAAGGACATGACTAACTTTCCTCTGTTCCCTACTCCTTCTCCCCTTTCTCCCTCCCCCCCCCCCCTTTCACTCTTCTTCTCACAGCTCTCTTCCCCTCCATATTTCTTCACACCTTTCTGTCTTTGTCCCTCTCCAGTTTATTCCTTACCCTGTGCCTTTAATCCTCTCTTTGTCCCTCCACAGTTTATCTCCTTCCTCTTCTCTTCTCCTGTTGCTTTCTACTTATAATCCCCTTTCATCCATCTCATTGTGTTCACCTTGCTCATTAACCTGTCTGTATTCTGTGCGTGTTTTTGTCCCCTCTGTTACTGTAACTTGTCATTTAGCCTCTGAAGAAGATCCTGCTAGGATCGAAACGTCAGGCCAATTTACTTTTACACAATGAAAACGAGTGCGATATAAACAAAATTAAACATCAAAGGAGTGACTATGATTCAATTTCACAGCATTTATGTAGAATGGTGTGAGTGATGTTAGGGTGAAGGGGGGCTGGGAGGGGGGCTGGAGTTAATACGAATGCTCTCTATCTAAAGAAAATCCTTTGGCATTATCTCAATTCCAACTAACCGGTTAAACGATGACGTAATACATTATCGCTGTTGCCTACGGTCGGTGTGAGGATTGGAATTGTCCAATTCTTCTTCTTCAGCAGCGGTTCCCTTCATCTTGTGGTTTTCTTCCTTGTTCTACGCGATCACACTCCTCATTGTGTGCTATCTGCCATTGTTACCAGTTGACATATGTTCCTTCATCTCGACAATTCACCAATTAAGACGTCTGAGAGAAAATAGCCCTAAAGTGCCCAACTGTATCGATTTTGTTGCACTTTCTGAGTCAAAGCCATTCTTTTTATGCTTGGATGTTGAAGAGCATGAAATAAACTATACTGATGCATGGACTAAAAATCTGGAGGATTGAAGAGTGATTTATGGTATTTTAGAAAATCTTGGGTGAAACAAGAAGATTCCGCAGCGACAGCTGGCAGGTGGGAAGGGGGAGTACTATGATAAACTTCTAGCTCAAAATCGAAACGGTCATGGTGGCAAAAGTTGAATGTTTTATGATAGCCCCAGCCATCAGCTATCATATGGTGGGTAGGACATGCCAGTTAAAACCTTTTATCGAGCTTGGAAAGTGACGAGTTAAGTATGTAAGTCAATGGGAGCAATACATTGTGGTGCAATAACTTATGTGGAGACCTCTGAAGATCCTGCCGAGATCGAATCGTCTAGATCAGGGGTGGGCAACCTTTTTGAATGAATGGGCCAGATAAAAGGAGTGAAAATTGACTGGGCCGCACGTAACCAATGACCTGCTGTTGATTTCAAACCTTTGATTCCGAGGACTTTCAAGCAACAGGTGTGTGTATTTAATCAGTGTATTAACAAAAACATGTCAATACAGTACAGTTGATAAGTAATGAATACATTGAGTCATCCAGTCGCTACTAAGCCTTCCACCGATCAGAGCTCAGCGACTCCAAAGCATTGCAAACACTAATGCAACCCTTTTAAAGGTTTTTACGTATAATCGTATCATTGATTGGTCAATCTATACACACAGACATAATTAACATATTCAATAGAAAAGTCAACAACGCTGGAATTAAACTTGAAGTACAGAGATGACTAAATTCTGGAATTTCTTCTCACATTTTTTTCAACTTGAGTACAACATCCCGTTTTTTGCGTAAAGTTGGTAGGTAATAACTAAGTAAGGAAGAATTCATTAACATTATTGATGCAAACTCCAGCCGGGCTGATCGAGAACTATCACTCAGTGACTATCTGTACTAAAAGTGTACACTGACATCCTAAGACGTTTGTGTGGTAAACTTAGCCGTTGGGTGTCATAAAAACCTTTAAAAGTTAAAGGAAGGTCCAAAACTTCGATTCTTGCTAACATCACAAGAAATTTCTGCCATTGTGTTAAGATATACTATATCAAACAATATTAATGCCCTAATACAGACTCTGATCTTTCCCGACCTCTCACCCATGTCAGGCTTTGTCTCCACACCCCTACCCAACCCCCAACTCCGCCGGCAGCTTCCACCCATAAGTAGGATCTCGATACCCATAGCTAGGTCTCTCTTTCATTCCCTACCATGGCGACGTCTCCCCTGCTCTTTTTTGATCCTGACGGTATCACCCTTCTAAAGTGTTTATTGGTCCATCCAGCTTCTACCCATGTTTATATCATCCCTCCTACTCCGACCCATGGTGAGGTCTCCGTTCACCCCCCCCCCCCCCGGCAATACCCTCCAAACACACACACCTATGGTTATAGGTTTCTTATTTCCTTCCATGGTCATACCTTTCTGTACCCCTCCCAACCATGGCTAGGTCTTTTTTTTTTGCTTTTAAGCTCATCAGTTTCGCCTCCAATCTTTTATATTTCACTAAGAACTTCAAAACTACAATCCCATGTTGGTATCGACCAAAGCAATTCATTCTAACACAATGAAAACGAGTGCGATATAAACACAATTGAACATCAAAGGAGTGACTATGATTCAATTTCACAGCATTTATGTAGAATGGTGTGAGCAGGCGCGTAGCCAGGAATTTACCAAGGGAGGGGCGAAAGTGTAGATTCGGCATTTTAAACTATCTAAGCGTAGCGCCACGATGATTGGCGCGAAGCGTACAAGAAAATTTTGGCTGAAAATGCCTCCCAGATCGCAGGAAATGGCACTTCCCTGGCCTTGTAAGTTGCATCTTAGCATTTTCTCTTTTGAAAATACTAGCGATATCATAAAAACATTTAAAAAATATTTTAAAATATGCTCAAGGGGGGGGGGGGGGGGCGGCTGCCCCCTTCGCCCCCCTTGGCTACGCGCCTGGGTGTGAGTGATGTTAGGGTGAAGGGGGGCTGTGAGGGGGGCTGGAGTTAATACGAATGCTCTCTATCTAAAGAAAATCCTTTGGCATTATCTCAATTCCAACTAACCGGTTAAACGATGACGTAATACATTATCGGTGTTGCCTATACGGTCGGTGTGAGGATTGGAATTGTCCAATTCTTCTTCTTCAGCAGCGCCGGGTTCCCTTCATCTTGTGGTTTTCTTCCTTGTTCTACGCGATCACACTCCTCATTGTGTGCTATCTGCCATTGTTACCAGTTGACATATGTTCCTCTCGACAATTCACCAATTAAGACGTCTGAGAGAAAATAGCCCTAAAGTGCCCAACTGTATCGATTTTGTTGCACTTTCTGAGTCAAAGCCATTCTTTTTATGCTTGGATGTTGAAGAGGATGAAATAAACTACTGATGGTCTACAAATCTGGAGGATTGAAGGTGATTTAAGGTATTTTAGCAAATCTTGGGTAAAGTAAGAAGATTCCGCAGCGACAGCTGGCAGGTGGGAAGGGTAGCACCATGCTTAACTTTGAGTTCCTCTGGCTCATAATCTAAACAAAACGGTCATGATGGCAAAAGTTGAATGTGTTGTCATAGCCCCAGCCATTAGCTATCATATGGTAGGTAGGACATGTCAGTTGAATACTTCTATCTATGCTCTATCGGCCTTGGAAAGTAACGAGTTTAGTGTGTAAGTCAACGGGAGCAATACATTGTGGTGCAATACCTTATGTGGAGACCTCTGAAGATCCTGCTGAGATCGAATCGTCTAGATCAGGGTTTCCCTAACTTTATCCCCCACGAACCCCCCCCCCCCCCCCAACTTGTGAATGTCAGAGTTGTCCAAGAACCCCCAACTTTTCGAGACTCGATCTGAGTCATTATTATACTATAATACGCATAACAGTGCGTCGTAAAAGATCGAGTTCATAGTGTAATATTGCAATGTAAAAAAAACAAAAGAGATGAACAAATATTTCATAATTCAGTTAATCATCACATGCACGATACGGTACTACTATGGCAACATATGCGTATGGAACGTGAAATGAGTCTGTCTATAGATACGACTTTTGTACATTACTAAATTATATGATATATCAGACTTTAATTCAACAAAATGTACTCTAGTTTTGACTTTCAGGATCGTCTCATGAACCCCCTGGGATGGACTCACGCACCTCATGGGGGTTCATGCACCCCAGTTAGGGAACCCCTGGTCTAGATCCTCTAATATTAATGCCATAAATCTACCCTACAGGGTTGGATCCAGTGAGAGGGCTTTGGAGACACTTCCCTCTTCTGAGATTGAAGAGGAGATGAGTGGGTGAATGGGAGAGAGTGTCATCTTCTTTAGCTGTCTAGCACATATGTATGTTGTAGCAGTCTCCATTATCTCGAACGGGGCCGGAGAGAGGCTTTTGGCATTAAAACTGAGAGAGTTTCTCCTACTTCAGAGTTCATCTCGAGGATTACGTACACAATATGCATTCAAAGGTTACTTCTGGTATACAAATCGATCATTTCTAACTACATCAACAATGGGAAATCCCCAAGTGGCAACAATTAAAGGATTTCAGTTTATGTTGTGTACCTATGGAAGGTAACTTGGAAAGAGGACATTTGTAAACAAGGCAAACGAGATTTGAAAAAAAAAACTATGATCATTGGATGATGGCAGGAAAAGGCCTTTAGAAATCATGTATTTGTTTCATATTTTCATTATGGATATGCATTTGGCGTGTCCTATTGCTCCATGCAAAATGTGTCTCTTCATGACCGTGAACTGTATCCCATATCAGTGGCGGCGGAACCGGGGGTGCTTGGGGGGGCTCAGCCCCCCCAATGAAAAAGTTGAGGGGGCAAATGCATGATAAGCCCCCCAATATTTACCAAGGCTCCGAAACGTGCATCTGCCCATTTTTTTAATGCATACTTGTCGATCTGTCCGATGCACACGTATACTACATAGGTGTAATAATTAAATATGATAATTGATTGTCTGTATCATGCCTCATCGAATGTTAGTGTTTTAAATAAGAGGGTAATAAGCGAAACGCTACACTCATGAACATTTGCGTTTACACTACGAGTACACGCAAGGCGTGGAACATGGCTTTATTTTTAAACGCAATCAATTATTAAACGAACAAAAACACAATATTAGCATTTCACCTGTACTGTATAGGGTACATGCATTCATGACATGATGACAGTGCTAGGTCATAGAAATTTGTTGGCAACTGCACATGGTTTTGGAATTACCCATTTGTTGACATTAAGAAATGCTTTCTGTTTTTTTCTTATGACATTTATTTAATTCAGGGCGTCGGAGCCGGTACGGGCAGGTCCGGCGAACGCCGGACCAATATTCACGACGCAAAAAAAAAGTTTAAAAAAAGTAGGACTAAAATATGGGAAAACAAATTCTCGGAGGTATATGTTTCAATAATTTTCAATAATGATGACGGCAAGTAGGCTAAATGTGACTACTCTGGCATGGCAGGGGTCTTGTTTTCAAGCTCGGGAAGTGCCATTTCCTGCAATCTGGGAGGCATATTTTCAAAATTTTCTCCATTACGCTACGCGCCAACCATGGTGGCGCGTAGCGTAGTTTGACCTACCAAACGTCCCCTGATAATTATGATAGTTGGCCACATTCTGAACCGCCGTACCAATCAAAAATAGCTTCCGACGCCCTTGTAATTATTGCATTTAATTGCAAGTAGTAATTTACTACACTCAAAAACGTCTCTGCGAGTACACGTCGAGTATACTCTCTTAAAACACCATCGAATATACAAATTACAATGCTTTTACACATTTTTACGTGCAATCTGAGAAATTGCAGGCTTGAGACCCATGTTTTAGGGCTAAGTATTCGCAGCATGAAACACTCGGTAAGTGCCGTTTCCGGCCATCTAGGGGGTTTGAAAAACCCAAAATTTTCTTGTACGCTCCGCGCCAACCGATGGTGGCGCTCCGCTTAGATAGTCTCCACATATTAGCCCCCCCAATAATTTTTCCGTTCCGCCGCGCCTGTCCCATATAGCCTAAGGTTCCTTGTGGCGTATAGTTTTATATTGCTCTCAATAATTGTGTCATTGGAATGCCGCCACCAAATGAACCTATAACCCGAGTTATTTTTGAGAGCAGTATTTGATAACGCGGACTTCTCAATTCTGTATTGTACATACACATGTGTATTAATGCTATGTATCAAGGGATAACGTACCCTGAGGATTTTTAACCGTAATTGAGGGTGCCATTGTGAGCGATAAAATGACGTCATACAAATTTCGGCGAACGTCTCAAATCATTGAACAAAAATAGTCGAACCTTTTCAATAAAGAACGACAAAACCAAACATATCAATAATGTCTGGAAATAAATATTGGTTTGACAAAACAGAGATACCAATAATGTCTGGAAATAAATATTGGTTTTGACAAAACAGACCAAATTCTGTCTCTCTCTTGCAGTGGATTTACGGACACAAACAAATGGTACCGGAAAGTAATGAAGTGAAACAAAGATACGGACATACATACAGAGTGGTACAGGCGTGAAGCTATGTATCCATAGCAACATCCCAATTAGTTACCAGGATGCGCAACATCTCTGTAACGCGCCCGATGGTTTCTCTGTGTAACTACCAAGAAGTTTAAGTAAGAAATAATTAACAACAGCCGTGGAGTCGTAACTAAGGTCCGAATAGAAGACCCTTGCTCAGAGTTAAAGAACACTCCGTTTGACTAAATTAACTATCACTGATACCTCCTTTTCGGTTGCTAAGACGCTAAGGTGCATTTTAAAAGTAGCCACTAAGTAATTACAGACAGCCTACGTCAATGTACAGGTAAACTGTACTGGTTTAATCACACATAACAATCAGAACATGTTTATATAATGAACATATTCACAGTTTTCCCCCTTAAATATACCAGGAGCATATACTGAAAAGGCGGGGATTACGGATCTGTCGTTTAAAGGAGCGACCGAATGTTGAAACGGTCAATAGCATGTTGTATCTCAGTGGCTGACTGGGCTTCAATTTGTTAAATTTAGCCTATTGATAATTTGTCAAAATCAAATCAATTAGTTGCGTTTCATTTCTTAAAGTCCATAACCGTATGCATTTTTATTTCTTTTAAATATTATAAGTAGGTGTGGGCGAATTGAATTAAGCTTACTCCTCATGTAGGGCTGGGAGTATTATATAACCGTAGAAACATTTTGAATCATAGGTTAATCTTTTTAGACACTAGAGTTAAACATGTAGACGTCAACTTGTGCGTTGTCAGGCATTTTCAGACCACATATTTGTGTGTGATCTTTAAAGGGTGTGTGTCAACCGGGCAACAGCACCCCCCTCCCCTCTCTATATCAGCGCCTGGTTTACGCTTATTCATAACTTAAACTCTTTACAAAATGTCTTGGATTTATAATTTCTGCAACAGCAAGGGGTTCCTTTCGACTCTTCTATGGACTTGAGTATGAAGATCATTCCTATATGTATGTATTTTAGAAACTCGCCAAGAAGCCATCATTGGCTTATCAAAGCCGCAAGCTGACCGAAGTCAGTCTCTTAGATTCATATTTAACGTTCATGATTATGAATTGTCAACAACTCTGTAACTGGACGACATACATTAATCTTGGAGTGACTCGAACTCCAAATCTCGATCTCCAAATAAGGCCCATAAAGTAAACAAGAGGGGTAACAATAACACACCATTAAAGACACAAAACTAGCAGTCTGGTTGACATGATTATATTATCAATGGTTATCGGAAAACAAAAACAAAAAAAATAGTTGTAAAATAGAACACTTATTGCAAAACACACCTCGGTGTATGCCAAACTGTACATTGTATTGCAGAATACTAGTAATATATTCTGGTGTATATATATCATACAGATTACCCACTAGAATCGCTACAAGTGGCGCTATACAGAAACTACTCCTTAAGAGATTACTACGAAGATAACCACACCACCACCACCCCCTACCCCCACCAAACTCCCTCTCTTCCCGTTAAAAGATATCGGTAAAAGTGGAGAAACATTGAAAAAAAATTGTTGCGTTGTCAAAGTAACCAACCCCTAGAAAGAAGGTCGTAAGTATTAGAAAAACAGACTTCTCAAACCATATAAAAACGCAAACTACTAATCGTGGCCCTAGGTTTAAAAACTTCTGAATTTTAAACCAAGACTTAATTCTTTAAATTAACAGGGAAAACAACCAAACCGTTTGTCCTGGAGAAAACAGTCAATTGCAGAAGAAGCGCAAGGTACTTTACCGAAACTGGCTTATTTTTGTTAAAAAATGTTTGTGAAAAAATAATGTTTTGCATTCAATTTTTAAAGCTTTTAAACAACACTAATTTCTGATTACAAAAGTTTCTTAAAATTGTGTGTTAAAAGTCTACAAAATTGCATTCATAGATTTAAAATTGGCAATACATTGGACAGCAAATATTATCAGTATTATTACTTTTAAAAGCAAAAATATATCATAAAAAAAGTGCTGAAAATGGGAAAGCCAGCACTTAGAAGATGAGTTTTCATTTTGAATACTTGTACATTTTTAAGCCCGTACTGACCATATATTGACGAAAAAATGGCAACACGACACTAAAAGCTAAATCATTCATGTAATTGGCTGCGAATTTTCTAAACAGATTAAGCTTTCGGGATAAAACAAAGACCATCGTAAACGTGTATTGAACTGATCGAAGAATCATCTTGAAATAATCTGAAATTACTTCTCTTTATCTGCCAGGTCTCAGAGAACAAAACAGTTCCCTTCTGCGTACGAGAGGGGCGTGGGTGGGGGGGACCTCACAGCTACACACCCAGACAATAATAGTATCATACAGTGTTTTTTTTTAATGTATTCATTTAGAAATGAAAGTCTCAATTCACTCCAACACAACAACTTACACTAAGTTTACATAACATTCCATTCTTACAACCCTGCACAGACCAGCCTACTACCTTTCTACCTCCCCACAGACAAAACCAAATGAATAATTTTCCAAAATTGTGACAAATCGCTATAAATAGTGCAAATCAATTTTCCAAATAGCTTACACTTAGACGTAGAAGCTCGCCTCCATGTTCACACAGAAACATTATCGACTACCTATGATCCAAGAGAGACCCTTCTCCCTACTAAATCGGTTTTCACGATTGATGCATTTGAGCCCAAAAGAACCATAGAACATCAGGCTCAAAATACTCAGGTTGTTATTTTTCAATTCTTTTGCTAAAAGATAAAACAGAGTTTGTTTGTTTGTCTCCAATGATTTCAAAAAATGGCTCCAGATTAACCGGCTAAGATCCACACCGTAAAGTAAATCAAAAAAATATGTAAATTTTTGTATAAATCAACAAGAAAATAATATATCGAGTTAAACATGGAAAGCAAAAGAGATTTAATATTGGAGTGTACAAACGATATTAAACAAAATTACAAAGCGATAATGGAGAGAAAAATCAAAGAAAAATAAGGAGAAAGTTGTACAATTGTAAAGCATGACATATTTGACAGAGATGTATCGAACCAAGCATCTTAAACAAGAAAATCTAATAACTTTGTCTTTTTAAGAAAGTTAGAACCTTCATAATTCTCAGCACCAAACAGATATAAAAATATGAGACTAAATGAAATAAACCTATTTACTGAAAGGGGGTAAAAAATTGTTTTAACAGGGTTTAACAGGAAAAAGAAAAAAACCCCACGTAAATGGAGAATATATTGTGGTTTCTAGGAAACTTGTGAAATGTGATGATTCCATACCTCAGTGCAATAACAACTAGCATTTGTATTGAAATGACTGTAAAAAAAAAGAAGGTTTCTTTGAAGAATGAAGAATAAGTCATGGTTATTGCAAAAGCAGATTAAAGTCTTTTTGACACACACACTTCCTAAATCAAGGGCTTGATAAAACAGGGTTGGTGCTGGGAGAGACATAGAAAGGTTGAACAGCAACCGCCAGAAATGATTTCCTCCACAGTTTCAGGTCTCGTCAGGGATGTGACTAATTGAAAACAGATCAAAGAAAGCTACTCCCAACTTTTAGACACCCCCCCTGCCCGATTCCAATAAAGAGTGAGGAGAACGAAGGAAAAGTAGACACAATTTAATGAGGCACCTTCCCAGGGGGAGGAGGGGGGAAGTCCCTCTTGCACTCACCCCACCTCAACCCCCCTTTTAAATTGTTAGCTATAACTACCTGAATATATATAGTTGTTCTGCAGAGATGGGCAATATACAAGTACACTTAAAATGCAATTTACACAATAAAACTTTTTTTTTATCAACAATAGTAAGCAATGGGTAAATTGTACAATCATGCCCCCCCTTAAGGAGTTAAAATGGGTTGTAAGAAGGAAGAAAAAAAGGATGAATTTGATCATTAGATTGCTAATAAACTAGAAGTTCTAGCTACGATGTACATCCATCCACCCATCTACAGTTTTATACAAGGGAAATAGCAAGAATTTTAGAATCATGTATTTGAAGAGATGCGATAACAATTTAAATTATTGTCGAAGACATCACGGAAATGTGACGTTGACTTCAGCTCTTCTTGTTTTAGTCACGGAAGAGGAGTGGTATTTTGTCGTTGTTTTTTGGCTTTCATGTTTGTATTTTTTCAATTGTATTTTCAGATAGTAAAGTTGTTTTTATTATTTACATATCATAACTATGGGAATAAATAGCCTTCATGCTTTAATTTTTGGTAACTTTGAGGTTACTAAAGTCAGTTTATTGTCGGGGGGTAAAACTGGAAATGCACAAAGCCAAGGAGAAACTATACCAGTGGATTGCATTGTCATTCAATCAAGTTGATGTTTTGTAAACTAATATTTATGCAAGATTTTGCAACATTTGAGTACAATAAAATATATGTCTTGAAGGAGAGGGAAAGTACCTGTCAACATATTATTGGATTGAGACTTTCGAACATTTTTACGATCAATTTAAACAAGACTGACCTTTTCCTTCGCAACTAATTTTTAATCAATTTAAAAAAAACAAGATTTCTATATTCCACTTCAAACTGAAATAGTGACAAACATTTCAAGAATATTTTTTAAAAAAAATCAAAGATTCTACCAAATTATGATTATTCTATGACTCTGTTGTTTTTAATTGTATTTTGGTTATTTCGGTTTTGAGATTATCTTAAGTGAAATAGCCAACAACAGCAGCAGGTATTTATCAAGTCATTCCTGTGCCTGGCAGACAAAAACCGATGGTGGAATTCATCCTCAAATCTCCAATTGTTTGTTTATTTAGTGCTCATACAAACCGAGAAACCAAAGAAATTTTGCCTCTCAAAACCTTCTGTCTACTGCTGTTAAGTCTAAAAATCTACATTCGAATAAGCTCGGTAAAAGACTGGTGCGGCAGCAGGTTTAGACGCAGGGAAGGGTAGAACGAGACTACGAAATAAACGATAGACTATATGAGAAATACAAACACACAATGCATTTGTTTTGAGGTGAACCTTGGTGTGCATGTTTTGGGGTCATAGGTCACAAGGTGCAAGCTAAATGCAGCAAAAAAGAAAAGGGAAAAAAAACCCATCTTGACACGCATAAATCAGGATTTCATAAAATTCCAGCTAAATTGGCAAGAGAACTCCCATAATAATCAGAATAATAACAGCTATTTTAGTTTAAGATTATAGAGACTAACTATTAATATAAAACATTTACTTTTATTATTTTTATAAATACCCTAACATGACACTTTTACAAAATAAACCAAAGGCTATTAATACAATCTATTTTAGTTCCACAGGTTAGAAAGGTAACAGTGTTGGAAATAAGTTTGACAAGATTGCTATCTCCCCCTATATATATATTTATATATACATATATAAATATAAATATATATATATATATATATAAATATAAATATATATATATATATATATATATATATAAACAGTAGGTAAAAGAGTTTTTAACATGGAAAAGTTTGCATAAACAAATTCATTGAGGACACTGATGTAGGAATGATCTTAGAGAAACTATTGTTTTGACCTACGATAAGCTGCAAGGCGTTTGTCGTTTTGGCTCTAGATAAAACTAATAAACCTTACAAAGCCTCAATATGAAGCAAAAACCCTTTCCATTAATCTGTCACTGTTGTAAGACACTGATCCACTGGCCGAGTGTCTGTCCAGTGCTGCTTCTGGGATTGATTTTCGAGCTGATCTTGTTTAACCAACAATTCGGCTGAGGCAAGATGGATCAAATTTGGCACCTGGAACCAAGTTTGGGTCAATATTTTGTGATAAAACACACAAAAACCCTGGGGGTCTTAAAACTGATTCCATATTTCTCACACCTAAAAATAAATGTCCATAAATCTGATGTTTTTTGAGAGAGAACGTTCATTTTTTTTGAGTAGTATGAAAACTCTAGATATGAACCAAACATCAGCCGCCATATCAACAAACCACAATAAACTTTGCTTAACAACAGCGCTCTTTTTTACCAGACTGGCACAGGCAATAACAACTAGACGGCGAATCTTGAAACATTTCACAGGACTAAACGGCAAAGTGTTTCACTACGACAGGATAAGAGAAAAAAGGCAAAGACAACTTCAACTGCCATTTTCTTGGACATATTCTGTAGCGGAACCTTCCCCACTCTTCTCGGCTTAATTTCCCAATAAAATTCTTAGACTTACAGACTTTACATATATATATAATTCATAGAAGGAAAACAATTCCCAAAATACAGAGCATTTTAAAAGGTAGAAACTCACTTTAATAATGTGATACTTTTATGTACTATTCATATAAAAACAAAAATAATAATGTCATGAATACATTTCAAAAGTGAACCCCAACCCTCGCAGGATTATTATTATTATTCTTTTGGTAGGAACTTGCCGCATCCAACAACGGGAGTTAACGAACCGGTAAAGCTTCGGAGGTCACGGGTGCAAGATTGGTCACCGTGGAAACGACCTGCATTTGCAGCCGGGATCGACAAGCTCATTCAGTCTACATGCATGCAAATGAAAACAGAACATTCGGTGAACAAAACTGGGATTTTAAATCATGAGAGGCGGGGCACAAAGAATACAAATATAATTTGGGAATTGCGGATGAACAAGACCGGGTTCATAAATCTTTGGAAGTGAAATGGTGCATAACAGGTCACATGACCATACAAGGGAACGGGCATGCACTAATACACTAAGGAGACAAGTACACCAGTGCACACCGGGACATTCTTTCCAAGCTCTACAAACGAACAGGGACCCTTACATTAGAAAAAAAACAACACAAAATCAATAATTATATTTTGAATAAATCTTTGATTATCAATGACATATCATGATATGAAATATTGAAAGAATGAAAATGAACCATATTATAAAAATATGGAGGAGCTACCGGGCAAAGAATGGGGACAAAATTGTAAAATGCAAAACAAATATAAATTTTCAATGAAAAAGAAAATCCCCCTCCCCAAAATGCAAATAAGCACAAAAGCAATCCAAGACGAAAGGAGTCCAAGATCAAATGTGAACGGCGTGGAATTATTACGTTTGAATGTGTTGCAAAAATGGATGATCATGCAAATGATGATCATGCAATCATGACCATGACCATGTGATCAATGATCAAATGATGATCATGCAAAAATGGATGCAGACTAGTTAAAGTGTATGCAAGATGGATGATGGGTGGGTTAAAAATATGAGAAAGGCATGCTGGCTACTGACTCCTATTTTCTCACTCCAGTTATCTCATCTCAGTAAACTAGTGCTCTCCGGCATTGCAACAGAGACTGCTGTCAGGTAGGTCCTAAATGCGAGCGGTATTTTTACCGTTTTACGGATCTCGTAATCAAAGTAAATCGTTCGTGTGTAAAACACTCACCGGCAAGCACACAGACCGGCTGAATTTGGGGAAACAGACATGCTGGGTGACCGAATAGTTCCAAGGTTACATTTGAACAGTTTCGACAAAAGAAAGAAACTTGTTTTAGGAAACACAATTTGAGGTTGATAAAATAGTTTGACTTGAGAGTTTCAAATTAAGTCTTTAAGAAATTACGAACCACTTTGTATATGTGCTACTAGTGATCAACTCATTCATAGCAACACCTTGTTGAGTGTTGCTGGATTTCAGCAAGGACTACAATAGCAGCGCCCTCTCTTTATCATTTCATTAATAATGCATGATGTTGAGGTCATCATCACTTTTGTTAAATTCTGCCAACCTGCAAAACCCCCTTCCACCCCCCCCCCCCCCAAACTACTGACAAGCCATCAGGAAATTTCAATTATGAATATTTTATGAACTATTTTCCGATAAAGCCAAAATTAATTCAAGGTGGAGGAAACCATTTCCTTTGCCTTAAGACTAAGTTTTTTCCTTAATCCTCACTGAGAGACGAACAATGGTCAGTAGCTGGTGAAGTGAATAGATAACGAGGACGTGTGTCGGTGATGGAGGGGGGGGGGGGTGGGGAGGTGGGTGAAGGGAAGCGAACCAATAATTATGTTAATTCATTTCAATTTTAAAGATATTACATTTGTTACCACTGAATTAAAACACCAGCAAAAGTAAAATATAAACAGGAATGATTTTATGAGACAGAATCACCGCAAAATTAATAATAATTCTAGGTTATACGTCAAAATAATATATCTAGTAAAATCATTTCAAAAGAAAAAAAATTAAAAGTCCCTGTGTCTAACACATATGTAAGTAGGCTTTTTGAGCAAAATTAACTTCCATATATATATCAAAACTGTTAAAAAAATAAAACTACGATACGTTTAAACGAAAAAATGTTCAACCAAGTTTTTTTTCCCCCCACAAAAAGTATTCCCCTTCTTTCTGCTGAAATATTTGTGAGGCATACCCGCCTAGCCCTCGTTAAAAATATTACCGCTTTAAGGACAACTGGACAGTTGCCGATAGATTTTCGGAATGCATCTTGAGTAGTGTTTTTCTTATGAACGAGATGAATCGGTTCTTGTTTGACTGTTTGCAGACAAGACCGAGTGGTGGAGCTATTTTATTTTTGGCACGATAAACAAAAACAACGACAACCGCGATGTTATTGAATATCAGCGGCCGGACTACTTAAAAGAAACCAGAAAATGCAAAACTTCCTTTCGCAGTAGCCATCCCAACAAACCCATCTGCAATACCAACTTAAATAATTGAAGTGGTTCCTTTTTTTCATCTCTAACAGCAAGACAGTCCACATTGAAGTTTTCCTAGTAAGACAGGATTTTGGTCCATTCAGACTTAAAAAGTAAAGAAACAAGAAAAATATGTATAAAGCTACTCTTCAACCATTTGCCATAGGGTCATTTTTATTGTGTGTGGTATATTTCATAACCCATTTAATACTGTACCATAGATCCCCCTGCCACCCCCCCCCCCCCACCCCACTCCCCGCTAGACCCTCCTCTACACTCGGTCGAACCGTTATTCCTTTATACAATCTCAAAGGTTTCATAACTACATTCTTAAAAGATTGACTAGCCATCTGCAGTTGAATTCGTCAAATTCTTGTACAGTAATAGAAAATTTATAAAAAAGTGAGCAAACGTGTCTGTCTTGTTTAATAAACTTGTATATGTACATAAATTGGGGACTATTCCAAATCTCAGTGATTGTTTTTATTCATGTATATAGTCATTCTGTTCTGCAAATCACGGATTAAAAAACGACATTTGACAAAATAAAGCATAAAAAACATAAAAGAAAAAACCAAGCAATGGAACCAAGGAATCGGGGAAAACAGAGAACTTTTCTGTACGTTAGAACACGCAAACTTTATACTCCGCAACAAACTCCCCTCCCCCACACCCCAACCCTGCAAATCATTTCCAAAATTTTGATTGCTATCACATCCCCCAACCACACCCACCCACCCTCCCCTCCCACACCAACAAGAAAAAATAAAAATACAGTTCATGCTGCAGGCAATTAAAACAGTTTTGTTCATACTGCAAGGATCTGATCCCATCTTACACAAAGCAAGTAAAAGTTCCCACAATTGAATTGACATTATATGCTACGATTTCCCCCGGAGGGTGACCCCCCGAACAGCCTCTAAACCCCAACGATGAATGAATGAATGAATGACATGATCAGCTACAGAACTAATTTAAAGAGGAAAGCATCTAGGTCTGCAAAAAGAAAAACTTTTTGTTAGCAGTGTTAGCCTCTGTGACCAGTCAAGAACACTACACTCGTTATTAAGACTGAGTCAATGACAGCACAGCAGTGGTCAAGAGTGCAAATGCGTGAGTGAGGGGGGGTGAGGTGGGGGGGTGAGGTGAGTTTTCCACTCTTCTCTACGGGGGGTGGGATGGGGGAAAAACGAAATCCATGGAGTGAAAATGGATGGCAAGGCGAACAGAATTGATTGTTTATTTTTTCTCTCTCTTTTTTTTTTTAAGATTTAACTGCAGGGACAGTTTTACCTTCGTCCATGAACTTAATGTCCTCGATTCCGCCCGATGTCGTAATCTGGAGAGAAGGAGAATAAGGAGGAGGAGGAGGAAACAGGATGTTAAACTGTTTGTTAGTCTCACCGCTAAATCCCGAACCTGATGGTACACACCGAAGGAAAGTATATATTAAATAATAGTGATATGTTCAAGTTTGGTCTTTAAAAGAAAAGACAGAAAAATTTAAAAAAATACCCTTTTGAAGAAGATTTTGAAACTCATATTTGCCAGACATTTTTCAGACCTGACTTTTGAGTGTTCAGGTGAGGAAGAATGCCCCAAAAAATGGAATGAAAGATAAACAAAATGGCAAAAAGCATTGCCTCGCTGTGTAATAATATGATAACTAGGTACCTAATAGGGCTAATAAAGGAAAAGATTTCGATTAAAGCCGGAATGGCCCCCACCATTAGTCTGTAACCCAGAAGAGAGGATTGGTCCTGTGGGTAAGGTCTGGAATTTACACATTTACGACCCATAGAAAAGAAGAAAAAACTTTAGCCTAAACCCTTCATCCAAAACTTTGCCCACTGACCGAGTAAAAAAAAAAAAAAAAAAAAAAAATTGGAATCATATTATCATGGTGCATCATCAAAAGTTTGTGTTCTTGGAAAACCTTTGATTATGTATGATGAAATCAAATAAATATGGTAACAAAATGTTAAACTAGATAACGTGACCCAGTATAAAAGAAATCTCACATAAAGGCTTGTGTACATTTATGATGTGAAATGGTTTGGACAGATACGACGCAACATTTGACGTTCAATTTTTCCAAAATGATAAATATATCGTAGCCGGGATATATAAACACATATGACTTCGTTAAAGGGACTACACAGTGGAATATAAATTTAGAGAAATGTACATCAAAGCCAACGATATTAATACAACACAAACAATTAGATGGACGAAAGATATTTTAAATGAAGATAGGACTTAATTCTTCACGGTGGGTAGAGATCTCACAGACGAGCCAGTAAGGTCACGATAGAAAGGGTATTAATAGGAAACAAGGAAGAAGCATGATCTGGCAAAGATAACCTTTGACCTGGAATAAAATCCAGGTGCCAGTCATTGTTTTTACTGTTGGCTATTAACTACAGAGAGGACGCATCACAAACGACACACAAACACTGGCCTTGGGGGCAAGTTTTATGTCACCATAAAACTTGTGATCGCAAAGATCCTCACCGATTCAGTTAATAAATACTCCCCAAACAGATATTAAAGACAATTATTGACAAACTAACTTTAAAGCTCTGATTTAAGATCTTGAAACTTTGTGAAGATGTTTAGGGGTATCTAGCGACTTTTTTATCGGTATACGCTACACTTAAAAAGTTAAGGAGAGGACAGAATAGAACACCGTGAAATGTCACGTTCACTTCCGATGGATTTAGAAGACGTCGGTCGTTCAAATCCTATTCGTTGAAAAAGCTTGCAAACTTGAAAAGAAGTATCAAACCATATCCTATAATTGTATCAGAAGCTGTGAGTCACAGGCAGGTCACAGGTGAATGACCTCTGACGTTGTCCAGGACAACCACCCAGTGACATGCACAAGATTTCAAAGGAGGAGGGGGTGGGGACAGGAGGGGTGAAGGAAGCAGCAAATTCTTAATTCCACCAGAAATGATTCAAGCAGGGGCATGCACCTCCATGGAAACGGGTCAAATCTACTCCGACTGAATCGAAAACATCCCCCCAATGTACGTTTTACCTTGGATTGACAATGAAGGTGGGGTTCCCTCTCCCGCCCCCCTCTCCCCCTGTGGAATGAGGAAGTGTTCATCTACCAACCTGTACATCAGGGGCAGAGTTGCCGTTTGGTACCGAGCCGTCTACTCTCAGTTTAGTCTTGCTATAGTCGGTTTCAAGGATAATGTGTGCCTGGAGTGCATCGTCCTCCAGATCTTTCATCCTGTTAGAAATGAAGAAATATTAAAACATTTTCAATCAATTTCTTTTTGGGTCATCGTGATCCCAAACAGCCTACCAATCTTGTATTTGGAATGTATACAGTGGATATGGATATATATCTACTTCACAGTTTAGGGGCGATGAAAATTTTTAAGAAAAATTAAATAGAAGAATCATATCAAAGTGAAGATGAAAAAGATCAAATACAAACTCATGTATTATGAGCATGAAGTAAGGAGGAAGGTCCCCAATTTCAAGTACAATACTGTGCCATTTATTAAAAGTTATTATAATATAAAATAAGTAAAACACAAGAGTAAGGTTATTCAAATAAACTACATTTAAGAGTTAAAAACCAGATAGCCAAACACCAAAAGAATTATTTTTTTGAAAATGACTTTTTTTAGCAAATATAAGGATATTCTACTGTCCATTTTTCTGCCATTTCCATCTGTATCAAAATATAATTTTAGCTACGTATGAAATGAGAGGGAACGCCAACAAAAAAGTTTGCCATCTATCGGGTAGGAAGTGGAGGACATGGTAACAAAGACTGGAATACAACACACAGACTAATATCTACTTTGCACAACAATGCTTTCTCTGGCATCGTTCGAAGCGAATTGTGAAAAGCATCCAAATGAAATAGGAAGAAGGAAATGAATGTGCAGAGGAAAAGCAAGTTTTAAATTCGAGCCGAGCTGCTAATTTGTTCTTTGTTTTCTCTCCTTATTTCTTTCTTTCTTTCTCTCTCCTCCTCCTCCCCCTCCTCCTCCTCCTCCTCCTCCTCCTCCTCCTCCTCCTCCTAAGCTCTTTTTGTTTGCTTTTGGTCCCTCTTGTCTTCCTCGTTACCTCTTTGTTTTTTTTTTGTATATTTTTTTGTTGCCACTAACCTTGCCTCCCTCTTAGCCGCTCTTTCTTCGGCGTCTTGCGCTCTTTTCTCTGAGGGGGACATTGGCCTTTCAGGCTGACCATTGGTGTCAGCAGCATCATTTAAATCAGATGAGGAGGGACTAAGACACAGAAGAAGAAAACAAATGCAAAACACATACAAAGCTGGCAAGAAGGATCTAACACACACAAACACACCCACACACACACAAAGAAGCTACTTCAAGCAGACGGGGGGGGGGGGGGAATGAATTGTGATGTGAAGATGAAAGGCAGGGACGATGACAATTGTTTTGGTTTTAATAAATTTCCCCCAAAAATGACGGGGAAAAAAAATTGAAGATTTTGACACAAAAGTCTTGTGGCAAATGTGCCATCTACTTTGCTCCGTGCTTTCAAACGAAGACACATGCAAAAATATGCAAGGTTTGATTGTTTAAAACAAGTCTCCAAAAATATCAGTATGAATTGCCTAAGGTAGATACCCCCACCCCCTCATCCTCCCCTCCAATGTTTCCTTTAACGGAGAGAGTTTGCTTAAGTTTCGGACCATTACAAATAATGATGGATAAGAACTTCCATTGGAACTTTTAGGACAAGTTCATAGAAATGTTGGCGGAAATATAAAAGGCCTTGTAAAAATTCCAGAGTATTCATGATAGACAGTTAAACCTCATTTGAGGTTAAACCTCAGTGAAACCTCATTGAACCTGAATGTTATGACTCTCATCATAAAAAACCACAGGCGTTAAAATTGACGAGGAAAATTCTAAGTTTGGTTCGTAGGACCTGTATTCCTTAGGCCATCGTTTCCAATTCCAGTTTGGCCAAAATTAATTATTTGCTCGTAACACAATCTTCTTTTATAAAACAGAGCAGGAGAACAAGAGTGGGTCCAGAAAATAACCAAATAAAAGGGGCAGATTTCTTACGGGAAATTGATAAATTTTGGTGAAACGACATGCTAAAAAGGGGAATAAAACACTCCTCAAAAGGAGACATCAACACATTTGCATTTTTTCTGTCTAACATTTAGCGATGACCATGCAAATGTTCCCTTTCCAAAGACACCTCTCTCTATTTCTTATCTTGTGTTCTTGATTTAAGTGAAGTATATTTTGGAGATCTTTTTTCCTGTTTTGATTTTACTATTTTTATTTTGCTTCTGGTAGAGTAACTGTCCAAGAGTAACAATCTCCAAAATTACAGTCCACCCTTACTGAAGGAATCGCATGACATTTTATATTTTTTTTAAAAAGTCACAAATTTTCAACTTTGTGCAAACAGAAACTACGTCTTGTCAAAATCACCTCATAAGAATATTCTGAGGTAAAAGTCAAGAATACATCTGGAAATGTGCCAAAGAAAAAAATTTGCCATTTTAATTGCCGTTGTGAAATGCTGCTACTTGATCAATTAAGTTGTGAATTTGAGATTGCCGACATCTTCAGAAAAGTTAGTGCAAAGGGTTACTTGGGGTAGGGGTGGAGTGGGGTGGAAAAAAACAAAGTGGATGAATACTAATTTGCTTTGTTCTACATTTAAGTTAGCATCTTTATTGCAATTTCATATGAAGTCACATGAAGCTAAATTCTATTAATTTGTGGGTTTTGTGTTTATAGTTTGTTAATCGTTAGATACTACCAAGATGCTATGGAAAGCATAAACGAGGGAAAGGGTAAAGGCAAAAACATAACATAATGGAAGAATGAATGGGGCCTTTTTATTTTCACTGATCTTACCCTTGCTTCTGGGTTAAACAAAAGTAGGATGCTCTATAGATCAGGTGATAGGACGGGAGAAACAAAAGAAAAGTTGGTAGAGAATTGAAGAATAAAACAATTTTTCATTGTAACCTAGGGAACTACAGACATGGGCGAGAGTTTGGCTTTACCCCCCCCCCCCACCCCCTCCTCAACCACCCTAATCGGTCATGATTTATTTATATTTATGAATGGAGCACTGAATGCAGCCCCTGCCCTCCCACCGTCCCATTCTTGTTGTATGAATATGCATGATGCGATCATGGATTGCATCATGAATATGGATGATTCACAGATCAGTGGGATATGATAGTAACAAACAGTGACCATATCCCCCCCTCCCCACCCCCTTCTCCAATCAATTCAACCTCCCCAACACATTTAATGGTATCACCGTACAGTACCTACACTGACCCATGAAGACACATATATATAGTTATTCAGAATGGCATCGTCCCTGTAGAAACTTCCACCAACTTATTAAAAATTGTACAATAGGAAGCAAAGTATCTGCGGTTTACTACAAAGCATAGAGCCCAAGTCCATTTCTACATTAACTTTTGTAGGAGAAAAGAAAAGCAAAAGGGGGGGACAGGAAAGAAAGAGGGTATTTTTAAGACCAGTACCACCAAATCAACAGCCCAAATCAGTTTGCTTCTGATAACAATGGGATTAAACAAAGCTGTCAATACTTACCTAGGTGACAAATCTCATCTTTTCTAAAGGCTACTCACCAACATAACACTCTGGTTCTTAAATTTAGCTGGTGACCCACTGACCCATTTATGTATGGTTATTCCATCGTAAACACATACGAAACTGATGAAGATAACTGGAATTTTTCCTTTTTAAACCAAGAGACCTTTTCTGATATTCTTTTCGAAATGCTTCAGCAAATTAACAAGCTTACTTTAGCCAGCTGGATAGTCCGGAAGGATTTTTTTTTTAACTCAGCCGCAGTAATAAAGGAAGTTTGCCAGCAAAACAAATTTGGGTGATTTTTTTTAAAGGTGGAAATGGAAGTGAAACAAACGGTAACTGTTAAGTAACTTGTGAAGGTGTTTGAATGACTGTGTGACCAACCGTACCCACACCCTCCTTCCCCTCAGCAGTCCCTCACCTTCCTAAGTCATAACGAGCCCACACAGTTGCAAATAGAGGATTTGCATCTCAGATCTATTTCATACAATTTCGAGAAACGGAACAATGCTACGAGAGCAAAAGGAACCGATAGAGGAGAGGGGACTGATAAAAAACAAACAAGAACCCCCTCCCCGGCCCCCTTGATCGAAGATCTTTTATTCTCTACTTCATAATCAGAACTTCCAGGCTTCTTACGTTCTTCTACTTATCTTTCTTGGCAACTTTTCATCCTATATAGTTTGTTAATAGAAAGCTTATTGATGTAAAAATAAACTTGATAAAACTTGATGTAAAAAATAAACTTAGAAGAGGGAAGAGTAGGACACAATGATTGTGGTAGGTCCATACCTGGGAGGGGCCTCGGGCAAGGGGTCCAGCCCCAATATTTTTCTCCTCCTATCTTCGGCTGAGAGGCCGTCATTTTCGTTCGTTTCCGTCACCTGGTTCTGTTTCCTCTCCTTGTCCACCTTCATGTTATTTAGATCTGCTTGACTTACCAGAGCAACTTTCTTGGATGCTGCAAAAAAAAGTTTAAAAAAAATATATATATCATGTACATTAATTTATCTGGCATCAGTTGTTCCGCTATATACAAATTACACAACTCAAAAACACTTCCCAATAGATTCACTCCTCTCCGACAGCTTGCACTGAATTTTATTTTTGTACCATGCTCGAAACCTTTAAGTAGTCTACATATCGTAAAAACAGTGATCCTTGTTAACATCAGAGACTTTTAGAAAATAGGGACAATATACTTTGCCAGCTGGACAATAAACTTTTGTTGTAAAACAAGGGAAAATCCTGATAAAATCAGGATGTATGGTAACCCTAGATATGACTCTATCGGAATGATGGCAGTTACTGACCTAACAAAAAACCCAGCTATTAACAGAATATTTCTAGTGGATTGGTTTGTGCAAACACTTGCACTGTGAAGTATGTAACTGGCTGATAAAATGAACATGAACATGAACATCTGTTGTAATAGTGTGTTAGGCCTTAATATGTTACGCTGTAAAGAAAGAGCAGGCAGAGGTACACCTGCTACAATAGTAGTATAGGTCCTCATGTTAGGTGGCAAGCATTAAAATTTATCTATCAATGTAAACAGATTCATCACAACATACAATCACTTATCAAACTATTTATAACCAACTCTCCCTCCCTGGAATGTATAATCCTGTGTGTGGTGTGACACTTAAGACCAGTACGGCTGATCCTTGCGTGTCGGGAAACATAACCTTGCAAAAGTTAAAGCCTGATTAACGCTATCTGGATACCAAAAGTAGAGATATTTATCGAGCAAAATGTTTATACAGATTCTTTGAAGATAAAATCATCTCTTTGTGTTCCACGAGTATATTACACTCTAAAAAGAAGATTATGGACAACCGAAAAACGAGGCATGGCAAACACAGAGCTAAATTTTATCGTTTAATTTACAAACAACATATATCTCACTTGATTTTGGTGTTGAGTGAGCTTGTTCGTCTATTTGTTCTTCAAATCGCTTCCACTTATCTTTGAAACCGAGACTCTCCGGTTCGCTCTTCTCTCCGTCTATCCTGAGAGGCTGTTAGAAGGAGAGAAATATTCAAGCAAAATCGTTATCATGTCGGGACGAAGGCTATGACACGTTGCAAGACCTTGTTGGCAAAAACTTCTTGCTTTTGGCATATACAAAAGATCTTCAGGGTTCCAATGAGGTGTATGAATGCGTGTATGTGGAGGGGGGAGGGGAGGGGAGAGAAGAGAGGGGAGGGGAGGTTGGGAATGTGTTCAATATATTAAGAATGCAAGAAGCAGGTTAACTTTTAGCATTTACAAAAGATCTTTGGGGTTCCAATGAGGTGTATGTTTGTGTGTATGTGTGGGGGGGAGGGGGAGAAGAGGGGGAGGGGAGGGGAGGTTGGGAATGTGTTCAATATATGAAGAATGCAAGAAGCAGAGTAACATAAGGTGACTGCAAGACAGCTCGATATCATTGAATAGTTTCCAGTGTTTTTTGGAAATATACGACATTTTTGGAGTAAAAGAGTTTACGTTTTGTTGATGAAAGAAATGGACAGCAAACTATTTGGGTAAAGTATGAGGTTAGTAGATGTTGAATAATTTGTGCAGTTGTAAGCTGAAGATAGTTAAGCATGGCATCATTTCTTAGGTATGACTTTATTGAAGTTTACACCAGCTCTTCATATGTTACCTTACGTAAACAACAACAAATGCAACAACAAACTAAAATGTTTTTGGATGACACAAAGACAAAGATTAAATTCCTTTGTATGAAATGGTGTGTCAAATCTTTTCTAATCTTTTCTTTATCCGAAACAGACCAAAGGGACCTCAGAATAATCTGCTTTCATGGTCGCAAGTAATGAGCTTATAATGACATGATAAAGAACAAACACTTTATCCAAACACGATCATTGATACTGCAAACAAAACCTTTGCTACATTCTTAAATCCTATTTCATCACCAAGGAATGGAATCACACCATCATGAATATTTATAACAGAAATTAGAATATTATTTATCACCATGGTTACTAGTGAGACTTTTCAAATGATACTTCCTCTTTAGATGTCACGATTTATAAGGGATTAAACATATCTCTTTACACTGATGGGACAGAGGAGTATTTGTTCTGCTACTCTATAATTTTTCTTTTTATTATTTTTCAGCTGCATGAAGACTCGAGGTAATTAATTAGCTAATTGATTAAAGACGGATTAATTGGAGAGGGAGGAAAACAATCGTGAAGACAGACTAGCAGAACCCTAAGGCAGGGAATAATTCATTACAGTATTGCATCACAAAATGCTAATGCAAATTGGGCAAATTGCTGTAAATAAGTGCAAAGATTTTATAGATTTTATAACAGTTTTGAACACAGGGACCATAGTGTTTTATCAGTTACCAAAGTTGAGAACTTTCAAAACTTTTACACAAAGAGAAATTGAACACTAAAATATTCCCTTGCAAAGGGTCATGGATGAAGACGATAATTTTGATGAAAATAGAATGATTTTTTTTTACTGATTAAGATTTGAGCAGCTGAAAGTTAAGTCAAAGAGTTCAAATGGAAGGACATTCTGGGAGAAAACACAGTTGAAATATAACTATCCCTCCACAGTTTTTCTCCTACCTCTCCTATTCCCCCGGTTTCTTTCTTCTCTCAATCCCTTGTCTACTAATCCTCTTACATCAATCTGTTTTGTGTTCACCATGCCCATTAACATGTCTGTATTCTGTGTGTGTTTTGGTCCCTTCTGTTACTGTTACTTGTCATTTAGCCTCTGAAGAAGATCCTGCTAGGATCGAAACGTCAGGCCAACTTACTTTTACACACTCTCTTACACAGGCTCTTTAGTGGATAAGCAGTTTGCTAACAGTTTTGTTTTATTTTGAAATATAACTGTGACAGTCTTTGATTTCATGTGTATTATACACTCCACAAACTGTTCTGAATTTACTTTCACCAGTTGCACTTGTATGATGATTTCTCAGGGTTCATTTACTAGAAAATATTACTTGAAAACCTTGTAAACTGCAGAGTTCTTTAAACCTCCATTTACGTACTTCACTGCATGCTGAGAATTTGATTATCATCTGAGAGATATTTTATCCTTCACCAGACATGCAAAACTATGAAGCATGCACAAAGATCATGCCTTCATGCACAACAGTCATACATACAATTAACATTCTAAGAATGATTTACAAATATGACTAAACACTTGTTACCATCACTATACGCAAGTATTTTTGGATACTTATTTTTATACTTCAATCGATTTTATTTTCTATCTATTCTCTTGATCCCTTGACATCAAAAACGACGATGGAGAAACCGTCGAACGAAATGGTTAATTTGAACTTTCTTTTATAAGAAAGACACATTAACCAATTTTAAAGGCAACTTATAAACTCCATTGTTGATATGAATCCTATCACTGATTGGCCAAAAATGCCATAATAGTGTGCTTCAAGTTTTTGTGCTCTCCTTGCACCCCCTCACCAGTCCCCCCCTGGCCTATCCTGGAACAACCTTCTTCCCAAAAGAGAAGCAATAACATCACAGAGAACCTGGTTAAACATGAATCCTCGACAAGCTTGGTATTCTGTTGATGGGAGATCTAGGCCACTAGTGCTATAACTAGCCAATTCAGAACAAGTTCCAATTCAAAGAGAGGTTTTGGTCTAGTCAATTTCTTCTACTCGAGGACTAAATACAGCACAGTGGTAATTCTGTTGTAATTATTTTAACAAATTAATTCTTCCGTGGGGAACACATGTTCCCTAAACCATGAACAGGATGCTTACATATGGTACTGAGTTACATACTAAAACATCAAACACATACATACATACGTACATAATTACAGAAAGGAACATTACAAATATTACTAAAAGTGAAATAGGCGATGACTTCATTTCTGTCAGAACAAGTTGATAAAGAAAGTAGCAGAGAGACACAACAAATGTCATATATAGAAAACAGTTGTGAAGTCAGATCACGAAGTTGGAATTGGGGGTCAGGTGGAGTGGGTAGTAGGGGCCATCTCCAAGCCCCCTACAAAACTCCTCAGCCTTAGAAGAGATACCAAAGAGGGTGACTAGAAAAGATAGGATCACAAACTCTAGAAAAGATCTGTTTACACCACAAAAGAGGACAGATTAAAACAACAGAAAGTATGTCACACGTGTAAAGAGGATTGATATTCCAGTTATATATAGATATATATAGAGATATGGTCCACGAATATGTTACTAATAATGAGTAACGTCAAACAGTGTATATAAACATAGACCGAAATTAATTCCACCACAATGCACGCCACTCAGTATAACTGTTATACCTCTTTAGGAGCTGAGACTCTAGAAGGTTTGAACGCCACCTTGAACGGCCTAGGGGCGACCTCGGGGGTCTTTGAGCTGCCCAGGCGGCTGGCCTTGAGGGCCTCCTTTCTGGCCTCTAGGGCCGACTTGTGTAACGTTACCTCCTGCGGGGTCGCAGAGGGCGACGTTGGCAGTGAATGACTCTCCTTTTGGCGGTTTGCAAAAGATGACAAAAGAGTAAATGCATCAATGATGTCCGATCCATCATACAAATGCCATCTAATATCAACCTAATTTGGAATGATTTAGGATATGTGATCCTGGTCTGAAGGTAAGGTCTTGCTTACCTATGTAAGAGTGGATCCCAACAATCACACATATTAATATCTAGTATCAACCTAACTTGAAACATATTTTTTTTTTATTAACATTACATCTTGGTTTTATGCTATCATGAAGGTTAACCTACAATGACAAGAAATTGCCAAAAATCCTGCTGCTTTCATCAAACACCAAATTTACCTTAAAGTTTGTCAATTCCACTCTATGAAAGACCATGAAGGTCAATACATCCTTACCTTCATGATACAACTTAACAAAAATCCCAATTCCCTTTATCAATACTCAACTTTCATTTAACATTTTCTTTTTTCTATTCAATTTTTCTATTTTAGTGTATAACACCATGAAGGTAACTTCATTCTCACCTATGCACAAGTTTTATTTTTTTCACATTAAAACTATCTAGTATTAAATAATAAACCTTTACATGTTGAGTCTTCAGTGTACATTACTGTAAGGTAAGTTTTGTCTTACCTTAGCCACAATGCTACCAATTCTAATTCATTCTGAGTACAGATCACCTCTTTTAAATTACAGCAATGTTAATCAGACATCACTGCAAATATTTTGGTATTTAGCAAAACATAACTCATACAAAAATGAATAAAACTAAACATCAAAAGTTCCAATGATAGACAAGTTCTCTAAGCTGGTGTTAGTCAATGAAAATCATGCCAAACACAACAGCAGAAGGCATTTAGACGTAACCTCAAATTTCTGCTGGCAATATCATTCATGACTATCAACAGAATTTATCAAAACTAAATATCATACTAAGTCAAAATATATATATACATATATTAAAAAATATAAAAAAAAAAACACCTACCCCTATAGGTATATGATAATCTCTTATTAGAAACTTGGACCAGTAACAACCTTTCACAATTTCGTGGAACTCTCTTTTCTTTGTTTATGTTTTTGCTTGTTTATCAATTCCTTCATCAAGTTGGTTGCATTTCAGCACACATTAAATACATGAGCAACCTTCCCTCACATATTCCAATAAAAAAAATAAAAAAATATGTTGTTTTTCAGTAATAATTACTTTTCCTGATTATCATACAAACTATGTCAAATGTTTCTTCATAGTCATCCATCTCATTATAAAACTACTTTATATGCAAATTATTTACATGCAAATAAAAATGAATTGATATGCAAACTATAGGCTAGGTATATCCACACAGTTGGGGGCAATTTTTGATACACTGTACCTTTATGTCCAGCTGCAAAGCACTTGTACTGGCAGTATGATTGTCATGTTTCTATCAGATGAAGGTTAGGAACTGTTCATACTGTCAGTACGAGTGCTCTGAATCATGATGTGAGGGGACATTATACAGTGGTATTAGCATCAGAATCAGATAAGGTTAAGGAACTGTTCATACTGTCAGTACAAGTGCTTTGAATCATGATGTGAGAGGACAGTAGAAATTTGGTATTAGCATTGGGAAATTTTCCTAAAATGTACTAACAGTATATGAGCTGTATGAATATCATGTTTCTATCAGATAAAGGTTAGGAACTGTTCATACTGTCAGTACGAGTGCTCTGAAGCATGATAATGGTATTAGAATTAGACAATTGTCCCAAATACCTAGTACATCTGTTTATGGACATGTTTTAATTTGAGGCTAATTTAATGTTGATATTTTCATTGTTTATTTTGTTTTTGTTTTTTTGTAATTTAAATTCCAATTTTGAATCTAATCAATAAATCAGACTAGGTTAAGTTTTTTGAAATTTAATCTGAAGATTACAGACCATTATTGATGTAAGACACCTCTTGTGATACTGTCTGATGTTACATGCTAACAACCTATGTTATGCTCATGTATATGCATGTTGGATATATGAATATTTATTACTGTTAATAATATCCTATTATGATTAACTAACCTCTTTTTTGCAATAAAGTGAGGAGCAATTGAAGAAATGCTTATAAACAAACTCTTTAAATCATCCTCTTTTAGAGCAAAAAGCCACTTCACGAAAAAACTGTAGTCCTACCATTTTCAGCATTTTATTTTTGCATCTTTGAACCTATTATTGCAACAATTTGTAGGAAATATTGTATTTTTTCCCCCATCAGTTTGTAATTATTTCAAATATAAACTTAAAATTCAATTTAGTACTGCAAATAATACTAAATTAATGAAATGAACATTTTCAAACTTAGATAAGGGTAAATTCCCCCCCAAAATGGAAACCATATTTCACTTAGTCGAGTAGACTAATCAAGTTCCACATCATTGGAATACCTATCGGACACAGCACATGATCAAATAAAAATTCTCAAAATGTAACTGATGAAAACTAAAAAAACATATTTTGCTATAAATAAATGATGATGTTGGTTTCCAGACAGTCACATCAATGCAACATGCTCGTTATGTAACAATATGCAAATGATCATAATGTCAGCAGGAACCGGTGGCAACTGATGGGAAAAAGAGTGATAAAACACACAAATGGTAGAGTGGGTAGACGTTGGACCAATGTTGGGTTGCTGCTATGTGGAGCATGATCGATTACACATCTATACCAATAATGCACTTTAATATATTTATATATATATATATGTTAATTGCAAACATTATATATGCAGGAAGAACCAAGCAAATTATTTTTTTTAGTAATTTCAAGCAAACTTTTGCATGTCAGCGATCAAATGCAAATTATGCATGTACAGCCATTAATATAAAATCGATTAAGTATTTGCAAAGAGTGATGTTTACATCAATTTCAGCAAGCGGCAACAAGAACAAGAATTAAATAATCGGGGAAGCAGAGGCGGGTTACGACTGACGAAGAGTAGCTTCTTGCATTTTGAAAAAGCAGACGGTCGTGAGTAAATGGGAGGGCTAGATGAGTAAAACAAGCCAAAATGAGTAAGATGAGTAAAAGTAAAAAGCTTTGGTGAGTATGAATGAGTACGAGTGAGCAATTTCTTCATTCAATAGGCTCTACCTCTGAGGACATGGGACTGGCCGATCCGCTAGTCAACGTGCTTGCATTTGACGTCCTGGCGGCCTGTTTGGCTTCGACAATCCTTTCTCGGATTTCTTTGGGCGGGCGTGGCGCTACAGGAGGCGGAGGAGGCTTTTTGATTGGCTACAAAGTTAGAGGATTGAGTGAGTGAGTGGGTGAGTAAGTCGATTTCTACTCTGTTCCGTTAAAATGCAGATGCGCCCCGAGGAGAAAATTGATGGAAGCTTTGAATGGCCAGTAAAAGAAAAGACGATACCCAGCAGAGTTTTGAAAGGCAAAAGAGTTGAACGACGGAAAATATTTCGTGGTGAGAGCAATATGTATCAAGAAAATTTTAGGCTCCTGAAGTGTCAGTTTTCATTGGGTGGACGTTGGTGGGAAGGTGTCAGGGGTTCAAAAACTTTGCAAAATGCATCTACAGGAATTTCACAGACATGAAAGCACTTCAAAAACAGAGAATGTTTAGGACCTCTAGGGTCACCTTCACATTAGTCAAGCATTTTAAGAGGTTAACATTTCTACAAATATGTTTGCAGTCTGTTCTTCCTTTTATAAGAGAGATCTTCCGGGATCTTCCGGTGATCTTCCGGTGATCATTTCGCCAAACCAATGCAGAAAATTTTCTGAATTAGAAGATGAAAACCATATTCTAATAGCACCCTGTTTTGAGCATATTTAATTTCTTTTGTTAATGTATCTGGCAAACAGCAATGTGACTGATATTATCCTAGCAAAATTGAAAATATGCAACTCAGTTGGAAGTAAAAAACTTATTTTTATCTATAAAGGAGTGTAATTGTCCAATGAAAATTCCAATGGCATCAAATCAAAAGGGGATTGTTAAATATACCAGCCACGAACCCTTTAAAAATACTACTTTTGTTGCGATGGTTTGAGCCCCCCCATATGTCCAAAAACATGTGACCAAACGTAAACATATTTAAATTTGATAAATTTGGAGTTTAATGTTATTTAAGCATCTGGCAACAATGGCATGAGTGACATCCATCCTGATTCCAAATTGAAACATGTTACTTTGTGGATGGTTTTTAATACTTTGGAAATATTTTTTTTGGCTTCTGTTATTTTCTTTACACAAGAAGAGATTTCTCTGGATGCACACCGAATCATCTTGAACAATTTTGAAAAGGTTTTGACTTTGAAAATGAAATCAAGAGTTGCTTTAAAATCAAGCGATGATTTCAGTTGAATTTGATGTCGACAAAACTGTCTACCGAAATAAATTTGTCTGAGATGTTTGCTGGCGATTTCTTTAATATTCAGTTGAATGTTTTGAGTTTACAAATGTAGGATACATTTATTTGCGTTAGTTACCATTTAACTTCCAAAGCAGTTACAATTTTCCTGCCATTCACAATATGTGACAGTAGACATATCTATCCCATTACGTAGTTACAAACGCAAAGAAAAGATGGGTAATATTAAAAAATAAAAAAGCAACCATAAAACTATTTGGAACTTGGACAAATAAACCTTGGGTATATCTAACACCAAAGAGGTTAGTTTATCTACATTGGTTGGTTAAATATGCAAAGTACCAAGGCACTGCTGCTCTCCCCTAAAACTACGTATCTTAAGACAATAATTCATTTTTTGTAAGAGACAAATGAAGCGCTCTTTGATCTTGTAGGGCTCAGAGAATGTTTGGGAAACGCGTTAAAGCACATAGACACCATTTCCACCAACACAGACTCTTACCTTGTCGACCGAATCGAGCCTTATTGGGCTGGGAATGTCTTCAACCCCACCGGCGGGGTTGGGATTAACCTCAGCCCCTGCACTGGAGGGGTTGGGGCTGCTTTTTATGGGAGTTTCCACGGTTACAGTGATCTGTTGAAGGGGAGAGTGAGTGACGGGAAGACAGACAACAACGATAACGTTAGTTAGTATCAAAACGGATAATCATAACCAAAATAAACAAAATTAATAAAAAAACGTGAAAGAAAACCAATAATAAAGTGATGGTAGCATCTAACCCCTTCATCCCCCTCCCTCTCTCCCCTTCAATCCCTCCCTCCCCCTCCAACTGCTACCTTCTTCAAAGTGCATTCTGAACACTTTATTTTCACAATGAACCACGTTTTGCATTCTGAAAACTTTATTTGGGTAATGGGGCCAATGTTGCATGTTGTACAGGTTATTTTCATAAATTTCAGATCAACATTTATGGTAATATTCCCTTTGCTGTGAGACCCCAAAAAATTTAAAAGTTCTTTCCTCCTGTACATTTAAAACAATTCCTTTCTTCTGCCCAACGAAACCTACATAATTCTTATCCATAAAATCTGTCAAAATTTCCTATCAAATTTTTTAAGCTTTTCCTCAAATAAACGCAGGCTTTTTATTTTGGACAAATACCTTAAAAGTTGCACTGTTTCCACATTTAAAGTATTAAAACCAAGTAGAACAATCCCCCAAAAAGTACATTTTATCAAGTTTCCCCTCCCCCCCCCTTTTTTGCTGCAAGAATGACACCAACTATTAAGTACAGTTTTAATTTGTTCAATTTAACTATGTTCAAAGAAATCTTTCCATCACCTTACCCTGTTATGAATATTAGTCAACATTGATCAGTCCCGTCACCAAAATACGTCTATAAATATAAAAAAAAAATGTCTCAATCATGCAAAAAAAGAGACAAAAAACCCACAGCAAAGCCGATGTCAGTCCATGAATCTCCCTCCACCTGTCAGGGAAATCTGTCAAACATGCGCAATAAAATAAACACCAAATGATTCAAACATCCCCAACACATGTTAATTTAACATATGATACAAAAAACAGGACATGATGGAAAAAAAAGTTGAAATTAATGATACTTTGCAGAGGACATTTTCCTCTCTCCGTGTCTCCACACATGATATATACACATTAGATTCTGCTACAGAAAAAAATCTTTCCATTGGAGAAGAAAAAAAGTGGTGACTAATAGTGTACAATATTACATTGATATATCGTATATATATGGCTATTATTAAATGAGATATAGCACTAGAATATGAGTGGCACATAGTAAGATGTGACGTCACATACTGTGTTTGGCTATATGGAGGTATAGAGATACACTGTAAGGTTATGTGTTAAACTGGAAATAGAGTACATAGTTCCATTCATGCCAGTTTATATATAATATGCAGATATTGGTATTCAGCAGTAAAGACTCTATCAGTACTGGTACACAGTGAAAAGAGGTAAACGACTAAGAATAGTTAGAGTAGAGCAGAGCACACTGAAGTGAAAACAATCATATGTTTTCCATTCACATGTAGTGCGTTGTATTGACTAAGAATGACAAGAGAGCTGTCACTGTTACAGGTAAGTTAGGTAACTGGGTTCTGGTTAGGTAACAAGGTAAAGTGGGTTCTGTTTACGTAACTGGGGTCTGTTGAGGTAAATAGGTAACTGGGTGGTAAAGGTTATTAGGTAACTGGGTTATGGTTAGGTAACTGGCTCTGTGTAGGTAACTAGGTGACTAGCTCTGTGTAGGTAATTGGCTCTGTGCAGGTAACTGGGTTCTGTTTAGGTACCTGGGTTCTGTTTGGTAACTATGCAACTGGGTTCTGTTTGGTAACTATGCAACTGGGTTCTGGTTAGGTAACTAGGTAACTGGCTCTGTGTAGGTAACTAGGTGACTAGCTCTGTGTAGGTAACTGGCTCTGTGCAGGTAACTGGGTTCTGTTTAGGTACCTGGGTTCTGTTTGGTAACTATGCAACTGGGTTCTGTTTGGTAACTATGCAACCGGGTTCTGTTTAGGTAACTAGGTAACTGGCTCTGTGTAGGTAACTAGGTGACTGGCTCTGTGTAGGTAACTGGCTCTGTGCAAGTATCTGGGTTCTGTTTAGGTAACTGATTCTGTTTTGGTAACTATGTAACTGGGTTCTGTTTAGGTAACTCAGTAACTGGCTCTGTGTAGGTACATGGTTCTCTGTAGGAAAGTAGGTAACTGGTACCTGTGAGTAGGAGGATGGAGTGTGTACAGATTCCTTCATCATGGTACATATCCATACATCTTATCAATGTTGCCAAATTGCTCTAAATATCCCTCTTTGAGCCAAAGAAGCGTGAGAAGGAAGCATGGGCTGAAACATTCCTTCAGCCATACACAACATGCTTTGAGAGAGATTAATATATCATCCTGGCGGCCATTTTAATCCTGTGTAGTCAACAGGCATTGCAGCCTCTAAATTTCCGTAAGTCATCATTGCAGGAGAAAAAAAAAGCAGAAAACTTCCCAAAGACCACAGTTAATGTGAATCCCTAAAAGAGAACATTATACCATTTACAACATTTAAATGTCACCTGCCCCATCTCCACAAAAAAAAACCCCAGAAAAGTTTCAAATTCCACAAATAGTCCATGAAACACCAACCCCATACCGAGGAAAAATTCTTAATTCTACCGTAAATCTTGCTACCTTTTCCATCTCCTTGTGTACTTTCCTCCATTTACAACCAAAATTTTTAAGGCACAACTTGAGGGAGTTCCATTGACTTTTTTCCCCCCTCTTCTCAAAATTAAAAGCAAACGTTATTCCTCGTTCTCAGTCAACGACCTCTTCCCTGATCTTTGGAATTCATTCTCGTCATATCAAATCTAGTCAAATTTTTGGCCAACTTTCTCAACTTCTTGGTGTGTGGTGTATTAACAAGCGGTAGCAATTCTTTCACTTCTTGCTAATTATTGGAAGTGGTAAATAAAAGTGGGAAAGAATATTCCGGGATGAGCGAAAGGAAGCGTGCCTGAGAGATGAAGCTTGAACGAAAACTAACGTCATCCCTAAAAAGCTTCTTACAATGACGATGAAAAGAAACAGTTTAGCAAGTGATTAATGCGCAAGATTTCTTCCGATTACAAGCTAAAAATTTCTTGACGCCAGGAAATTCCTACCAGAGAGATGATTGTGCTAAGACAAAATGAAATTATTTCAGCCATCAAAAGACTTTATTTCAAAACAATCACAGACTTTTAACGAATCCTCCCCTTCTACAGTAGAAAGCACCCACCAAGTACTAGGACTGACTGTGATATTACTCACTTTCAAATTATACCCGAATAATTAACTACTAAATTGCCCCAATAAAATGCCCAATATCTTCGGGCAATGAAAGCAAAACAATTGTGTCTGTGGCTCTGACATTTTTACAAGATACGGTTTTGGTTGTTACGTCCTTCATATCTAGATTATTGATATAAAGACAAATTTTCTGATTTATTTTTGTATTTTATAACACTGCTACTATTTATTATTATTATTAATTAAGCAGCTTGAAATGGGAGTGAGAAGGGATTAACTGACCAACAACCCAAATCACAATTTGAAAATATGAAAACCTTCTTTTAACTTTATCTCAATTACATGAAATGAATTAAGAGAAAAAGAAAGGAGATGAGATTGTTAGAGGTTGACTTTTTTCATCCACGCTATGGAAATGACGGTTTCTGATGAAGAGTCTGTTAGTGAAAAATGTTTGTTTTTGAAAGGAAATGGGGGGTGGGGGGAGGATTGTGGAAAGTAGGAGAGAAGAGATGTCCTTCGGATCGTAAAGAAGTGGTTACATGTTTTAGAGGCGGGACGAGGATGCAGTGAACACATGTTTGTTACCTCCTCCTCATTCTCTTCTGTAAGTAACCTTTGTGTTGCCTCCTCTTGTTGTTTTCTCAAAGCCTCCTACAGGGACAAATCGGAAAACCCTAGACGCTTTAGAGATGGGTTTGGCCATCCAAAGACTTTGATGGCCCCCGGGAACAGCTTAATTTATGACTACCATCCATGGGAGAGACTGACATGCAGATCCGTGCATTTTTTTAAGTTTCCACAGGGATTTTTTTAAAATTTATTTTGTAAGACTATGAATGATCACCAAAATAAAACAATATTATAACAGCTTTTTTGCCAAAATGAGAAATAATAATAGCTAATAAATAAATTAAAACTAAATAAACAAATAAACAAACCGATTAAACCATATTAAGACTAACATCTATGTATTTACAGATAAAGTCATTTCAATTGGGAAGCTCCTTACTTAATTCCCATTGTTCTAATTTCTTCATCCTCCGCAAAGTTCACATCGATAACTTTAGTTGTGTTTTATTTATGCTGTATCTATATATATATACATACATACATATATAATGTAGTGAGTTGGAAAATATGTATTTATGTGCTGCTTGCCTGTTTGTATAAAACCAAATGGGAGTTTTCTTCAAGAAATAAACAAGTTCTTTGATTTTTATATAGCAACACAAGAAAGAAATGCTTCATAGATATCATCCCTTCCCCTCCCCCCTTCCCAATCCCTCAACCCCTCAAACTTTCCTAGAGGTATTTTCACACTTTCTTCTTTCTTGTAATAATTTTCTCTATTTTCTGGGTCGGGTGATGGAAGGGTCTATGAAGAATACCAAACTGCTGAAAACAACCTTTTGTTTTATACATCTTTTCCATTCAATGCAGACTCTGGTTGCTTTCAAAGTCCTTCTCCATCTCATAAATAGTAATTCTAATTGATGTAATTAATAGTGATTTATAATTAATGGTTGTTTCAAGGGGTCTAAAATCTTCTTCTAAAGGTTAAGATTCTTAGCACAAACACTACAGCTTTCTAATGTAATGCAAGGGGCTACAACACTTAGCAACATGCAGCGCTCTAACACTATATAAACCATCTGTGTGTTAGTAAACATAAAAAATAATTAAAAAAGGAAAAAAACTAAAATTCGATAAAAAAGAATCTCTCACCATCTTTTCTAATTCTTCTTTCTCAAACTCGTCTGCTTCGTTCTGTAACTGAGATTCCTGTGGGAGACAAACGGGGGACTCGTTAAATAAATCATTAAATTGATAGACAAAGGTATAAATTATCACGAATAGCTAACTGAAAATTTAATAAAACTGTTAGCAAACTGCTTATCCACTAGAGAGCCTGTGTAAGAGAATGTGTAAATGTAAGTTAGCCTGACGTTTCGATCCTAGCAGGATCTTCTTCAGAGGCTAAATGACAAATGACTAGATGAATAGAAATGAATAGATTGTAATCGGAATTTTAAATCTTGTTATCGTAAGGTCAAAGGTCGACATTTACACTCTAGCGTGTAGAGCAGTACCTGGAGGTTGTCTTCAGCTGGTCGTTAGATCTTGTTAGATGTGATGGTACGATAACAGTGAGCAGACAGGTAAGGGGAAAGACACAGTTACGCTCGGGGCGGGGCGGGTTTGCATGCTTACTACTTGCAAGCAATTATGTGCATAGGGTCACCTCCCTCCCACCTCATGATATGAACACATACCACCTGTCATTTCCCTACTTGTCCACATACAGTGTTTGCCTTTGGTAGAAACTGTCTGTCATGGTTTATAACGAGTAGAAACAGGTTTAGGTGTCGACACTGTTACACTCATTGAGATTTCATTTGTTAGATTTCAATAATGGTGTTCCTGTTGGAGGAAATGTTGTGTTTAACACATAAAGATGTTTAATGTTGGTCTCAGCATCATCAGGGGGACAGAGGAGAGAGAAGCAGGGTTGATCATACTAGCATCACTGCTCACATGATATAACCTTTGAAGGATGGAGGTGGGGAGGTAACAGGAAAAATTGATAATGAACACAGATATACTAGGTAGGGGGAGGGGGTGGGGAGGGATGAAGCGTGTTAATATCATCACTCAAAAAAATTGAGTGTTCTAGGGGGGAAAAGGTGGGGAGTAGAAAAAATGATAAGAGAGGGGAGGGATGAAGCATGTTAGTATCACCACTCACCATATTTACCCTTCTACGGGGTGAGGGTAGGGTGTGAATGAATGATGATAGGGGGAGTGAGAGAGGTTAAAGCATGTTAGTATCACCACTCACCATATTTACCCTTCTACGGGGTGAGGGTAGGGTGTGAATGAATGATGATAGGGGGAGTGAGAGAGGTTAAAGCATGTTAGTATCACCACTCACCATATTTACCCTTCTACGGGGTGAGGGTAGGGTGTGAATGAATGATGATAGGGGGAGTGAGAGAGGTTAAAGCATGTTAGTATCACCACTCACCATATTTACCCTTCTATGGGGGGGAGGGGGGTGGGGAGTGAATGAATGATGATAGGGGGAGTGAGAGAGGTTAAAGCATGTTAGTATCACCACTCACCATATTTACCCTTTTAAGTTCCTCAGAACTCATCTCCCTATCAATGGAATTAATACTCTCCTGACTCTGCCTCTTGACGATGTCCACCTGCGAGAGCGGGTTGTTCATCTCGCCAGGTCGCGACCTCCAGTATTCCACCTCCTCTGGGTCATACCCGTCGCAGACCAGGAGGGTGAGTTTGTCCCCGGCGCCCCTCAGGGCTCGGACGGCTTCTCCGTGTTTGCAACCTAGCATGCTCTGTCCGTTCACCTGTAAGTAACGTTATGAACAAGACAGGTGAACAACCATATAATAGAAACCATACCCACGAAACGTCACAAAACTTTTAATCCAGAAAGCCTGTTGATTTTGTGGTTCCTTGCCATAAAATTGCTGAAATTTCCAAGTAACTATTTAATTTATTGTAAAACAAGTGAGTTAAATTTGTCCAAAGAATTAAAATGAGAACAAGAAAAGATCAGAGATTTCCAGCTCTTGTTTTGTAGCACTCCCTTGTGGGTATCAACCATTTCATTTTTTTTTAAATTTAAAGTTTGAAAATGAAGGAACCCAAAAAGAGTTTGTTAAATGTCACCCCACAGAGACAATTCAATGACTTGAGTTAATCACTTGTCTCATAAGTCTGCATAATTCCTGGAAATGATTAGAATTGTACCTGAAAATTCAGTGACTTCTCAGAACTATACTAGAAGTTAACAACATGTTTTGGATCCACAAAAGCAAAATTCAACAAAATAACCAAAGGAATTGAAGTCAAGTGATTTGTCGTTAAAGATCAGGTATGACAGGTGTCCGACCACACGGTTGGTATTTTGGGCAGGAAAATCCTGTCAGACTCTTTCCACATATATCCTTATCAATTGGGTTGCAAAGGCATACCTCCAAAATTCTTTGTCCAACCCCCAAGGTGCCCTCCCTTGCAGCAGCACCGACGTCATTGATCTGCGGATGAAAACAAAAGAAAAGTATAACGAGGTTACACAAAACTGGCCAGCAATCAGAATAGGTACGTAATGAAGAGAAAATGTCACCATTATTTCACACTTTGCATGCATATATTAATATATGTAACTAATAATGTAATATATTAACAAACAAACCTATGGTTAAGAGTATTCAATTGTATTTTGTATTTGTTTTGTTAAGGGCATGAACAATGGGACTTTGCGCTATATAAGCACTGGTGTAATAATAATAATAATAATAATAATATGTCATATATCAAATATTACATACTACGATTCATCCACCATGCATTGTAGTATTAAACACACACGTTATAGCGCAGACTCACCTTCGATATGAATATGCCCTCATCGTTCTTGTCCAGTGGGTTGCCAGGGTGACCCTTGTTGCCTCCCCTTATGCTGATTCCAAGTTTCTCGCCGGGTGCTTTCGTAATGAAGACCTCCTGCGTAAACATTAAAAACAACGGATGATACTTGTTAAACATGCAGGACGAAACCAAATCCTGCTAGCATCTGTTTATCAAACAACATCACAGGCCACCTACCGTGATCTAATTCCTGGAGTAACAAACAGTTTGAACTTATCTTGGAAAAAAAATAGTTACCTCCCTCCAGCTTCAAAGAACCGTTTTTAGACCTTAGACACAAGCTATTAATCCCGATGCAGCTTAGACTCAAGCTACTAATCCCAACGCAGCTTAGACATAAGCTATTAATCCCAATGCAGCTTAGACACAAGCTATTAATCCCCAATGCAGCTTAGACTCATGCTATTAATCCCCACATAGCTTAGACACAAGCTATTAATCCCAAGGCAGCTTAGACACAAGCTATTAATCCCCAACTCAGCTTATATACAAGCTATTAATTCCAATGCAGCTTAGACACAAGCTATTAATCCCAACGCAGCTTAGACACAAGCTATTAATCCCAACGCAGCTTAGACACAAGCTATTAATCCCCAATGCAGCTTAGACTCATGCTATTAATCCCCACATAGCTTAGACACAAGCTATTAATCCCAAGGCAGCTTAGACACAAGCTATTAATCCCCAACTCAGCTTATATACAAGCTATTAATTCCAATGCAGCTTAGACACAAGCTATTAATCCCAACGCAGCTTAGACACAAGCTATTAATCCCAACGCAGCTTAGACACAAGCTATTAATCCATCGCCACTCACCTGTAATCCTGCAGGAGGGGGGTCATGCTGAACCAGCAGATGGATGGCTTGTGAGTTGGATAACAACATGGCGACCGCGTCTTGATGTTTGGCGGTGGCCATGTCTTCTCCGTTTACCTTGAGTAACCGGTCTCCGACGCAGAGGTTGGTCTGGGCAGCCGAACCGTTGGGGACGATCTGAGGACGGGGATAGACAGAAATAGCTATGTTATGCGATTAGGGCCCTTTGGTACGTTGACTTCATGAGATTACGCTCATTAGATCAAGGGAGAATTAACCTCCACTGTGCTCCACACTGATACTGTAAATTATCCCATCTTCCCAAACTCTGTCCTTGGGGACCCACTTAGTGATTTCCATAGGCTATTCGTCACCTGGGAATTTGTATGGCCTAAAGATCAACCAATATACACTCATCCGAGATTGATGCTTTCAACTAAAAATTGACTGATTTGAATGTGATTGATTGCAAATTAACTGGAAGTTAATAGACAACACACACACCAACACACATACAAACATTTATCAAAAATTGGGAAAGCAAACCATTGCACGACACCAGGAGGCAGTTTAATCTCAGATTTGAAAAGATTGATTTTTTCCACGTGAACGTTTCTCTTTTCAATTTTTTGACTCGTGACTCTAAAAGCCTTTGTGTAAATTGTTAATATTGTAAAAGTTGGGGACTAACATGATCTGAACTCACCTTTGAGATGAAGATCCCTGGTTTATCAGCACCAAAGGGATAACTGGAATGGTCTATACCACCGACGATACTCAGTCCCAGGGGACCCCCGGTCCGTACCAGGTTCACCTCTTCTATTTCAGGCTCCGAGGGACCGTTGACATGGTTACTGTCCTCTTTGTTGGCAAGTTGAAATCTGAATTGCGGGGGTTCGTGTTCTGTGATCAAGAGAAACGGACACGGTGAAACGTCTCGATAGAATCGTAACCCTAAACGTAGACTAACAGGAAGAAGAGCTTTTATTTGGGGGTGGGAGGGGAGAGGGGAGGGGGGTGGGTGCTTTGCATCTGAGGAACTGACCTAAATGATATCTGTGTTAGACTAAGCACTTCAGCCAATTTAAACTGTTAAGCCTCAGATACTTGGTCATTTCTCAGTCAGATATTATTAACAGTGGCATAAGGTACAACCTGGACCGATAGCAGTGTTGTTTTTTTTAAACAGTTCACAACAGAGAAACTTTTAACTGTGTGATTTAAGGTCATCATTTGAAAAATTGAGAATAGACTGTAGTTGGAAATGTGGGTGGTAATGCAAATGACCTTTAAACATCAGCAAAGGACATTACTGTAAACCTAACAAACATACAAACAATACTTTGTTGAAATTGTTTGCATATTTATTGGCATTATAGGGTATTATTATTATTTTTTTATTTTTTAAAAATTATTATTATTATTATTTTTTTATATTTTTTTTATATTTTTATAATTTTTTTTATGGACTTACTGACTAATGGTTTGTGATGTTCCACTTCCATAGACTCTCTCAAGACGACCAGATCTATCGTCCTCGAGCTGGTCAGAAGCGCAACGGCGTGGTCGTGTCGTGCGAGGGTCATATCCAAGTTATTAATCTAAAGGAAAGAAAAAGTGCGACAAAGAAATAGGGTCATAAGCTCACTGGCGGTTATGATGGTTCTCACTCCAGAAGAGTCTCACATTTTAGAGGAGAGAATGAAATTTTGTAAATATCTAAATAACAACAACATTCCAGCTACCATGTTTAAAAAGTTTTCAGACTTTGACCTTTGCTGACCTCAAATGACTACTAATAAAAGAAAGAGGTGCATCTTCATATGAGATTCATCAAAGTTTGATTTCTTGAGATATTGTGAAGGAACGCATCAACACATGCAGACATACGCATATAAACACAACACATGCGCACACACACACGTCATCACAATTGAGTAGGTTTACTCTTGACATCAGAACCAACTTCCAATTTCTTCTCTGGGTCATTTATCAAAACCATTTCTAAATGATGTTTGACTAAAATTCTTCTACAGATCATCTTTTGAAATTCATATCTGATTCAAACCAAATTGTTTCCAACCACCACTATGTGTTTTTCAGAACAGTTGTATCTTATGAATTTTTATATGTTTTAATCATTCCATTTTTGTTTTTATAATTTCTTTAAAATGATGTCCTGTCAACAGCAAACATAAAGAAATGTTGATTAGAGAGACATTTACAGACAATTTTCCGAATCAAAATTTTAAACCTGCTCTCTCTCTCTCAATTTTGAAAGAATAAAATAATTAATGCAGACTTACCGATAGCACTTTATCGCCAACAATGAGGGCAGCACATCTATCGGCTGCTCCGCCCTCTGATATTCTTGAGATGAATATGGACTGTACAAAAGAAAAAGATGGGAAATATACACCTTAACAATTAAACCCTTCATGTTTGATGTGTGCAAACTTGTCATAGGACACTGACATAATAGATGGACAAAGTGCATGTACGATTTTCATATTTCCCATAAATGTATTTCGATATTCGTCTTGACAGTATAAAGAACATCCCTAGGTGTCGATGGCCAGTGGATTGGGAATATATTCAATTTCATTCCCCCCATCCCCACCCCCTCCCCCACCCCTCTGAAGATTTTCATATTTCCCATAAACTTATTTCCATATTCGCCATGAGAGTATAAAGAACATCCCTAGGTGTCGAGGGCCAGGGGATTGGGAATGTATTCATTTCATTCCCCACCCCCTCTACCACCCCTCCCCTACCCCTCCCCCCTGACAATTTTCATATGTCCCATAAAATGTATTTCGATATTCGTCATTAGAGTATAAAGAACATCCCTGGGTGTCGAGGGCCAGAGGATTGGGAAAGTATTAATTTCATTGCCCCACCCCCTCCACCAACCCCTCCCCCTACGTTAATGTACTTACTGTGTCCGTTCCTTTGTAAGGTGTCGAGCCTTTACCCCCTGCCACACTGAATCCCAATCCATTGTTGTCCTTCGTTAGTCGGACAGCAATTTTCTGAAAGACACAAACAGGGGCGAGACAATTCAGTAATAAAACTGAAGTCTAAGAAGAAGAAAAAAACACCCAATCAGGTTGGGAGGTCTTTTCTGAGAGAAAACTTTCTGTTGTCCAAAAAGATGACACCAAAAGTGGATGATAAATGCAAAATGATTATCAAGAAGTCTTTCGGATAATGTTTGGTCTCCTTGATTTAAATGCTCATCGGTTTGGGCAGAGTATATCTCTTACTACCAAGTGGAGGTAATAAAAAAACACCTATGTGAGACCTGCCATATCTTCCAGGTTAATCTTTCTTACTTGCAAAGTGCCATTGTCTTTGTTTTAAATTTTCCATGTTGATTTGTCCGTATGATATTAATTGCCGTTGGTTGATTCAATAACAGACAATGTACCGACAGCAACTGCAACCTATATAACAAATGCCAAGCTTTGCTTAAAACAATTTTTACATCCGTTTTTAAAAATCAATTATTCGTAGAAGGTTTAGAAAAACAAATGGTTTTCTGCAATTTACAGATAAATTCATAAAGTTTGACAAAAACTGTAGGACACATGTAACAAATTCCTGTAGTTTTTAGTTCTTTGCTGGCAGTCGAATCAGCCTATCTTATTGACAATAAGGGGGGGGGGGTGTAGAGTTTAGGGATCTGTTACGTCCTGTTAACGATGCAATGCATAATAGGGCTTAAAATGCTGGAAAAGTCCTCCAATTAATAATAGCATATCTTCCATACAGTTACTTTCACAAACCTCCAATATTGAAACCCAATCACAATGGTTATTCAAATTTCAGTTCAAGAATTTGTCTAAACTGTCCAACCTTTCTTATTTCTATTAATATTCTCTGGCATGTTACTAACAATATGGTCTAAGAAACGGTGGCTTGGGAATTGAATTACATAAGACTAAGAAAACACTTAGTATTTGGGAGATATTGGGTGTGAATAATTTCGGAGGGGCTGCCATTGTATCAATTTGTGTTTTTTTGGTGCCACAAGGAGGTGAGACATTTCACTTTCCTATTGTATCTATTGATATAATTTCACTATGAAGGTCCAAAGTGTTGGCACTGACAAAAATGTCAGTATTTGGTCCGATCTTTAAAGAACTTTGATTCAGTACTTGCAAGACAGAAATATAAACATCATCAAATGTCTAAGAAAACATGGCTTTATGATAATTAAACTTACTAAAGTCTTAGACTTTGTGAGTGATGGGACCTTAAGACCTGTGATATATTCCAAACAGTATATTTCTTTCTTAGCTACTTGGGGTCTATCACCACTAATATCTCAAAGAATGGTACTAGTTGGGTTTTCTGCTCATTAAAGGGGGCATAAACCGAACCATTACCTGTAAGCTTATATGACAGAAATCTTTGTGGAGAAAAACTCCGCTAAACAGTTTATCTTGCTCAAATTAGGGAGATGTCTTTGTTACAAAAAGTTATGTCTGGGAGTTGACATATTGTAAATCTGTGATGTCATAGGGCCACTAGGATGTGAAAGTTTTGTACTTTTTCTTACTTTCTCTATTCATATTGTCAAGGTGGAATTTTAAACAGTGTTGAACCAGAAACCGATGCCATCATCAGGTTATTTTTGACTACCTTCAATAGTTTTTATTCAGCATTTACAAAACCCATCTTCATTATAGAATAATAAAAGTTGTATTAATTAAAGAAACACATAATTAACTGCATGGAGCACATGTGGCTTGATGATGTCATAGTTCGACTTGATCAAGTCTTCAGTATTGTGAGTGAAAGCTGTTATATCTCTCATATTTTTCGTAGCTGTTAGAGGGCGATCTTCATAATCGTTACCACCTCTATCATATAGACGAATAATGAATTTTGTGTCTCGGCATCTGTAAATGTTATTTGTATGACAGGTTACTATCTTGTCTGAATTAACTTTTCTTTTGGAAATTGAAAAGCTCCCAAAAAACAGCCAAAAATGTCAATATCAGGTCACCATGGTAACACTTGTGATCAAAGAATTTTTACAACTTTGACTAACACTTCTATCCTATTGGAATTGCAGGCAGCCAAAATGTGTTCTTTTTCAAGCTGCATGGGTTTCTATTAAGAATATTATAGAGCTAAGTGACCAAATTTCAAGCATAAGTTTTGTTTATAAAATTTATTGTCATCTTTAATGAGGGTAGTCCTGCTCAGTTAATCCAGGAAATCACAAGGAAATATTGAAAATTCTTGATATTGTTAAGAGCTGAGTTGATTTATGCTGGCATTAAAGTCGTCGGAAATGTTTAGGAAAACTGTCAGAACCGATCCTTTTTAATCGCTAATCAACGATGTCGATTAAAGAAGAACAAAAAAAGTGATAAATAGATGCAGGCTGTCTGATAGAGCTGTTCAACTGTTATTATGTCGTACCTAAGGTTACTAGAGATTGCAACATAGATGGTGGAGCAAACTCAAAGTGATAGTTTGAACAGTTAAAATTATTTTCAAGAGACAGTTTGAAGACAAAAACACTGAAAAAGAAGAGCATTTTATTTTCCTCCATGAAGTCAAAATGAGAACAAAATAAATTATTTCTTGCAAATTACGACAGAAGCTAGCAAAGATTGGATTTGAAAGTATTTTATCGTCGATAAAGATGTAAATATATCTTTAAATAGGTTTTTTTTTCTTCCTTTCTTTTTGCAGTTACAAATTGTTTTTAAGGGTTAAAAAACTTTGAAAACCGTTAGCTTTGATAAACACTTCACACGAGGTTGAAAAAGGGTAAAAAAAAATGGGTGGCAAGATGGAAAAGAGAGAAAAAAAGGAAAAGAGAAATGTGGGGTGAAAAAAAAGAGATTAAATCAAAATACTGCAGCATGCAAGGCAACAAAGCATGAAAAAAAAGGGCCAGCCAAGGTTGTAATATGCATGGTATGCACAGCTCTTGAATATGCATCAACTAATTGATATGCACAGCTCCATGAATATGGATCAACTGACCTCCTTCACCAGGTGAAATTTAGGTTCTGGGGCAAACGAGACCCCATGTTTTTCCCACCGCTCATCCTGAATATGATTTTGTTCTACAATCTCGCCCGTTGGCGTTTGGTCCACTCTCGGCTGGAAAATGAGAATGAGGTGAGCCATGAGGTTATGAATATGCATTAAGGTTTGGTCGTGACTATGCATAGAGTATACGAATATGCAAAAGCAGGTGCTGATATAAAATGTAGTAGAGTACACAGTGTACACACTAAATAGGCTCACAAAGTAAAGAAAATAAAGAGATTTGGAGGTGGTGGAAAAAAAGTGACTATACCCAACCCAATCCATCATATCTGATAATTTTGTTTCTTTCGTTATTTTCTGAAAGGTTTTTATTTAACTATGGAACTATGGAAGTCAGGAAAGAAGTCAGTGTTTGACTCTATTGCAAGCAAAGTTTTATAATGCGGCCTTCTATTGACTACAACCAAAATAACATCTCTGATTGCTTTCATTGGATAAAATACCAAACATTACTTTAAGAAAGATGTTTTGATGAGTTTTTTTCCAATAATTGCACATGTTTTCATTCAAACTTTTGTGCACACAAATTGGAGAAATATGCTTCTGTTTTTTAAAGTCACATCAGTATCACATGATATGCAATCTGTGACTGAAAATAAATGACAATTTTTAATATTTTTTATAATTGTCATCTTTAACGAGGGTAGTCCTGCTCAGTGCAGAAGCACTGCTTTCCTGAGGAGCCCTCAATCTTAGCTAACATCACTGGTTAACACTATAAACAAGCGCAAATTATGCTTGCACTATGTATGTCATCATACGAAGACTTTTGAAGTCTTTTTGGCAATCTAATCCAATCCGCATTTTGATTGATGATTTCTTTCGGGAAATCAAATCAGACACCCGAAATGCTGTGACAGCTTCCAGCAAATTTTTAATCTGTTAGATTTTGACAAAGACCCAAAATAATTGCATTCACTGACGTAAACAACCATAAGTAACTTCTGCCATGGGGCAAATTTCCTGGACAAAAACTTGTTCTATTTTTACTTTTGATTTCATTGTTATTTTTGCACTTTTTGATTATATACTTCTCCACTTTATTTTCATCACAAATATGTACAATTCTCAAAATATCCCACTCATAATATCCTGCTTTTTGTGAAAAGTAGATAGAGAGCCCTTTTCCTTGTTTCTATTCCTATCTGTCCCTTTCTATTTATCTTTCTTTGCTTGCAATGCAGCTAGCTCCAAGATTAAAGTTGGTGCATAATTTGCAGCCACCACATGCAAAGTTATCATTAAAAAATGGAAAAATAGTAAGAAAAGAAATTAAAAATTAAAAAAACCCATAAATCATCATGCAAAAATAGACTAAGCAAACTATTATTGAAAGTAAATACAAACCGCCGCATATGATTACAGAAAAGCTGATTAAAAATAGTTTGAAGCATTAGTCGCTTTTGGTACCATTTTTGTTTTCAAGAGACCACTAATTTGGGGAGCAAAAAGGACGGGGAGAGAGGGGGGGCTTTACCCCTGTGTTTCCTTGAGAAACCATGGGATTATTAGAGTAATGGTAGTAACAGAAGTGTGAATCTGGGTGAAGGTTTTTTTTTTAGGGAGGTGGGGGGGGGGTTTGAAATATCCCAGAAAAGGAACTTCTGGAGATGATTGAGGAGTGTTGATGAAAACAGGATCTAGAGTCACGACAATCGGAGAGATGATAGAAGAAGACGAAGAAGAATGACTGGTTTAAGAGATTCACAAAAGTGAAGGAAAACTATCACAAAGTTTCACATGAGTGTGACGGTATAAAATATTATCATTTATCAACCGATTTAATTTTCAGATTTCTTGAGAACCTTTCCCTGGTCAATGCTGTGTATAATTCTATTATACTAAAGGTTATTGTGTCATTCTGAAATCCTTTTTTTTAGCAAATCATGAAGGTATTTTTGGTCACCTGAATGAAGTCTTGTTTGAGATCGATCCCTGGTAGAATTTCAAACTCTTTAGATATTTATATCTCTTGGCTATGACATCCAGATGTGCAGACTACATCATGCTGTGCAAATAGTGACTACGTATGCAAATCATTTCAGTGTGTTGCAAGAAAGGAGGACCCTAATCAACCAACCCATTCAATTGATTTTTTTTCAATTGTTTTTTATCTCTTTTCAATTGTTTTTTTTTTCTTTTCAATTGTTTTTTTTTTTTCTTTTCAATCGTTTTTTTTTTGTGTGTGATTTATTCCACTAACAGAGGAGTGTGATTTGGAGATGGCAAAGTAAACTACCTTGAGAGGTACAGACGAGAGAGTGATCTGATATTTTACCGAATCTAAAATATTACTGCAACGACGTAGTGGGTGTGACCGGATTACATTTTTGTCTCTGACTGATTACAAAGACACCATTCGATCCAAGAGTTACACAAACACCACACGCCAAGTTTAACCGCACCGGTGGTACAAATATCTGCTGCGTAAAAAAACCAAAGCCAAGCTGCCCACGGTAAGTTGACGCCCAAAACTGCCGATACTACTCACCCCATCACCGAGGTCTTCGACTTCTGGTGGTGGAGGAGAGGTCTCCACCACCACCACGTCGTCATCCTCCTTAATCTCCCGCAGGACCACGATCCTGATGTCGTTTCCTGCGTTCCGTAACACTTCCACCGCGTCGAGGTGGTTGGCATCGACCAGTGTTGATTCGTTGACCTGTCGAATGAGACCGGATTATAGAATATGAAAAAACACGACTGTCAAGATTGACGTTAATATTATAAAACTTGTTACGACTCACGGCTTGAAGATCTAAGCAGATCATCTACACACTCATGTTCTCTACATGTAATACAAAGAGCAAGCAAACCAAATTATGAAGTGCAAAATTCTGCATGAAAAATAAAATTTGTACATAGTGCACGACTATGTAGAATCATGGCTAATGAGTTCAACACTTTACTTTGTAAAAGATATTGTAGTCCAGTGGAGAGCAGGTATATAATTGACTTGATACCCCAGACTCAGTAGTAATATTTGAAGTTCAAACTGAAATTGAAAACACAATTACCTCAAACTTGACTTGGACTTAATTTACTCTTAACACACATTCACACTTCTAATACGCACAGGCTTATGTTTGGAACCAGACGTGTGGTGAATCCATACTCCAGTATCACACTTGTACTATGTAGTTTGTCTTGAACTAACAATATTACAGTCACTGTCTGTACTCCAATTGTTATGATCTAGTTTTGATACTAGTACACACCTAGGTACTCATACTTAGAGCCTTATACTCATAATAGTACTCATACTTTAACATAGTTGCCTGTACTCCAATTGTACTCTTACTCATTATCATGAATTTGTACTCATACTTATACTGGGAGTATTTTAACTACTACTGTAGACACAAGTGCCAAGGTACTTGTACTCTCTCTTAGAGCCTTGTACTGGTACTCATAACGAGGGAATACTACAGGTACTCAAACTCATGCTGTGGTACTCGTACTACAAGCCTTGTCTTGGACTAAGAATATTCCCGTCACACTTGGACTAGATATACGCAAAAATTTGACAAAGATTCAATTCAAGGCACTCAGAGTAGAGCTATTAATGACCATGCACCCAGGCACTAGCTGATGCCGCCTGGCATTCACAACAACAATTCTAGCATACCCCATGGACTAAGGATATGTACCACTCGAAACCCTGACTACCATCTCATAAATCAAACTTGAACACAGAGCAACTGAATAACAATCACATACAAGGCCTATATCTATAGGCCTATAGTTCCCTTTAACCCAAGTTATGTGTACATCTATTCCCAATACAAGACCGAAACTAAATCCACTTCCATTTGGATTGGGGTTGGCTGACTCCACACTCAGACACTTGCCAATGATTACTAACTTTACAGTTTAACACACGGCATTTAAGTCACGTTTGGGCTACGTACAAGCAGAGAATTCTGGGAAGGAAACTCAGTCCAATGACTAGTCACGACTCAAGGTTCAAAGTTCAAAGTTGACTAGCACTTGGATTAGAGTTGGCTATTGGACACAGGCAAAATGGTTGCAAAAAACTTTTGAAGTTTAACACACAGCAACAGAATCACACTTTAACTCCAATCAAGGTGCTTCGAGACCCTGAACCATTCCTATGTTAGGACCGAAATCAAAACAACTAGACTCGCACTGCGGCCAAAACAACACAAACAAAAAATAACACACACTCAAGCTTTAAGACTTTGCACAAACAGCAGTGGGATCACACAGTTTGACTAGAGACTGACGCATCCAGACTCGATCCGATGACTTGTGAAAAGGTTAGACTTACTGAAATGACTTTATCTCCCACTTTGAGGCCGTACTTTGCAGCACAGCCTCCGTCCACGACTCGAGATATGAAGATACCCTGGTGAAGGAAATCAAAAAAGGGAATTATTCTTAAGATGCTACGAAGACTTCACCTCCCATTACAACAAACAGGTTCCTTACGTGATTGAAATACATGTTTTATCTATCTCTTTGTGTTCACCATGCTCATTAACCTGTCTGTATTCTGTGCGTGTATTTGTCGCTTCTGTTACTGTTACTTGTCATTAAGCCTTTGAAGAAGATCCTGCTAGGATTGAAACGTCAGGTCTACTTACTTTTACACATTCTCTTACACAGGCTCTCTAGTGGATAAGCAGTTTGCTAACAGTTTTATTTTATTTTGTGTTTGAAGAAGACGAAAAAGAAATCGCAAGAGTGTGAGATTCGTTAATTATTGGCTAATTAGGTTTCATTAATTACAAATCTTGTTTTCTGTAATATCCAACAGTCTTGCTCAAAATTGTTGAATCTGGACCAAATAACAAAAGTCTGCTTTAAAAAAAGTTTAGCAAATTACCGGCCAAATTTAGAACACTGACGAGTGATATGCGTTCTTGCGTTCAATCGTCTTGACCTATTTGGGTTCTTTATCTTTTTGAATCATTTGACCCAGAACAGTGACAGCCACCTACACAAAGTCACAATCATGAATATTTGCCAATTACTTTAAATAGCTAAACATCCCGACAGAATGAAACAATGCTACAACCCTCTCTGGTGGCCTCAGGAAACTTCTGATTGGACTACGAGACTCTCGTCTCATTCTGCATCATCCCACGCTTTAAAGCAGAATTTTGCGTCCAATTCTATGGTTTTTCTCAACCTCACTGATTCCACGATGCCATAACGACATACATAACTAGCTTATCTATACAAATCTTACTTCAAATGGTGGCATAAAAGTCGAAAAATTTACAACTTTCAACTTTGTTTTTCTCAAAGATATTTTCTGTTGGGATCCAAATAAACCTCGCCCATAATATGAATATTTAAAGCTACGAACGTCATTGGCCAATACGTAATACAACACCTTGCTTGATTTGTGTAGATTGTCTATGGCAGTTGTACCAGAGTACCAGCTTACTGGTTGTACCAAGTTACCAACTTGACATTTTGAATCTATTTTTAGCAACGGCTCATAACTAAACCTGCATCTCTGATTGGTTGAATTCAAACTAGTGGGTTGGGGGAACTGTATGCGATTAATATTAAATGTGTAATTTGTCGGTGGACACTTTTCTCATTATCTGCAAATGTCCTTAACTACTCGCCAATTTACGCTTTTGGCAGGAAAAATTTGGCTAATATCTTAGTTTGTGTTTTGTGATTTATATATGTAAAAAAATCGATGGACTTGTCAAAAAAGTGGAAAACGGCGACAAAACGCAAAATGCTGCTTTAATAGCTATGCCATGTGAGATGGAGACGACTCTCATGATAAACGGGCAGACTCTGGAGGATTGTCCAGAAGTCTGAGACGATTGAATTTTTGAAACCATCCAAAAAGACAAAGCGGGTTGTTGTTTACAGTCAGTTTAATCACGGTTGGACGATCTTCTTTTTATGTGCTAATTTTGTAAAAGTAATCAAAACGATGGGACAACTGACTGGCAGAGTTAAAAACAATGGAAAGGAACAAAGAACAGCTTGTAAATCTCTATGGCACTGCGGTCGAATCCTGTTCTAGCCGAACCTTCTTTTTGTTCTACATATATATTAAGTTTTGTCTGGTAAACAACTTTGCTGTCAGATAAACAACCTCAGCTAAATGAATACATAAGGAATTCTCTTACAGCTGTACAGAGGAGAATTAGTAAAAAAAAAAGTCACAAAAATGCTGGACAGTTTTCACAACATGTTGTTAGGTAAGGGATCTGAAATCTACAAGATATTTTGACAACCCCCCCCCCCAATTCTCACATGAATTGAATCAGTTCCAGGTCTCAAAGACTGTCACAGATCCAACGAAGCTCAAAGCATCCTGTCAATGTTTCTCAAATCTCAGCACTTGTTCATTTGTTATCAAGCCTTAGATCCATTCACTGTTAAGAGATAATTTTCCTTCCTACATCCTCTGAGCATTAAACTCAAATCCAAACTCAACTGAACTCAAAATGCTAAACCTCCACATCCAATCTTTCTCTTCTATTTTCTTCTTTTCCCTTTTGTTGTTGCTAGGCTACCTATTTTTGCGTTCTTCGAAAGTGGAAGTGCTGTTTGGAACACTCCACACTTTTGGACTTCATGAAAATAAACTATATCAAAGAAATAATGTGTAAAAGTATTAAAGTGGGCCTTACTTTTACACATTCTCTTACACAGGCTCTTTAGTGGGACAAGCAGTTTGCTAACAGCCTTTGTTTTATTTTGATAAAAGAAATTAAAACGAAACAATAATAATAAATAATCATAAATAAAGCTAATAAAAAGATATTTGCCTACCTCATCGTTTCCTTTGAAAGGTGTTGACCCTTGACCCCCTGCTATACTGATGCCAAGACCATCACCATCTCTACTGAAAGTAATCTCCACCTACAGGAAGAAATAAATCCTCTCATGATTACAAAAGACTGTATTTTTTCATCTGTGCATAATAATGAGAAAATTTTAGTAACAGACAGAATATTCAAAGATTATATAATTATATTCAAAAGGTAAAAGGTAGTGCTTTATCAATTTGACCAAAATAAAAGTTTTTTTCCAGCAGCCTCAACAGAGCTGGTGACTATTAGAACGTCTACTGAATGTGAATCTGTCAAATCTTAAGTTGTCCCTACATTAAAGGGTGTGAAGACTCGCGCAAAAAGGAAACGTCTAATGTAGGTAATCTGACATAGTTTCCAATGAGGTGTAATAGAAGTGTTAGACACCACCATCGATCCCAGAAATATACACACAGCTTGCTACCGTCGGTAATTAGACACTAGTGTACAGTCAGTACATACATCTGAGGTCAATACCCACAGCACAATGTACAAACGATACAGCGATGGACATCTCAGGTGCAGCTAAAATAACAAGGTATCACGTTTCATTACTGTCTGCATTTTGTAGCGACAAGAGAAAACTTCACTTGCAAGCAACGGAAAGTTAACTTTTTCAGAGCGCAGCACGCGGTTTGGGGGAGTCTTCAATGCCTTTAACTGAACGCTTGTCAAAGTTTGGGATGATGTCAGATTTGACCATGCTGATAACTTTCAAACTATCATAGAAATTGTTTCCACTGATGTTCTTGTTTTAGTACTGAAGGTGTTTGATGTTGTCCATAACGCATTCTTCTGAACCAAATTTGAAAGAGAGTCTGGGAAACGAAATGTCAAGAACCGAATGTCATCCTTAGTTTGTCTATTTTAATACCTTGATGTGATGAAAAAAACACTATGGGTGTGAGGGGGGGTGGGGAGATGGGGAGGGGCTAAGGGTTGGTCAATTGCAATCTTATTTGGAGAAAAACCTCTGCAGGATTGTTAAAGCTGCTGACCAATCTCACAAACCTACTCTCAAGAAGTTATTTGTATTTCATGTTCCTCTTTCCGAGACGAGACTCACTGATGTTTTAGCAACTTCACAGTAGGCTACACAGCTTACAGATACAGAGTGAATAATTGTTAAGTGTACCGCTGCCTTACTTCCTAACTGGTTATTCTTAATGAAGTTAGTTTCAGAGATTCCACTCAGACGTCTAATTGGTGGGGTAGGACAATTAAAGATATATCTGTTATGTTATATACAATATATCAAGACTGTATTGAACTTTAATAGTTTTAAATGCTATGCTAAGCTCATTTGACCTGGTTCATTAAACTAAATAATTAGCCAAAGCTTTCCCTGCAGGGGGAAGGGAGCTGGGGGCCATGGCTTCCAATCATTTCCAGTGTAGTGTCATTCATGGGATGGGGGAGGGAGGGGCTTATACAACCATTAGCAGCACTTTCTACACCACTGAACATCAGACCCCCACCTCTTCCCCCTATCCTCTTCCCCTTCCCTCCCACCTCTTCCTCAATCCTCAACCCCCTTCCCTCCACCTGCCCCACATCTCAACTCTGTGTCAGGGTCCCTGATGAGGGAATCTCACAAAAGACATGAATCACTCACCATTTAGGTTTAATATTCAAGAAAGTTGGAACTACCAAAAAACAAATCTTCATAAATTAGCTACAAGTCAAGATTTAGTCAAAGCAAGTCCAATGATTTAAACATTTCTTCTACATCAATTATATTAGTAGAAAAACAAGATTGTGTTAATATGACCAGTGAGCAGGTTTGGTTCAAAGTCAATGCTTTCCTATTGTTAAATCGTGTTAATGAATGAAGGAATTTTTTTAGGGGTCTCATGAATACTTGATTTGACTGGGTTGTTTACTTCAAGCTAACTATAAGAGGATGAAAATGTGAGAGATTTAAGTAACAAAAACACCAAATTAGTACACAATTCTGTTAAATGGGAAAGATTTAGGGGATGTTTTTGTCTGGGATTCTTTTCCCAGTCACCATTATTTTCAGCCAACCTGAGGAAACTGAACAGTGTAATGTATAAATGACAAACCTTTTTGATTTATTCCCCAAAATAGACAAATAAATAATCCTTGTATAAGGTGTGCTCTGTGACAAACAACCACCTCCCCCCACTCATCCCACTGCCTGCCTGCCTCCCTCCCACATTTAGACAAAACCTCTCTAACACTTTCCTTTCACTATCTTCCCTTCCTATACATTGTTACACATATTATACAATATGTCAAGATGTCTAATGTCTGAAAGATATCAAGCTTGCCTAGAAAACATTTTCATCATTGTCATAAAAGAACATTTTTCTAATATCTCAAATTCTGAAGTTTTGACAGGATCAACAATACAAATTAACACTAATAACCAGTAAGGTAAAGAAAACCAGCAACATAGGGACTGTAAGGCTTGTTGTGCTATTTCCAAAATTGGAAAAATGTTCTGGAATGAACAGATTAAAACTAGCATCTTCTGTGAAGCATTAATTTTCAAGGGAACATAAATTCGCCAAAATTTATGCAAATTTTGGTAGAAAAGCAATAACCTGTGTATTCTTGTCACTCAAAAGCCAGTAAATACAATTAACACCACTGTAGATCAGGCACTGTTTTGAATAGCTAAAGCAGCTCAAATATCCCGTGCAGAAAGGCTGAATCAATACCAAACATTATTATCCAGGGATGAGCCTGGGGTAAAAAAAAAAATCACAGAACTTTGAAGAAAATTGCGGTATAGGCTCCAGTTTTTGTATGCTGCAGTTTGTTAGGATAATAATTTTTGTCCCCGAGGTAGAAAAGAAACCACAGATATTCCGCGAATTTGTGGAAAAAGCTCATGCCTGATTATCTCAGTAACTGATCAGTAGTGCCTATTGTGTGTGAGACTGCATAGCAGAAAATATTTGTGTCTTATGCAGCTTGGTTGCAGGATTCTGCAGCCTCATCATAGCATCCTACTTTTGACATGTTGTCTATTCAGAATATTGCAAGATTCCATAATATGTATATAAAAGGAAGTGGATATTGGATAATAACCAAAACTATACATCGTAAAGGGATAAGTTATATAAATAAATTTAAATTTTTTTTTTTTTTATTCCCTACCCCCTTCCCTTAATCCTCTCTTTGTCCCTCTACTGTTTATCTCCTACCTCTCCTCTTCCCCTATAGGTTTCTTTCATTCCTCTCTCAATCCCTTGTCTACTAATCCCCTTACTGTACATCTATATCTTTGTGTTCACCATGCTCATTAAACTGTCTGTATTCTGTGCGTGTTGTCCCCTTCTGTTACTGTTACTTGTCATTTAGCCTCTGAAGAAGATCCTTCTAGGATCGAAACGTCAGACCAACTTTACTTTTAAAACATAATTAAATAAAAACGTTGAATATAGCCAAACAGTGGTTTAGACTTGACCAAGCATGCCCCTACACCAGACATATTGAATCCCTGTGCGCTATATATGTGTATGTTACATGCAAGTGCTCAGCTTCATAGGGTACTTATCACCATAGACCATATATACGCATATTTAACACTAATTACAACACGGGATGCATATATTAAGAAACAGATTACATGTCAGCAAAGATAATAAGCCAGTGATTAATGAATTGGGAGTAAATTTTTAACAATCTCGAAATGAAACTTGATTTATTTAAAACTAATGAATTAAACTTTTGGGTGGGGTAGTGTGGGATGGGGGAGGGGAGGGAGTGGTATGGGGTGCAGAGGTTTAGATGGAAAAATATGGAATTTTTCAAAAATTCAAAAGTCAACTCAACAAGGTGCATTAAAACTCTCCAGTAGTTCACAAATGTACATGGGAATTGGAGCATTTAAACTTAAGAAATAAACTAATTGTGACAGTTTGCAGAAACTTGAGATGGATTTTGTCAATAATCTGTGGTATCATGATCATCATTATCATTATGATCATCATCACCCCATATTATTTTTCAAGTTGTTTTTATCAGTAATAGTATGCAGTAATCAGTATGATTTCCTTTGAGAAATCTTCCTATCCGATGGGTCTGATTCATATCCTCCATAAAAAAAAGGTAAAACTTAACAAAAATTGAGAATTTACAGCAAGGAGAGAGACAGGAAACCGAGAAAAACTTCCACTTTTTCCAGAGCGATGATAAAATCAATATCCTTATGATAAAATCCTCCTTAATGGAGACCTAAAGTTACAAACAATTGGTTAACATTTTGTTTTCAAAATTAATCATTTCTTCCAGGGCTGCAATTCTCATCATAACACCACTTTAATACTAGTTACAATATTGCAGAGCATTCTAACAATGCTATCAAACATGTACAGTAGTACACCTTCTTGCTCAAAATGGTGAGATAATCTGGTAAGTTAATATGAGTTCCTGAAGATATACACAACAACTCTGTACTGATTCTTATATTGCAATGTATGATAGGCCTACACATCTGCTATCATGGCTACAGATATCAAAGGTTACAGGTTGACGTCATGGACGACCCAGAATAATTTCCATAGCAACCGTGGAGACCCTGAACAGGTAAATATTTATACATGCTTCTCAATTCTAAGGTAGCAGGGAGCTTGTCAGTGACTACACATATTACAAGTATCTCAGTTTGTATAAACAAAAGATTTTCAGCTCATTCCTATACCCATAAACCTGTTTAGATACTCTGTGAAGTTTAGAATAAGAACCAGAATAAATGCATACCATCTCTGTCCCCCCCCCCCCAGGCCTCCTGTTTATCCAACTGTCATGAAAATTTTAACTATGAAAAACATTTTTTAGAGCATCATTAGCAAAGTTTGTCAATCTATGAAATAAAAGCATTAGCAACAAAAGTAGTGTTAAAGCTTAGGCTACAATTTCCCACATGACATATACGCTATGTACTTGTTAGGTAACTGCACAAGTTTACAAGCAAGTGAAAATTAACAACTGTTTCCATGATAAAAAAAAGGAACGATTAGCAAACTCGTACACAAGACCAATCTTGGAATTTGTCATATTTTTTCCTTGGCATGCCAACATCATCGTTTTTCCATAACATATATCTTACCCTTTCCTCTTCCACGGGGAGGCTGGGGGGCTGCTCATTCTGCGGGCTTGACGCCTTGGCCAGGACCTGGTGAATGAGGGCAGCAGCCTCGTCGTCTGTCTGTGAAGTAAGATTGATGCGTTTGTTTTTGAGGTAGTGGGGGGTGTCTCGCCGGTGTAGTTTGAGGTCCGACTTTTCGGGCTGGTCTTCCATTTCCTGCTCCTCCTCAAGGGCAAACCCTACGTGTCTTTCTTCTTCCGTCTAAAGGTATATCATGCAAAATAATGCCGGGTTGAAACGTCATGAATATTCATGCAGACTGCTGCATTAATATTCATGCATTCAAGTGACATCTAGGTCGGCACAGCTCTTTATGTTTTTTTCTTCACATTTTTGTTTTTTAGTTTGTTTTGATCTTGACGGGTTAAAGAAAACCCAAGTACATATTTTTGTATCTGCATTTTTCAAATTTTGCATCTTCTTTTCCAATTCACCCCCCCCCCCCCAAAAATAAAATGCAGATCCTGCTGGTCCGACCCATGCTACCATTTCATCAAAGTTCCAACTCCTCTATCCTACCACCCTCCCCCCCATCCGGATTCCTACTCTCATTCCTCCCCCTTTTCCTCCCCCACATCCTCCCTTTTCCTTAAGAAATGAGTTTCAAGAAAGGAAATCAACAAACTGTGGTGTCAGAATTTTGAACGACAGAAATAATTTAGACCATAAGGATAATCGAGTATGAAAAGTCAAACTTGGGCTTGCAACTTTCGCCTCTTGTGGAAAATTTTGGTTTTTGTCTGAAAGACTCCATCATGTCTAGAACAGTTGCCAGGTTTAATATCATACTTAGAATTGTCTAGACTTTGGAAGCCAAAAAATTCATACAGCCACGCAAACCTCCAAACATTATGTCTATATGCAATTGGATATTATACTTCAAAATTTACAAATAGCATGAAGGCTCCCACATGAGCAACAGTGAATCATGTACAGTATCTAGTACTCAGCACACAAAACACACCACTACTTCTAGACAGAAATTGATCAAATCCTCCCCTCCAAACCCCCCCCCCCACTCTTCAACTTGACGATTCCCCATCTCATACCCCCTCCCCCACCCATTTCCTCTCACGAAACTGCTATTTGTACATTGTGGGGATTGAACAACTTGAAGACCTTAAACTTTATCATCCAAAGAACTGTGAAAATCCCTCTCATCATATTAAGCAGTTCACCTAATTCATGTGGCTATGTCAAGTACTTTTTATAAACACAATAAAACAATACTTCATAAACATTGTCTCACAATTTTGGACGTTGTTCTTAAATATCACAGAAATGTGATTTCGGACGAATTTGTCCTGGTAAACTATTTGTTGTTTTTTTGTGGTAATTTTGCAAACTTTTTCTTAACCCAACATCAAAATTTTGAGAGACTAGAAAAACCCTACCTGATCATATTGAGAGTCCACACAGGACCGTACTTCATCATAGAAGTATTGTTTGTCCAAGTACATGCATATGTTTGTGTGTGTGTTGTTGCATATGTCTGCATGTGTTTGTGTGCATTGGCTAATTGACACCTTCCCCCCCCCCCCCCATTCTTCTACAACACATATATGAGCTGATGTTGTGTATGTGATGTTTACTACTGTGTATCTGTGATACTAAACTATCGGAAGAAGAAAAAATGATAAAAATTTGTGAAAAGAGTTAGTCATGACCTCCACACCAAAAATTCAACGTTCAATTACGACTGATAATACGATCGACTAATGCCGATGAATATTCACAAGGTTGGTTAAGTGGGGGAAAAAGGTGGGGGGAGGGGAGAGATTCAATTCATGTTGTTTAGATGAAAGGGAGTGAAATTTAAAAATGGAACTGCTTTTCCCAACCCAATGTTAGATATATGTGACATGAAAACAATCACCTTATGACCAGCATACTAGAAAAGATGATAGTGGAGAGTGCTTAATATACAATGGATAAATGTAGTGCTGTAAATTAGTGGGGATAGGTATAGAAGATGGAGAAAATGATATATATATATATATTGAAAAATTCTTCCACCGAACGTTATTTATTTGCATCTTTAAAAGGAAATGATGGGAATCAAAGAGCCATTACAATGGTAAGCTCGCTTTCACACTGCTCCCAACTGCACTGCAACCTGGAGCCTTACTCCCTCTCCAACCCCCACCCCCCTCTCCCACCACCATATCTACACCTTTTCATGATTCTTGGAAGAGGTAAAGATGACCCAGAATATGGAACAATTTAAGTGCAGAGCATATGCATATAAAACTGTTTCGCCCGCTTTGAAGTCATTCAAAAGTAAAAAACAGAAATGGCTTGCTTTGATGTTAGTAAACGCAATTCGCTGCTTTGAGCAGTTGCTGCTTAATGTATAATATTCATAAACACGATGGGTAATTGTTCATAATTAGGCAAAAGATTAGGTTATGCAATTTCATGGTTGTATAAATATGTACATGGAAAGAGAGATTGGTATTGTGGGGGGGGGGGGGGGTAGATGGGCGACATTGAAATTGCTCTTTATATATTTCAATGTAATATGCGTCGAAATTAAATATACATATAAATCTGAAATCAAATGATGCATATTCATAGAACTGAACCAGTTTGTATCAAATAGGTGTCAAAGAAAGCATACAATAGAACACAATTTTTACCATCAGTTTCTACCGAGATCCTGAGGAAAAAGATGGCCTCACAAATGATATTGTAATGACTTTTATACGACAAGAAGGAAAAAAACGTCAAATGCAACTCTGGTGCACAGAAATTCATAGAAGGAAAGTAAAAAAAATGATTTATTCATTATGCATGCATGAACATGAATAATCAACATGCACAGGAAATTAGGTCATGCAAATCATTCAACAACGAATGAAAAAAAGGTAATAAAAGGAGTCAGATTTGGATATAGGCAGTCAAAAAAAAAAGAAAAAAAAAAAAAAGAAAATTTTTTCCACTTTAAAGAACCAAAGCCCTAGCCCAATACCTTAGAGCCAAACGAGGCGGTGTGTTCGACCTGCTGATAAATGGATCAAATCTCTACGGTGGGGTGTTGACTGATGGATCAATTTTAAAGGGGTTTATTTACTGAGTCTACTCAGTGAGTTTTTTTCTTGTAACTGATGATTTGATACTTCTAGTGTTTGATACTTCTAGTGTTGGCTTTTAGCCTTTGAAGAAGATCCTGCTAGGATGGAAACGTCAGGCCAACTTACTTTTACACATTCTAGTGTTGTTGCCGTTAGATAGATCAAATCTGTTTGTGTGATCTGTTGACAAGGTCTGTGGATGTCTAGTGGATCAATCCTATCTATTGATCTGTGGATCAGTTCTGTCAGTAGGTTTGTTCTTCAGTAATAAAAAAGGTATTGTCAAGTTCATCAAATCTGCCAAGATATCTGTTGATCAAACGATCGATTCTATACAGTGGTTTGTTGACAGATGGATCATTTCTGTAAAGGTATGTGCTTTCTCTGTACATAATCTGTTGTCTAGTGGATCAAATCTGTCTATTTGTTGATCGATGGATCGGCTCTCTGAAGTGATCTGTTGACAGATGGATCATTTCTATCAAGGTATGTGCTTTCTCTATACATAATCCGATGTCTAGTGGATCTAATCTGTCTAATTGTTGATCGAGGGATCGGTTCTCTAGTGATTTGTAGACAGATGGATCATTTCTGTCAAGGTATGTGCTTTCTCTGTACATAATCTGTTGTCTAGTGGATCAAATCTGTCTATTTGTTGATCCAAGGATTGTTCTCTGAAGTGATCTGTTGACAGATGGATCAATTTCTGTCAAGGTATGTGCTTTCTCTGTACATAATCTGTTGTCTAGTGCTTCAAATCTGTCTATTCGTTGATCAACGGATCGGTTCTCTACAGTGATTTGTTGACAGATGGATCAGTTCTGTCAAGGGATGTGCTTTCTCTGTACATAATCTGTTGTCTAGTGGATCAAATCTGTCTATTTGTTGATCGACGAATCGGTTCTCTTCTGTTGACAGATGGATCATTTCTGTCAAGGGATGTGCTTTCTCTGTACATAATCTGTTGTCTAGTGGATCAATCTGTCTATTTGTTGATCGACGGATCGGTTCTCTTCTGTTGACAGATGGATCATTTCTGTCAAGGTATGTGCTTTCTCTGTACATAATCTGTTGTCTAGTGGATCAAATCTGTCTATCTGTTGATCCACGGATTGGCTCTCTACAAGTGATTTATTGACTTGATGGATCAATTCTGTTTGTTGACTTTGTGATATTTTCCTGGCGATCTTTGGACTGAACATACTGTATACTGTTATTTACAGGATCAAATCTGTCTGACTCGTGGATCAGTTCTGTGTATAATCTGTAGTCATTTATCAACTAATGGAGTGGCTTTATAAAGTGACTTGTTGACCGATGGATCAAATTCTACTGATGGACCAAGCTATCAAAGCTTTCCTTGATTGAGTCTTCTTGTGCAACTAATGGATCAATAGTCTATAGAATATAGCTGATTGAAGGATCAAATCTGTGCGGTGATATGTTGACTTAATAAGATCAGTTCTCTAAATTTATCTGTTATCAGGTGAATCGATTCTAGAAATCTGGATTAATGGATCAGATCTGCATATGATCCTGTAGTCTGGTGGACCAGCTCTACTCATAAATCTGTGGCTTGGTGGATCAAATGTCTTGTGATATCTTGACTGACAGTTCAAATCTTTGTGATGATTTTTTACCAAGTGGATCAACTATGCATGGATATTTCTCGACAAATGCATCCATTTTTGTTTCTTTTATTTTTGTAACTGATGGCATTCATTTCTAAAACTATCATATAACTTGGACAATCTTATTACAGAAACTGAATTGATTGGACACCTAATGCCTTTTTGGGGGGTTTCAATTTCCAAAGTGACTGAAACTTAGAAGCGGGTGTTAAGTCCAAGCTCGCTATAAATGTTGGTATGAAAATGAATAGTTTCAAGAACTACAGAGTTTCATGTTAATTCAGGGCTGGTCAAACTTCTGCAGAAATTGGCGAAAAATGGTTTTCCTTAGGATCATACTTAAAAAATTTTTGTTTATTACAAGCTTGTATTCTTTTATAGACTTCCTAAATTGCCATTATTAGAAGGAAAGCGGGGGAAACAATATCAGACCTGTTCCTGTAATATTAGAATGAACCCTTTTACATTATTAGTGCCTTTTGCACATGTTTGCCGAAACCCAGCTTCGAAGAAGAAAAGTCCAATTTTATTTCGTACTTGTCACTTTTTATTAAAAAAAGAAAAAATGGAACACCGTCAAACTGAAACCAATAAAGTACATAATCCGGGGACAAACTTCCCACTCACCTCTGTCAGCGTGTCTGGTTGTTTTGCCGCCTCTTCTACGTTTTGTCTCACAGCCTCGGATTCGGTTAACTGCCTCTCCTCCAGCTGCACCGGTTCGGCGTTGGCCTCCGTCGTGGCGGGAGGAGGGATGACCTTGGGCTCCACCAGAAAGTTAACGGAGGGCTGGTGGTGTTGCTGCTGGTCGTCCGCGCCGTTCCTGAGTTCATCCTCCTGATAATATTCCAGATTATTTTCCGACTACAAGTTTGTATTTTGGGGTGGGCAGAGGAGGAGGGGGGGGGGGAAGAAATGAAAGAAGGGAAAGATAAAATAAAAAATTGTTTTTGCAAAAAATTTTGCTGCTATCTAAAAAGTTTATTTTACATGATGCTAAACTGTTTGCACTTACCCTAAGGTATCACTATGCTATGGGACGCTACCTTTTCACGGTCTTACCAGTAATACCGAGCATTATTCGAAACATGGTCAGATTTGTTAAACCTAAGATAACGTCCCCCTTGCTTTCATTACAAAAAGATTCCCAGACCACAATCGTTTAATTATGTCAATCCATTCCAAACAACCTCATGACCCAGCTGGCACTTCGGTTACATTAGCGCAACCCTTATCAACACACACTCGGTTCAGGCATTACTAAACAATATTTCTTACATTACCTGAAATAACAACAGTGGCACGTAACTGATGTTGATTCGATGACGAGAAAGTTTAAGTTCATTCACCTAAATATTGATGTAGCATCTGAATAAAATGTCACATTTTATAAATATGATCCCAACTTAGGTGTCTGTGACAATGTTTCATCTTGAATAATTTTCAAATATGGCATGAACGAGCAAATATTTGAGTCTGCTTAAGAGTAATTTCAAAAATTGATGAATCTTTTTGGCAAATTCCAAATTTTTCTAGACCCATGATCACCGTCGACCAGTTTGGATGTTTATTCTGCGGACCGCCCCCATTTTCTTTGTAACCCTCACCTCATGTGGAGCCAAGTGTCCGTCCACTTCCCTTCCTTTGCCATGCATGAAGAACTTGGGATGCCTGGCCTTGAGCTCCCGAGGATGTGGGGTGCCGTGCCTGATGAATGAATTCTGTCGGAGAACAAGTGTAGAAGACGCCAGCATGAAATGCAATCATTCCGAGTTGAGGGATAGTCATTTCAACCTCTGGTGACCCCTAATGACCTCTGACCTCTTATTCCTGTTACACTTTTCAACGTTATATAACCAACAACTTCTACCAAAGTATAATTGAGCATTTATATTCAAATGTGAAGGAGAAAAACTTTAAAGGTTTCTATAAAAAGTTGCCCCAAGTTTGGCTAAAACCCCCCTCCCACCTAACCACCCCCATCATTTCAACCTCTCGTAACCTTTAATGACTTCTGACCTCCTATTCCTGTTACAATATTCAACACAATATTGCCAACAATCTATACCACAGTATAATTGAGCATTTATATTCAAATCTCAAGGAGAAAAAACTTTAGAGGTTTCTTTAAAAAGTTGCCCCAAGTTTGACTCTCATTCCCCCCACCCCGACCCCACCACCCCCCACCCACACCCCAACAATTGAGTACTTAAAGAGTGACATAAAATCTTTATTAGAGCAGAACATTCCATCACAATTTCTAGAGAATTTATATTTTGAATGCCAACTTAAAAATGTCACCGATAATCGCTCCCGATTGGTTGACTCACCGTGTCCTCATAGTTGTGTGTTCCGGGGGCAAACCTAATCTCCCTCTCTCCAGCTTTCTCCATGTTGGGTTCTTCTTCGGTCGCTGTGCTACCTCGAAGAAGATTCTCTGAAAATTGCAATGAACCCTACTTTAAGCATACAATGAAAAAGACAAGTGAAAGAGAGACTGCAAGAAACACGGGAAAACCCCTCACAAATACCGGCGGGAAGCTGTTAAAAGGCTTTTCAATTCAAAACTAATCTTTCCTTTCTTGCTGTGGGAATCGTAACAAAAAGGAAGGCTGTATGCTCGGATTCAGTGTCTTAATTATTCATGAAATATCAAGGTATTGGCATCCGAAAGTCACTTATATCCTATGCAACATAATATAGTCCATGTAGCTTTCACTTATTACGTAACAGTTCAAGAGCATACTGTATATCCCTTTATCTATATTTACTACGTTTATATGACGCAAATGTGTACAGAAATGATATACCTCCCAAAATCAGGAGAGATGATGAAATACAACAATGAAATTGTAGATAACAGCTGACTTTTCTGTTAACATTTAGGAAACCTTTTAATGTTTGTCATGTTTGAACAGAATAGCTTTGTAAAGTAGTAACGTTACAACTAAAGGTCAAACAACCGTACTAACAACGGGTGGCATTTTAAGGACTCTCTTTTACACTTATAATGCCATCCACGATTTTGTGCCTGTTTAAATCAGTGATCGGCTTCAAAAGCCTCCCGTTCATCCAGGACTCTTCTTTCTCCATCCAAATCTCTACTGGTTATCCCCACGGTTAAAACTTCCCCACTTATGAAAATCGACAATTTTGATAGATGTGTTGCCACGTTATGGAACATCTTACCCTGAGGAAAAGCTAAGCGTGCCAAAACCATTCGTGAATTTGAGAAACGTGTAGAAGCTGTCTTCTATTAAAGCTGCCTTTTGGTAATTATTTGCAGTCTTTAGTCTTCCTGGAGTCAATTTAATTTTTTGGGCGGTTTTAACTCTTTTTCTGTACCTTTTAATAAATATTACCTCTATTTTGTTTACTTCTTCGTTTGTCATTTTCACCTTTTATTTGCAAAGCGCCTTAGAGCATTTATACTTTGGAAGCTCAGGAAGCTTTATGAGTTTGGAATATTATTTATTATTATTTATCATCCTCTGATGTCATTCACCCAGCAGTAACCCCTTAAATCAGCCGGTAATTTAGTGATTAAAATAGGGGCTTGCAGGAATCTAAAAGGTTCGGACAAGTCTTTCAGAGTAAGGCCCACTATTTAATCACAATTTGCATGAATACTGATTTACAATTTAAAGCTAAAAACCTTTTAAAAAAAAATATATATCTTGCTGGTAATAAATAAAACCTGATCATTTCTGGGAGAATTAATGGATGTCTTAAAATGGAATAATTGTTTGAGAGAAACACAAGGGGGGGGGGGGGGGGGGGTGAGCAATTGGATAGCACAAAATTTACCCATACTCTCTGTTGGTCCCCTTTGTGGCAGTAAGAAACAAGTCAAGACTTTGAGCTTCTGGGGGCCAATTTCTTCGGTCTGGAAATTGATCAGAGGTTGTGCCTGCAATTTAGAGAGAAAGAGAAGGGGGAAAAAGACTATGTTTTAAAGTTAGGCAAAACATAAAATTTCGACACTATCGTAAGTATTTTGCAAAAAAAAAGAATTTCCCCGGTTTCCCTATTGCTGCTCACTTTAACCCTCCCTCTCAATGTAATATCAGTAAGTTTGTGGTCACAGTAGCTATTGATTGTAGAGGTTCTAATTGTGAACGTCTTGTTGCAGAGAATAGGCTGATTTTCTCCTTGGGTACCCTCTACCCTAAAGGCCTCAATTCCAAGTTCGACATACTTTAGTTCCCTCCCTCAGCCAATCCCTTTCCCTTTGTCCTAATCCTCAGTTCATTGTGCTTTTCTCCCTTCTATTCAGTGTGTGGTTCCCTTGTTCATTTGAGCGTACCCTTAAAGACTGTGTGTTTCTACGTGTCTTGTTAGTGGTAATTTTTGTCACCTTGTTGAAGGGTTTAAACCCGAAACGTTGTAATTTAAATAACTGTACTTTTGCATTGTATCAACTCAGTTTTCGACCTCTATAGATATATCTCCAATCCAAGGGAGATTTCATTGGACACAAAATTAGACTTGTATGAAAATGATATTGGTACCCTCGGTCCCACGGTAGACTGACAAATTAAAATGTCAGATCTGTTGCAGAATGTCACAAAGAAACTGAAACAAGGGGAATCATTTTACTTGGCTAAAACCAAATCTCCCAGGCAAAGAATGTAACGAGATATAAATTGCCCAAACCCCCTGGAAGGGGGGGGGGAGGAAGAAGGATTCTAAGCTAATTGAAGTAAATATCATTTTAAAATTATAGTTTTATGCCAATCAAACTGCATCCATTTCTCCAAGGATCTCCAGTTTTGACAAATATATTTCTGCCTCTGAAAATGACAGAGTCCAATATCTAACGGTGATTTTCTTTCCAAGGAGATTTCTTTCTCTCCGGCTGCAGCCAGAACTTGACACCTCAAACACCTACAATTCCACTGCGCTATCAGATCTAACAAATCATGACAGTGATGGCGATGACACTTTACCTCCATTCAAACGTTTAATTCGAATCAAATCAGGACAGCTCTAACTCGAAGTCCGCGGGGATTGAATTCAGCGGGAATCAGATTTTATGTCAATTAGTCGGTTCGGGTACAAGATATATTGCCGAAGTGTCACACATCCGACGACTCCTCCGTGCTTTTAACCTGGAGAGGCATTTCGTGATGTGATGTTCGTTCCGTGCGGTTAACGATTCATCCAAAATTACATAGATGTCACAGACGAACTGCATTTCTGCATCTGTTTTGTACGGGCAGTAACTGAAACCGATTCGGTCATAGTTCTATGGCATTAATGTATTCTTTCTTTTCTTATGAAAAGGAAAAGGCAAAAAACCCAACATATTTATCTGAAAATGACAAAGATATGCTCGTACATGAACAGCTCACCCAAAATAGGTAGGATTAACCCTAATCTGTTTTGATAACATAGTCTAACCTGGCTGCAACTTGTGAATGGGAGGGCAAGAGGACTAAAGGTGAGGCAGTGCTGGAGACACTGTCGAGGCAACGCCGCATAATCTGTTTTTGGTCACCTACCTGATTTTCTGAGAGCCACAAGGCCTTTAGGTTACAATTTGAAAGTTGTATCGGGATCCAGTCCAATCTGTTGCCGCAGACATCAAGAACGTGAAGTTCTAGCAGGAGGCCGAGCTCCGGAGGTAATCGTGTCACCCTGTTATCTCTCAGTGACAACACCCCTAGCCTTGTGCACTTCCCGAGCTATGAACGACAAAAAAGATATCATATTGTTTTTTAACGGTTTAACCGTTTTCATACTGAAGGAAATTAACACACAGGTTACTCACAACTTCAAAAAAAGCTCTTTGGACTGATTCTGAAATCTAAGGTACCAATTTGGGTACCAACTGTGTTGGTATCATCAGTTGGTTATATTCTGTGTAAATTCTAGCGTAATAAACTTTCTATGCAAAAGTGAATAACACTTGAGCAAGAGGAACTTGAGTTTGCAGAACAAGATTAAGCAGTACAGGTACATATTCTTGTACAGTAGCTAACATACTTCAAATGCAAGCATCAGAAAACTCAATGATGTGGAACGTGACTTTAAGAGACTAAAACATTGGTTAATGTAAAACAAAGGAGTATCTGAAGAAAGGTTAGTTCTTACAACTTGGATTCTAACTCTAAAGAAAGGGAGTGGGGGTGGGAGGGGGGGACTGTTGGTATGATTTCAACATTTACAATCATATACATCCCCTATCCCACCTCACCTCCCAACCGCAACTTGTCCACAGTAATACAGTAATACCTCAGTTTCATTAGTGCCTACAGAAAATCAAGAATAAAAGTATGCTGTGCATGGTATTTTCTTCTTTTACAACTCTTTGGCTTCGGTCTAAAATTTCGTGACACTCCAAAAGCTAAAGAAAAGAAGAGTTGTACTTTCCATTCCCATAATTCTAATTCCCTTTTAGGAAGCTAAAAAAAAATTGTTGAAATTATTTCTTCTGCACAATAAAAATGACAAGGAAAGAATGCTGCTCTATTGCAATCAAGTTTCTTTCAAATCTACACATTATTTTTTCAGGTACTGTACATTTACAGAGCCTTGTTCATCCCTTACCTCTATAGGGGCCCCTATGAATCACACACTTCATGAATACATTGTCTTCACCATGCATTCACAGAGAAATATAACCCAGGTTTACTCAAGTCCTCAAGATTTTGCCACATCTTTGCTACAAAAAGTTTATCCCAGACATGCTAGATCAACTGTAATCCAGTATTTTTTTTTTTGGTCTATTTTCCTCGTCTCTTTGCTGTCGATCATCAGGTGGAGGAAGAGGAAGAGGAGGCTGCTTGGATACTTACCTCCGAGGGTAAATGCGTCAATCGATTCCTGTCTACGTTTAAGTTGTTCAGCTTCTTCAGGTAACCGACCGTAGGAGGCAACGCTTGCAGCAGGTTCTCGGTCACGATGAGTTCCGTTAAATTTTCGCAGCTGAAAAAGGAAAAGGGAAGGAAGGAAGAGACGGATGAGTAATTATTTCCACGACGACGTCACAATTCCGATACGGAAGGGTCGTCGGCTATCCGACAAGAGTACCTCCATCTAAAGCAAGGAAAGTGCATAGACTGTAGACTTAATTCTGTCAGTATTTTCATTGTATCAAAACCAATTCTGAACAACGACTAATACAAAGCACACAACACACTTTTAACCCTAAACCAGTCATTTGGGTTTGTTTTTTGGGGGGACATTTTTTGGTTTGTTTGACATTTTTTTTTTTGACATTTTTTTTATTTTGTGTTTTGTTTTTTTGTGGACATTTTTTGTGTTTTTTGGTAGACTACAAAGATTTTAGTGCATGTGTGTGAGAGGAGATAGGTAAGTGAGGAATGAATAAACACTGCTGTTGTTCTAACATTGCCAAGGGGCCAATTTGGTACCTCATGTTAATATACTGGAGACAGAACTTCAGCTTTTTCATCACAAAATCCACTATGCACAAATTTTAAAGGAATATTTCCTGTGGTTTAATAAAATATAGGAACATTGATGCATCTGAATATTATGACGACCATATCCTCAGAGCATTTTCTGATGGCAAAGATATGGATTTTCCCAATTTTGATGGTATTTTATAAATGCATCTGGCAACAGTAAAGTGAATGATGTCATCAAGGTCTTGTCAAGATATTGAGATGGGGGTTCTCAACTAACACTGTGGAAGATTTTTTTTACATATTTACACATCTCCCCCCCACCCTCACCCCCAACAATTACATACTGTTCTTATGTTTTTTGGATGGATAACAAAACCAATTTTGTTTGCCAGAGAAAATGTTTTATCTGGGGACGTGGGTTATGGACCCCAGGGCTGGTGTCCAAAGCTAATGACATTAAAATGAGGTGATCTGATCCTCCATGCCATGGTAGGGTTACGGGAGTTACCATTTGCTGAAATGGGGGGGGGCAAAGGAGGGAGTCACTCAGTGGCTTTATTTTATGTCCATATAACATGATTGGAATAACACTTATAATATAGGCCGATTTATACCAGACAAGGTCAAAAAAAAAAAAAAAAAAAAAATAGCAGCAGTGGCCAGCTATATTTACAGCAGGATCCAGCTGGGAAACAGGCAAAGTAAACGGGAAGTGGAAATAGCCTCCTACCCTGCATTAAAATCATCCACAAATCTATCTAACTTACAAGGGAGAGGGGTGAGAGGGGCGAGAGGGGTGAGAGGTAACGCAAGGTCTGGGTGACAGTGACTGTCAAATGTCTGAGGTCCGACCATTGGCTGATTTTGTAGTTCTATGCCTCATGAGCTACAAATAACACAGCTTATATATGGTCATTTTCACAATCAGTGGTGTAACTTTTGTAACACTGAGAGCCAAAATTTCAAACACTATATATATATCAAATTTTTTACTAACATCACCCGTAAAAGGGTTCAAATTTTTGGAATTTCAACTTTTCGGAGCTTAAATATATACTCTTGCTGTATTAACAATTTCAGCAAAATACAAGATTTTTTTTTACAAAATACATTTAGCAGAGCTTCCACAAATCCAATGTTGTAAAACACATTGTGTTCGTTTTGAATTTTTATCGTAAGACTTTAAATATTTGCGAAAGGATGGAAACCCTCATATACCAATTGCCTTCTATGGCATATTAGCTAAATTTTTCTCCTATTTCCATAGCAACCAAGGTCACACGAGCCTCTCTTCCATCTTCGCTTCTACTTCGAGACGACTCTTAACATGCATACACGGAGAATAATCAATTTTGCAGCGAGCGACACCTGCATGAGGTAGCTGATAACAAGTTGACATAAACATGACATTTAATACCAGGTAAAATTGAGAGTATCTCCAGCTTGCTTCATTAATTACTTCTCCTTCGTTCAATCTCTCTCCATCTCCAAACTCGGGAATGATGGAGATTGGTCCTCCTCTTTATCTTGTTGTAATTAGATCTCACACCTTTCTCCCCCCCCCCCTCCCCCTCACCGATCCTTATTCGTTTTTGTAGTGCTCTCCAAATGGCATATTTTGCAATGATATATACTACAACACTATATATGAGTGCTGCAGTTTTACCTCAAGTAAAATTCTTCCATTCTGTAATAAAACTAAATTCCCAAAGGAGAGCTCATATTGCTATAACTATAAAATGCATTGTTATCAAAACTATATACAACACTACATTGTAATTTATGCAAAATTGGATTCTCATATCATACTTTTATTAGATTTCCTATCTCTATATTTACGTAGAAAACCTTCGGCTATCAACTTCACTGTCAATTAAAAGGTAATATTTTATGTCATCCATAATTCCCTTTCCACATACCAAAATACATAAATAATCATAATAATATCAGGTTGGGCAAGACTATCCCTGATATATTAAAATTTTGAGAGAAGACATAAATAGTTCTGATGGTGTCACCGAACATTTCCTTTGCTAGCCTGTACAACTCTCCAACTTGCTGTAATTTGTCAAACCTTAATCAATGCTATGCTGCCTTGCCTACTCAGTGGCCTACAGTATTAAAAACTGACTGTGGAGCTGTTGAGCTGATAGAGGGGTGAGGGGGGCGAGGGGGGTATGGAGATAGAGGGGGTGGGATCAATCTTTTGCATACCATAACATTTCCTTTGCTAGCCTGCACAACTCTCTAACTTGCTGTAATTTGCCAAACCTTAATCAATGTATGCTGCCTTGCCTATCAGTGCCCTACAGGCCTTCAGTATTAAAAACTGACTGTGGAGCTGTTGAGTTGGTAGAGGGGAGATGGGAGGGGGGGTGGGGTACGGAGATAGATGGGGGAGGGATCAATCCTTTGCGTACCGTTATACTGACAAAAGGATTACTTTAACACAGAGAATTATAAATTTAATACATGCATACCCAATCATGACGATGGTTGGGTGTTTCTCCTTTTAATAAAAGCTCTACACATCACCAGGTTGTTTATTATTACCTACAGCCTGCCTGCAGATTTATAGATTCCAGTGTTATAACTAACAGACAAACAGATGGTATTGAACCCATTGAACCCTGAAAGATTGATATGACTCTGTTTATAGGTACACGCAACTGTACTGTGCAGTATCTGTGAACCTATAATAAAACCATTTACAATGAGTTTGCTGTGATGATCTGTTGGCATGCATACTTAATTGTATATAGAGAATCTCTTGATAGGCAGTATCGCAGAGTATCATATATATGGACGATATTTCATACCCTGCACTGAAATATATAACTTATCTCTAGATTGCCTCTTTCAGACCAAAATCAACAACCATGTTTACTACTCAGTACATGCAAGTTGTAATTCTAATATTCGCTCTGTCATAAACCCTTACAACTACAATAGTATCAAAAGGCGTATTAAAGGTATCTCTCAACCCAAGGACAGATGACACATGTTTTCTCCTTCACAAAATATTAAATCATTAAGAAACATGTTTCTTTGTGGCTTTAGATTATCATTTTTGCTATTGATCTTTGCATTGATTCTGTGTTCAACTACAGTTAGGTAGAGTCAGCCAATGATCTTCCAATGTTGAATGTTGGTTTATCCAAAAAGTAAACAAAAGAAGAAACCAAATTTGTTTACTCATTAGAAAGCGCCAAAGCTGATTTAGTTGTTAGATCACAAGTTTGGTCATCTGGGACTACCAGACGACCATTAAAGATTTGTCCTGCAGAACATTTGTATAAATGACTGAAGTGGATCAACAACTGATTCCCATACTAGAAACACTCTGGATACATGGAGTACTCGCCTTCTTAGCACAGAGTGTAGATTCCCATACTGGGCACTCTCTGGATACATGGCATACTTGCCTTCTAGGCACAGAGTGTAGATTTCCATACCGGGCACGCTCTGGATGCATGGAGTACTCGCCTTCTTGCCACAGAGTGTAGATTTCCATACCGGGCACGCTCTGGATGCATGGAGTACTCGCCTTCTTGCCACAGAGTGTAGATTCCCATACCGGGCACGCTCTGGATGCATGGAGTACTCGCCTTCTTGCCACAGAGTGTAGATTCCCATACCGGGCACGCTCTGGATGCATGACGTACTCGCCTTCTTGACACAGAGTGTAGATTCCCATACCGGGCACGCTCTGGATACATGACGTACTCGCCTTCTTGACACAAAGTGTAGATTCCCATACCGGGCACGCTCTGGATGCATGGAGTACTCGCCTTCTTGCCACAGAGTGTAGATTCCCATACCGGGCACGCTCTGGATACATGACGTACTCGCCTTCTTGACACTGAGTGTAGATCCCCATACCGGGCACACTCTGGATACATGAAGTACTCGCATTCTTAACACAGAGTATAGATTCCCATACCGGGCACGCTCTGGATACATGAAGTACTCGCCTTCTTAACACTGAGTGTAGATTCCCATACCGGGCACGCTCTGGATACATGACGTACTTGCCTTCTTAGCACAGAGTGTAGATCCCCATACCGGGCACGCTCTGGATACATGACGTACTTGCCTTCTTAGCACAGAGTGTAGATTACCATATTGGGCACTCTCTGGATACATGAAGTACTCGCCTTCTTGACAAGGAGTGTAAATTCCCATACCGCGCACGCTCTGGATACATGAAGTACTCGCCTTCTTAGCACAGAGTATAGATTCCCATACCTGGCACGCTCTGGATACATGAAGTACACGCCTTCTTGACTGAGTGTAGATTCCCATACCGGGCACGCTCTGGATACATGAAGTACTCGCCTTCTTAGCACAGAGTATAGATTCCCATACAGGTCACGCTCTGGATACATGGAGTACACGCCTTCTTGACTGAGTGTAGATTCCCATACCGGGCACGCTCTGGATACATGAAGTACTCGCCTTCTTAGCACAGAGTATAGATTCCCATACCGGTCACGCTCTGGATACATGAAGTACTCACCTTCTTAGCACAGAGTATAGATTCCCATACCGGGCACGCTCTGGATACATGAAGTACTCGCCTTCTTAGCACAGAGTATAGATTCCCATACCGGTCACGCTCTGGATACATGAAGTACTCGCCTTCTTAGCACAGAGTATAGATTCCAATACCGCACGCTCTGGATACATGACGTACTCGCCTTCTTGACACAGAGTGTAGATTCCCATACCGGGCACGCTCTGGATACATGGAGTACTCGCCTTCTTGCCACAGAGGGTAGATTCCCATACCGGGCACGCTCTGGATACATAAAGTACTCGCCTTCTTAGCACAGAGTATAGATATTCCCATACCGGTCACGCTCTGGATACATGAAGTGCTCGCCTTCTTAGCACAGAGTGTAGATTCCCATACCGGTCACGCTCTGGATACATGACGTACTCGCCTTCTTGACACAAAGTGTAGATTCCCATACCGGGCACGCTCTGGATACATGGAGTACTCGCCTTCTTGCCACAGAGGGTAGATTCCCATACCGGGCACGCTCTGGATACATGAAGTACTCGCCTTCTTAGCACAGAGTGTAGATTCCCATACCGGTCACGCTCTGGATACATGAAGTACTTGCCTTCTTGACACAGAGTGTAGATTCCCATACCGGGCACGCACTGGATACATGGAGTACTCGCCTTCTTCACACGGAGTATTGAGTCCCATACTGGGCACGCACTGGATACATGGAGTACTCGCCTTCTTAGCACAGAGTGTTGATCCCCATATTGGGCGCTCTCTGGATACATGGAGTACTCGCCTTCTTAACACAGAGTGTTGATCCCCATACCGGGCACCCTCTTCCTCCTAGGAACTCTTTTAGACTCTTGCTTTTATCATTGCATTCTCTGTTCAATGACCACCTGCAACACATTGTCTTTTACCCATTGTCCTAAATTTTCTCCAATTCTACACATTTCCCTCTGTCACTCACATTTGCACTCTCACGTACTTTTCAATTCAGTTCCCCCCCTCTATTCAAAGAGGCAGGCAGGTCAATTACTTTGAAATGTGAGTGAAACGATCTCCTGAATATATCCGATGACGGTTTAGTTTTGTATTTCTGGAAAAAATGTGGGCCTTCGATAGAGCTTCAGGAAACCTTTCCTCAAAGGTTATACAACAGCCATGTGGCAATTAATTAAACTAAACCCTACAGCCAATTTTTCCTTGTAACAAGAAACTTTCTTAAATGTGACATGACTTCTTTTCTTTTAACTAATAACAATAATAATGCTCCACTGCATATACATGTCAAAACAATTCTGACGAGAATGGCAAATTTTGGGCTGACGCATGCACCTGGCATTTTCCATGAACAATAGGTTCAGTTAAATGTCAAATAACAACAAGTTCGAGGAAATGACAGACACAGATACAAAACCAATCAAATTATATCGGATGTTTATCTGGAGGAACAGTAGCAAGTCAGGTTCTCAAGAGTTCACAGTCTAAGCAAAACAGTTCTAGTAGTGAATCTTTGCAGTGACAGAAAAACCACTTCACCTACATGAACCCTGTACTTTCAACGCATTCCCATGGTCCCTGTGCATGGAACCAGAAGAATACTTCCCCTCGAGACATCCAAACATCTCGGAGACCTTGACAGAGGTTTGAAACTGGGGAGCGGAGGCGGGGTGGAGGTAAAAGTCACACCAATGAATAGAGGTGTTGTGAGCGCACAGTGTCCAAATAAAAATAGTTCCCATGAAAATTATCTCATGGGCCATGCCCTTCCACCCACCCCCCCCTTCCCTCCCTCTGCTTCAGGGATGCTGCCCCTGTGTTGCCAGGCTATGTTGGACAACACAAACCAATAACGCTCCACTATATACAGCATTCTAATTGAAAGAAAATTTAACCCAGCTACCCATTTTGACATGAATTCTGTTTCAGGCTTTTCCATATTAAACATTTGTTGACATTTTTAAGTGGTATCCTGTGACGACTACAACACTGACATTTCAACAAAATTATTTGGCACTGGCAAATTTCCTCACACGTCTTCCATTCGATGCCAACTCATCCGTGCTTGCGCATGAAACACTCAGTATATATGGTAAACACTCAGGATACAAGTATCTTCACTCTAGCACTAAATGGTGGTGAAGTAGCCTTATACATTTCCGGTGTTTCATTCTATGCTTTTACTTTCCCACTTGCATTGTGCAGTGCGGATGTAACTTGCTATCCATTTCAAAATTAAAGTGATTATGAATACATGTATGAATGATATCTGTCTTCAACGGATACATTTTTGACACTTTCGATCATAACTTTCTTAATTAATGAAATGTGTTTGGCAAAATTAGCTTGGTGAAACCTCATTTTTCATGGTTCGTCAGATACAAGCGGCATACACGAAGTTCCATTTTTTTTTTAAATGAACAGTTTTATGTGTTTCCTTTCTCGAAACACTTTAAGGTACATATAGAGATGATAAATATTCATAAATAACAGATGATATTGCATCGAGTGTTAACCATATGCTGGAGTGCACAGCATGAGCTCCCTTTTTTATTGGGGGGGGGGGATGGGATTGGGGAAATGAATTATATATGTATGCAATAACAGAAAAATCATGACAGCTTTTGCTGCAATCACATGAAAGAGTAAGGTGTCTCTAGGTATGGGCTCGAGGGTATTAAACAGACATAGTAGTGTCTGCAATGAAAATTCAACAGTGAACCATCTAAAAGAGTAATTTATATATAAAAGAGTATTTTATATACCAGTTTAGATATTCATGTATTTCTAACTTTCAAAATATCTGATAGGCAGTTGCTTAATTGGTATGTACTGTATATGGTATATGTATTTACCGTTTTATGTATTTACTGTTTTATGTCATTGTATATTCTAGACTGTTTGTAAAGCGCACAGATGCATCGCCTGTAGTGCGCTATATAAGACTTTATTTACATTACAATACTTTGTGCACCAAAGTAGTAACGACACAAAACTATTCTGCTGAGGCAAGTGTTTGGGGTAATTAAACGGTCAATAATTTTTCAGAGACTCGATAAAATAAGACCGCAATTTATCACACAGGGTCACCCTCCCAGAGGCTGGTGCAGAAGTGATTAATATACTTGATTCGTTCCTCAACATTTTGTCCCCTGGACAATTTTCATATTAGTACTGCATTAATATACATTTAAAGTTAACAGGAATAATTTTTAAAAAAAATTCAACTGTTATTACACTATTTGAAATAAAAACAACTTCAAGCTACGTTGCTATGGTATTTTATTCTTGAGGATTCAAAAGCTCCCCATGTCAAAAGTGGGATGCTGGGGGTGGGGTTGGGGGAGGGGGGTGCTGGCAGCATCCTGCAGCCAGACTTCGGAGGACGTATCCTTTTATGCACTGAAATTTCACATTATAGACACAGAGGCTACACAGAGAACCCCTATTGTTGGATACTGATTCATCTTAGCAGATCAGGACTTTGCAGCTAACTGTGCACAGCTCTTGTTTTATTGGCATTGTGCCTTAGAAAACAAAAGCTGCATTAAAAAAACTTAGTACCCCAAGTACCCCCAATGTATTTGTAGTGACCAGTCTTGCAGCCCACTTACCTGCCAACTGCTGGCGTGAGCACCACCAGTCTATTCTGGTCAACTTTCAGGATGCTCAACTCTGTTAGATTACCTGAGAGGTGGGAGGAACCAGAACGAAAAGAAATTCCTCAAAAAAGAAAAACGAATCAGAATACATAGTTGAACAAAACATTAAAAATTAAAATTAAGAAACACCATGTAATCACATTCAGGGCGAATGTTTACCAAATTTCTGTTCGGATATTGAACCCAAAATCACATGGAGGTTGTCTGGCAGACAGCTAGTAGTTTACACCAAATTCAGATGGCATTGTAACTGAATATATCCCCAAATAGGTAAAATAATAAATTGGTTCTACTCAACAAACCAACTCATATCCTCTCCTACAGGGTAGTCAATCCGAATTGAAAAGTGGGGGCGGGGGGGGACATATATGACTGAACACAGATAAAACTGAAGGAGTGCAAAGCAAAGCCTTTATTGGGGACTAAGGGGTGGACTCACGACTAGAAATCTTCAGGTTCAACTACCAACTATAAATGGAGTTTTTTGGAGGGCATTTTGGGTGCCATGGAAGCAAGATACAAACAGTATTTAATAAAGGAGAGAATGACCATACCAACTTGAAGACATTTACTACATGCTGAGACGCTAGGAGCTGCTACTTCCAAACAATTTAGTTCGTGCAGAATGTTCATGTTTTGAGAAATTTCTATTTCTACACATTTTTTTTCACCAATTCCTAAATCAAGTCCTGTAGAGGTTATTGTAACACTGAGGGGTCACCATCCTTAAAATATTCCCATTTTGTAATCTTTGATATATTTCTTTCTTTCATTTTTCTTTTGAAATTTGCCTTTTGCACTTCCTATATCTCCACTTCCTCTTTATTTAAAGTTATCCCCCCCCGCAACATTCACCTGAACTCGGATTGACGCATACGATGAAGCCCTAACAATGCATTTCTTATAAATCCATTTCCTGTTTTACTTAACAATGAAGCGCTAACAATGCATCATTTCTTATTTCCATTTCCTGTTTATTTAAAGTTATCATGCCCGCAGCATTCACGTGAACTGTCGGCCCGATGCATACAATGAAGCGCTGACAATGCGTGCGCCCTGCGGGGTGCAATTTGTCTTCCGTCTCTGCCATCTTCCAGGTTGTAAACGACACATGAGTCTTGAGAGGTTTCGGTTGCCTAGCGACAGCAATCCCACCTTCAGAAGGATGAAGCACATTCGAGAGTTCAGCAACACACAGAAGATCCATTTAACCTTCTCTGAGGGAAAACAGCCTCTGAAACGTGACTGTAGACCGCAAGTTCCTACGGCAACCGCTTTTCTTCATATTGGTATTATTTTTTTTTAATTCCTCACGTTTCCTTCTTTCTCCTTTGTCTACCATCTTTGGATGTAAATCGGTTGTGGTTGGCTCCAGATATCCGCTCCCCCCCAGTATTCTACCCCCTCCCCAGTGTGAGTACAACCACAAATCTGCTTTGGTAAGTTAGAATCCAGGTTTTAGATGACTAGAATATGACTTCACTAATACTCAGTCATAAGAATGATGACAAATATCTGAATGTCAGAGAGCCGAAATAATTTTTAAGGATTGTGGTAGGGAAGAAGATTACATTCCCCCAAAAAGACATTGCGCGTTTGCACTTGACGCAAATCTCGATCATCACAAAGTTTTTGAGTAACACCCCGGAGCCAAAATAAGTACTTGGAAATTTTGGATAAGGTTTCCCCCTCATTCCTAGCTTTGTTTACGCTTCGGATAGAGATTAAATACCGCTGTTAGAACTGTAGCTTCGGCTACGTCAATCTCCGGCAAATGATTAAATTATACATATTATATCTTTCAACTTCCTCTTTCCTCGAACATATTGCGATCAACGTTGCAAAGTTGGCCGTCCAAATTAAAGGCAAAACCCACTCTTACTCTGACCCGACACAGACCCATCCATCAGTGGGACGGTGCCTTTAAAATGATTTCCTGGATATGTTTACACCGGATCTGAATTGAAATTATTTAAAAAAGTTGACGAAAAAAAAAATCTGGGGCGTGCTCCTCACCGATGCCTTCCGGTAACCTCTCCAAACAGTTCTGCGAGAGAGTCAGATCGGTGAGACTCTTCAGTCCAGATATCTCCTCTGGCAGTTCCTCTAGGTTGTTCTCTGAGATGTCTAAACACGTCAGGTTGGATAGGTTTCCGATCTCCTGCAAGTGACACAGAAAAACAAAAATCTGAGGGTCATATAAATGAAAAAAGACGACCAAGTCGACTACGACGGCAAGGTTGAAAAATTACGGATTCCAAAGTGCGACTGTACGATATGAAGCCGATACCGGGAACAAGCAGAATCTTTTTTGAAATTATGAAATAATAATTATGATAATAAATGCAAATTTATATAGCGCCAATATCCAGAGGAAAACCAATGCTCAGTGGCACTAGTGCTCAGAGAAGGCAGTCATTGAGTCAAAAATAGATAAGTTTTGGCCCCAAATATGTCACAGAGTTAATTAATGGTTACTCATGTCTTGACTTTCAACAAGTGTTTTTTTATGGTCTCCCTAAAAAAAAAAACATTTTCTCTTCTTTTGCCACTTGATTGTTGAAGAGGATGGGACCTCTTAATGTCTAGGAAAACCCTGGAAAAATACACAGAGGATCAAAGAAATCAACTTTGATCAATTATGATGTTTGAAGCCTTGTGATTAAAGATGGGGCCCAATACATATCGACTTCCGTACCTATTGTATATATGGTCGTAAAATGTCCGACAGTGAGCAGTACACGTGATACGAATATTAATGTAAAATTTGTGAAGCAAATTTCTGGAAAAAAATTACCAAAACGTTTGGACCTTCTGAAAGGAAATTGAAAAGGCTTTACAGTACAGTATGCTATTTGGCTAATGTAGAGCAGTTTTGGAATATTAGGGAACATTTCACAGACAAGATGTATCACAGACAATGTACAAAATGTATCACAGACAATGCATCATAGACAATGAACACTATGTATCACAGGCATTGTACACAATGTATCACAGACAATGTAACAATGCATCACAGACATTGTACACAATGTATCACAGACAATGTAACAATGCATCACAGACATTGTACACAATGTATCACAGACAATGTAACAATGCATCACAGACATTGTACACAATGTATCACAGACAATGTAACAATGCATCACATACAATGTACACAATGTAGCACAGACAAGACAACAACCACTCTTGATGGACCAGTACTGTAGATCAAAGTGAACCTTAAAAATGACAAATTTACAATTTATGATAAAACTGACAATATCGTTTACTGATATCTACAGCAAGATTAAAAAATTATAAAAGAAAATTCTCTGGCAAGACTGGCATTAAAAAATAACAAAAAAATCTCATGGAAAGGAAACATCATCTAGAATATCCATCTCACCCTTTAGACTACTGAGAATACATAAGAGCAGGACTCTTGCCTCTGAAGACCCTGCTCGATCCACACTTCATGGTGCTCTTAGTTTTATCAATTTACCTTCGGAGGCTTTTGCACTACGGCGGGCGGATGAACAGTCTGTAAACAGAATGTTCCTATTTTTCTCTCTTTAACCAAATACACAGTAACTCCTCAAGCCTTCCTCTGTATTAACCTGCTATGGTAAATATTGTAAATTAATCCCTGACAGATCCTAGTTTTATTTTTGGTCAGGCATACTGTTTTACTGTCCCTATACTGGCCTGGCCTGTTCAGGAGAATTTTGTTAACAGAGGCATTCCCCCCCCCCCCCACCCCATTTTTACTCCAAAGATTTCTCCATATCAAATATTTATAATATACTTAACAGTACAAAACAGCCAATGAGCTTCAAGTATAACTGTTACAGTGCTCATTAATAGGTTACAAGGATATTCTAGACACGGTAGAATGTGGTGCTAAGGCTGTGAGGAGACAGGTTAGCGAGGAGCGAAGTAAATCAGTACAGTGCTCATCCATTTAAAAACAACACTGTGTGGGATTCACTGTGTGTGGTTTACCTTCTGAGTGGTCCTGACTCATTCCAATTGTCAGCAGATAATTTAATAATAATAATAATAAATGAGACTTATATAGCGCCAAATCAGTAGACAAAAGCCACTGCTCAAGGCGCTTTACAAAGAAAACAGATTAATTTACAAAAGAACAAGTGAAAAGATGGGTCTTAAGTAAACTTTTGAATGTAAATTTTGAATGTAATTTAGCCAGTATCAGATATTAAAAATTATACCGTTCCCCCAAAAATGGGCAAATTATTCATAAAACAAACTACAAAATGGCAGTCTGTTTGTACACAGTATTTTAGATCCCATTCTGAGCCTTCAACAGAAAAAAAAACGATTACACTAAAATTTTGAACACTGAATTATTCCCTGCCCATAGGCCTACCGAGACAAATATATTTACCTATTACAGTAGATACCTCAATATTATCCGGAACAGTTAATCCTTTTCACTACTATATTCAAAAGAAAATCACACACACAAGCACAAAACAGCTCATCCTTCAAAAACACGACACAGCAGCACAACAAAAATGTGACATCTTATCGTCAGCGAGTCCGTTTGGCGAATCACGGTCGTCGATCAGCCTTGAAAAATTCAGCATGTTGATCAACGACACCAAACTTTCTCCCTCTCTTGGAATCCTGCCAGACACAAAAAAATCTTCCTTCGCTGATTTACTAATTAGGAGAGATGTTTATAAACTACTGTACGTATTCCTTCATCTTGGAAGGGATCGTTTGGATTCACAAGATAGCATGATCATATCGTAAGAAACCGGTACTTATCACAATTTAAGGTATTATAACCCTCTGCCTTGAAGCCAGGAAAGTATTAAACGCAACCTTATTTTGTGATCATTTCTGGTACTATACAAAAGTCTGTTCTAACCGTTTCCGCCGTCAGGAATATTTCTACAGTATTTACGGTCATGAAAATTACCGAAGGCTTTAGGACGGTATTTGGAAAGGGGATCAAAGTTTGGTTTAATAGTTGAGTAGTGATTTTGTCTTAATTTTCCTAAAAAAAGCAAAAGGCAATTGATCTGTACTCATATGATGCTATTTAAGATGTCTAGGGTGCATAATAGTCATTTTCACTGTAAAAGTCCCAAGTATTTCTCCACATTTTCACGATAGAAACACAGCCCTAAAATTATTCCCGGGCACCCATCGAAGTGTATGCCTGCTAAAGTGGATTAAAACGCAATCAAATCTTGGATACGAGATAAATTGATTATCTAACGAGAAATCTCTATAAATGCTTTTGGCTTGAACGAGTTAGCCCCTGCACAACTGCAATACGAGTCCAGGACGGCACATTCCTTGAAAAATCTGACCTAAATATCAGATTCAAGTGTATATAGTTAAATTTACAATAGCTGAGATTTACATGGGTACATATGTCTAGATTTTAAACTGAGAAATTTTAAACCATGGTGTGAATGACACTTACAGGAAACCTCTGACCTTATTGTATGTGTACATGCTTCTGATAATTGATATAGAAAATCATGAAAATATTCAAATTTCATGAACTATTAAACAACAAATCACAAAATAACGGAAATCCATAATGCTGGAGAATATTTGAAATTGTTTCCAAATAGTAGAGAATGGGATAAATTCCTTCCTATAATCTTGAAATTGATTCCAATAGTAGAAGAGGAGTGGAGTAGAAGAGATGAGTAGAGAGGAATAGAGAGGAATAGAGAGGAGTAGAAGGGACAGAGAGTCCATCCTCTAATTCTATCTTTCAGTAATCATGGACTTAATAAGATCTACTTTCACCATGTCGATAAATTTGGAAGAGGATATTGACCCAAAGGGGTCAAAGGTCATCTGGGGGGAAGGAGAGAAGGCAGTGGGTTACTAATTGTTGAAAACTAGGCATGATGGAGTGTATACATACAGGATACATGTAAGAGAGGAATACAGAGTACAAATTATGAATTCAAATTATTTACTGCCAGATATCAAGTCGTACACAAATCTCCTGCATAGCTTCACCAATGGTTCCAATTTGCACATATATGTAAACTACAGTTGGACTCATAACAAATTATTAAATCAGAACACTTTAAATAATGATACCTTTCAATTGTCATCTTTCATGTTCAATGCTCAGCCAGATGGTATAGTTTTTTGTCAAACTCCAAGAAACAACAGAGAAAACCTTAAGATTCGATCATATTATCCAGTACAGACTAGGCCCTATTTTTACACTAAACTACCTCTTGAAAACAAGTAGGCCTGCTGTTAACTCTCAGCGTTTTCTCCTTCTAGAAATTCTAAAACGAAAAACACAAATCTCGACCCACATACATCATATCCGGCTAATACCCCACGATGCTTTTTAGATTCATCTGAGGCAGTTTTTCACCTGTTTTTTGGCAATGCTACACTGATTTTATGACCAGGGATAGAACCTGAAATTAAAACCACATGAACGACGGAACAGCCCGTTAACCATCTCCTTTGAGGACGACAAAGACGAAAGCAGCCTCTTTTTCAAACATCCCATCGTTAATCGATTCGCATCAGGCTGCCGATTACGGAAGACAGAATGAGATATATAGATGAGGCAGCAGTGAGGGGCAAATCTCTCGCTGCTCGAAGATGCACGGAGATGATCGTTCTGGGCATGCCTCCACGGAGAAAGTGTTTTTAAATTAACCAGAATCGATGAGATATAATACGGTTCATTGCGGGTCTTTCGAAGGGTGCTGATAGGCACAGGTATATGAAATCTTACTTCAGAGGTAGACAGTCATTTTTTGTTTTATAGTAGATTGGACTATACAGTGTAAAGCAGCTTGCAACATTTTCATTGCTCATGTCACTATGTTGTGTTTCTCATGAAATCAAGGTATTGCCATGTGATGAAACCACAGTAAACATGGCAAATCGAAGTGCTCTTAAAAGCTACTGTACTTGTAAACATGGCAAATCGAAGTGCTCTTAAAAGCTACCGTACTTGTAAACATTATTTCCCTACAGTAGGCTATATTGTCTCAAAATTCAATAACATGGCAATTCAAAATACTTTAAGCTTCCATACGTGTAAATATTATTCCCCCACAGTAGGCTATTGTCTCAAAATTCGAGAAAAATAGTCTGGGCAAAATTTTTTTTTTAAATGTGATAATTCTAGCTCTAAGAGGGTTTGAACCAGAATGCAAGTTTACATGTTTATTATAATACTTACTGTACATCGACAAGAATTTGCAATTCAAAGCAGTTCCATTACCATGGCAACAGACAAGTTCTATTCTGACGAGGACAAAGAATCACAAAAACGATGATTGAAGCCAAGATTGATAGTGATGATTTGTGACGAGTCCCCAAGAATATCACCGACGACAATACTAAAGAATTGAACGCTCTGAAATTTGGATTCATGAGCAACTTTGGCACGATGATAGACGAAATTAAAACTTACTAATCGCTTAAAATTAAGTCGATCGATCTCAATAAAAATCAAACGGATGGCTGATCAAGATAGACTTTTATTTCCCGGCAAACGGCTGCCACGACTCGGTGAAACGCTCAGGTTGCGACGGAACAGTTTGGTTAAATGGCGCATGTTGGATGGAGAATGACATGTGCACGTAGTAAACTGATGGCATGTATATGCAGATCCATGCCTACTTCAAAGCAGAAAGCAATCCCTGGCTGACAAATCTGAAACTTATTCTTTAATAGTTAGTTTTTCCCAGTGGATCTCTTTTCTTTTTATTCTTTTTTATCTTTCAGAAAGCAAGACAAACTGGAACAGTTCAATCAGTCCGAGGCGCATCGGGATCTTATCTGTCGGAAACAGAACACTCAAAAACACTGCTTGGGAAAACGAACAGGTATTGGGGGGGGGGGGACTCAACTCCATCTAGGGATCGTGGGAATTAGCTGAAGAGACTGCAGTATCACCTTTCGAATGAATCAATTTATGTCAAAATATTTACGACATGTTAAGGGGAATGATATCAGCGTTTCGCATTTTGTGTAGCAGTTTTGAAGGCGCTGAAGTTTGTCTCTTTGTAAAATACTATGGTTCCTATGTAACATAGAATTACTACACATCTGTCTCTTTTGTGTAATAGTAAGTTGGCCTTACTTTGACACATTCTCTTACACAGGCTCTCTAGTGGATAAGCAGTTTGCTAACGTTTTTATTTTATTTTGATCTGTCTCTTTTAATACACTGTAGTTCCTGTGATATAACAAAAGTACCATCTTTGGACTTGTACAGCAATCTGAACATTTTACATAGGGATTTGCATTGTGGTACCAGATACATTTTTCCCTGATGTGATGTAAGTGGGCGGTGCCCAGGGAGCGAGGGCGCAGCGGCTAAAACGTTCCAATGTGTCGTTAGGTAGATGGGAAAGTGGAATGGGAGACAGGTATAAGAGATGAGCGAAATAAATAAATTATTCCCTGGTGTGATGAAGATTCGGCATGCAGGGTTACAGAGGTTCAGCTTTTGATGTGATGTGATGTAAGTGGGCTGTACCCCGGGAGTGAGGGCGCAGTGCTAAAACGTTCCAATGTGTAGTTATGTAGATGGGAAATGGGAATGGGAGACAGGTATAAGAGATGAGCGAAATAAATATATTATTCTCTGATGTGATGAAGATTCGGCATGCAGGGTTGCTGAGGTTCAGCTTTTCGTGTCCAAGGCAGAGTTTTGTATGTGTGCATAGATCTGTCCAACATATGTATTTCTTCTCACTGAGCAACATTATTAAAAGTGCTTTAAATAGCAGAATTTATGCAGAACAATTTAATGTGACTAATTGCAACAACGATCATATTTTCACGTTTCTTCGGACGAAGAGTCTTTTATGTAACTGAAGATTAATGAAGTTTGTTTTCTTTATTTTAATTGATATCTAGTCAATTATAATAATAAAAATCATAAGAAATTTTACTATAAAGTTAATTATCAATTCATAAAGTACGGGTAAACATTTTCAGAGAACAGTGGATATAAATTAGCGACCAATGGATTTGTGTAATTTTTACAGATATTTTTGCAAATTATGATAACAACACTTAAGTACACTGTCATCACATTCATTGCTTGGTTTTGGGAGAACTTGGAATCTACAAAAAAAAGTTGATCATACCGAGAGAGGGAAACATTTTAAAGTAAGGTTTGGATCATGTATCACGGTTACTAGTAAAATACTGATCATGTATGCATAATACATGGAGATATTTTGGCCTAACCATGATGCTATATAACCAAGTCGATGAACTTTACAGATATCATCGGCTACCATCCCATAATTGAAAGAATTGATTTCTCGTTATTATATGATTGAATAAGCTAGGACACTTTCCCCCACGGCTCTTTCCGTGAGATGCTCTTTCCAAGCAAAGATCCTTGGACTTCTATGTACTGAAACTTAATTATGACAATGGTTTATTGGAAGGGCATGCTTCTAAAACCTAAATTACAAAACTGAAAACAGAAGTCAACAACATCTGAGAGGAAAATTTTTCGCAGTCCGTTTATGCTGTTCAACTTGCTCTGGTCCTTTCGTGCCTTGTGACACAGCTCGACAAAAAAATGACATAAAATGGAAACCAACTCTGGGGTCAATATGTGAAAGACGAGGAAAATGGAAGAGGTGTGAGGAATCAGTCAACAGAGCCCGAGAGTGCCAGTGGGTAAAAGTCTGACAGATATTTTCAGCATCCATTTCAACCAATCACAGGCAAAGATCAAACTGGAGAAAATTCAAATCACGATGTTGCAAGATACTGTGCACACAACATGTAAATACACTGCTTTCGCTAATGTAACAAACTGCCAGAAGATCCAAAGATCTGACTTCTCAGTGAATGCCGAAAGATTATCCAACATTTTGTATGATAAAAATCCTAGTCAGAAAACACGCTCTAGACACTCTGGGTATTAAGTAGAAAGGGAAGAGAGGGCGGGCGCAGAGTGTCAAAAGAATACCAGTTCACAGTGCTGGCATTGTGAGGAGACAGGTAAGCGAGGAGCAAAGTAAATACGTAACCCAGGATTTTTCGTCACAGAATGCAAGAATTTAGTTAGGGACGAAAGGTCTTGAAATTTGCTTGCATCCTGTTTTTTTCCCCACAAAAAAAAAGAAGCTACATACACACATTCACAAGTAAACAAAACCGTTCAGGACACCTCATTAAATCGTTAAACGATGTAATTTATGTGTTTTACCCCTCAAAAGACCATGTAGTATCTTCAAATCCAAGAGGTGATTGTTTCCACAACAAATAACAAACAACCGAGCTTTATTACATAAGATGGCGCCCTCACTGACCTAGCTACTTCAGGCTTCAATACCGACTTCCTCTTACTTCCAAAATCTACCATTCTTAAGGCTTAAACCTATCTATAATACCAGGGTTAATTTTAAAATCCACTGGAAATATTCTTGATTTTAAAATGTTGGTGAAGTTTCTAAAAACAGCAAGGGCCCTCTGGATAACATCACAAAGCTGTGTTAAACAAGCACTAATCCTTATATCCTATTAAATTTTTGCATGATTTCTGAACATCACTTTTTTTTAATTTATTTTTTATTAGTCCCTTCACTATTTATCTCCTACCTCTCCTCTTACCCTGTCGGTTTCTTTCTTTCTTGTCTCCATACCTTGTCTACTAATCCCTTTACATCCATCTCTTTGTGTTCACCATGCTCATTAACCTATCTGTATTCTGTGCATGTTTTTGTCCCTTCTGTTACTGTTACTTGTCATTTAGCCTTTGAAGAAGATCCTGCTAGGATAGAAACGTCAGGCCAACTTACTTTTACACATTTTTTATTAGTGGATGAACACAGGTAGGTAAATGAGGTGTGGAACTAAATTCAAGAAAGACTCACCGATGGCACCGCAGTTAGAGCATTACAATCCAGCCAGAGTTCCATAAGGTTATGTAACTGCCCGAGAGTGTCTGGAAGCTCTTCATATTCGTTGCTGCCGATGTCCAACTGTTCTAATTTGGTAAGGTACGATATTGAATCCGGCATGCTCTTTAATAAATTTTCACGAAGTTCCAAGGTTACTAGATTTGAAAGGCTGAATGGCAAAAACAGAGAGAGAAAATAGATCGATTAAAACTTTTCTTTCAGCAGGGAAACACACCGCACCGTTTTGAGTTTCATAAAACTATCTGGTCAAACTATTGTACCTTGTGCAGCGTTATAATGCTGGGTTCTTTTCTCGTTGATACAAAAGTTACACGATCGCTCTAGACGAGAGTGAGAATGCTGAGGTTGTGGGGGGACAGGTAAGGGAGGAAAGAACATAAATATTTGCCAATTGGAGTTTTATTTACTGTTTTATCGTTTATATCACTCATCCATTCGTCAACCATCTTTCTATCTCCTTCCGCCCGCCTCCCATCTCTTTACTCCTCCTCCACCGACCCTGTTTCATTACCATGAGGTACTCCTCCTTCCCTCCCTCTATCGTACCCACATCCCTCTCTCTGGACCGCGTTTGCTCACCTTCCAATGTCTGATGGCAGGCTCTCCAATGATACATCGTTTAAGGTCAAGAAACGGAGCTCTTCCAACTGAGTGAAACTTGGGGGTAACCTGTAAAGAAGCAAAAATCATCAGAGGTGAATCAGCTGAAAGTATATATTTTCAAAGCAGTGTGAAAAAACCGACTTCAACCTTGCAAATTGAATAATTACATGTATGTAGGCTTCTTCGTCTAATTGTGACTGAATTTCAAAACAGAGCATATACCATGGATCAGGTCACAACCTCTGACAGAAAGACTCCCTCACAGAAAATTTAGCTCTAGATAAGCAATCTAATAACTTGGGGGACATCTTCAAGGTACGCAATCTGGTATCTACTATGGTTGTGAGAACATCTAGATAACTTTACGAATGATCTCTTAAGATGCGGGATGGGCATGAACATTGAAAAGCATTTTACCTCTCTTTTTCACAGAGGTGATCAAATTCTCAGCCTAAATCCCTGGTTATGAGGTGATTAAACAGGTACAGAGCAAGTTTATGTAAAGTCACAGATATTACAAATTACGATAAGTTTAGTAACTATGTTTGATGCAAAAAAGGTTATTACAGCACAATGATCCCTAAAATTTATACACGGCTCTGGAAACTAAATGAATAAATAGATTCAAAATGATTCTTAGAATGAGATCAGTGACCCACTTAGATATGGGGTCATCAGAGTGGGGAGCAGTGCCAAATGTTTCCAATTTTTGTCTAGACTATTAATATGTACAAATTGTGGAGTAAGTATATCGACAGAAATATTACTACAGAAAGATATAGAAAAATTCAAGGGAATTTAATAGCTGCAAAGAAAAATCTAGAATCCTAAGGTACCTAGTGAAATCCGTCGGAAAAAATCTGATCGAAATACTTAAGATGTCGGCACCTTGGATGGTAGAATGAAAAGAGAGGGCATTGACCAGAGGAGCCGGTCATAGAGGGCTCACAGTGTTAAAAGGTTCCATTTCATTCTAGGTAGTGTTGCTACGATAATCGTTTTCAATATCGGTATCGGCCGATATTTGCAATATCGGCAGCATATCGGTATCGGTAAAATTTTGCCTAATTGCCGATAACAGCAAACCGATATTGAACTTTTCTTTATAACAGCAGTGCTACTTCTTTATACTTGCAATGATCTGTTAATCTGCCTAAGACGATCCATTTCTTTAGCGTCAGTTAAACTCAGATTCATTTTCGATTAATATCCATGGAAAGCTGACCCTCCGTAACCTCTAAAAACATGTCTACGGCGCGCGAATATAACCAATGACCTTCGTGAACCTTGGCCTACACACAGCATTAGTGCAGCATATATACACTGTACTAACCATTCATTTTCTCAAAGGCCGTGAAAACCTTGAACATGATGTATAACTGCACAGTTCAGCAGTGTTGGAAAACCTTGTTCAATTTCCCGCGAACACAAAATACTGACAACTTTTTTTATTTAAATTGTCACGAAACTGATAAATTTAAAAAGGCTCACATTTACTGCGTCCAGTTTCTTTTGACTGTTAAAAAATATCAGTATCGTATCGGTATCGGACCGATATTGGGATGATAATATCGGATATCGGCCAAAACCGATATTGGTGATATCGGCGCAACACTAATTCTAGGCATGGTAGAACGAGAGTGCTAAGGTTGTGGGGAGACAGGTAAGCCAGGAGCGAAGCAAGTTTAATTTAGCTGCAATTCAGAAACTGATTTTCCACAACAACAAAAAAGACACAGATGCTTATATACGCTTTGATGTCTTTTTTGGCTTTCTTAAGTAACCTACAGTATTGCATTAACTGCACAAAGCATCAGATATTTTCCATGTGTATTCACTGGAAGGTCAATGAAAGTCCTAACAACACAAACAACTTGTACACTGGAATAGAACATAGTTAACAATTAAACGTCACGTCAAAATCAAGACAAACATAATTTTAATATCTGATAAATTATTAAAACTTGAAAATTTAATAGCAAAATATTTTGCAAAATAAGCAAAACTTGCTATAAACTTCGAACTGCCAATAAAATTTGAAATGAAAAACGGACGTTCTTCTCTGCAAACAGAGGTTGGAGATACAATTAGAGATGAAGAATGGAGATCAAAAATAGATGGCAGTCTTTCAAAATCATTGATTACTTACAGTATTATTCTTCTCAATGTTCACACATTCGCAGAAGTGAGATCATAGGAAGTTTATGTATAGTACACACCTTAGAACAGTAATGTTGCCAGATTTAGAAGCAACATTGCCTACTTTTTGCCTTAGTCAATGAGGAAGCTAATAATTATATTTGCAGATGTTTCAAAGAGGATTTTCATGGTTACTCTCATCGCCATATCCTACCTCTAAGGAAATAAGTAATACAGTCAGTGTTGGGTGTAACTTTGTAAGTTTCACACCAAGTAGTGTAATAATCACAGATATCACTCACTGCTTACTAAGATATGTACATGGTTATAATCAGTTACCAACTAATGGAACCAATAAAATTATTAACCTTTGAGACAAATAACAGAAATTTCTGGTCCCACAAAATTGATATGTTTTGTTTCATTCACCTTATTTTATCCCTCCTGTAGTGGGTCTGTACTCATGATGCAGTAGTCTAACATATAGTTGCCTGTACTTGCCATCATGGATGTGTTCTCATTGTTTCATTTTCCTTTCATCATTCCTGTAGTGAGTCTGGACTCATACTGCAGTAATCTAGCATATAGTTGCCTGTACTTGTATCCTAATGGATTTGTACACATTGCTTCATAAATTTGCCTTATTTCATCATTCCTGTAGTGAGTCTTTTATACACAGTAGAGGAAAGTGTCAGTAGTAGAGAGGAGACATAAGATATATATAGCAATGTTTTATCTTGCTACTATGCAAGTATGCACTGACAGCTTACCAAAACTTATGCCAAGTAGTAAAGTGAAACAGTATGCACAGGTAAATGCACAGCAGGCTTTTGTAATTCTAGAACAGACTTCTGTAAAACTGTCCTATTTCAAGGACACCACAAGTAGTTTTGGTTTGATATTTACTCGTCCATGCAAGAATCTTTGCGATACAGGGGAGGAATTTCTAAAACTGTAACCGTGCCAGTTTTTCTCATCTGGCAGCTCTTTCTCTGTGTTTACTTAACCTTCTTCTTTCCCCTGTGCTGCTGTATTTAAACACAGAGACTTCAATCATGACAAATTTAATCAACAGATTGGAGCGCAATCAGAGAAACTTCCTTCTCCTGTTTAAAATTTATCGTCAAATGTTTGAGGTATCGTTCTCATTGCAGTCGGGCTTCCCGTCAGAAAAATGTTACCGACGACTTTGGCCACTTGATTAACTTTCTTCTACAATATCTCCAATTGCTGGCAAACAATCCATCAATCACAAGATCGGAATGCCATCCACATTTTCCATCTACTCTATCAAATTTATACAAATGGTCTTGAAGGAGGTAAAGTACATTGGTTGGAGAGAACCGTATAAATACATACATCTTCTACATATTTGGTGCCCAAAAAATTCATGGCTTTTAAGTTTTACGATACATCTGCAAGACCAAGGAGCACATACTACTGCCAACTATGAACAAACTTAGACAACATGAGAAAATTTACTAATTAAGTCCAAACTATTAAATAAATTTACAAATATGTGAAAGGAAGTAATTAATACCTTTTGTTTTGTTACTTAGTTGACAATGAACAAGGTTGAATGTTACAATGTCACAATTTACCAATTTCGATAATTTATCAAATATTCAAAATAGCAACAAAATACTTTGAAGACAATCTTATTCATCGGTGTGATTTCCAACACAATTTTTGTTGACGACCAAACAAGAAGAAATTATACCCAATGTAAACTCCATTCATTAACTAATAATGGCATAACAGTAATTTTTATTAAAGCGAGTGAAATTTGATTGCTATAACGTTTTCCTTGATTGGTTTCTAGATAAGTTTCTTTATATATTTGTTTTAAAGTTTCAAATTATTGACCTTCATGATCTTTACCAATTTGCAACGTTACTGAACACACAAGCATCACCATAACATCTGCTCATCAGTTCCCACCTATATTTAGTAAGGTTGCATATTAACAAGAGATAAAAAAATTTAAACAATGCTATTCAATCTTTTAACCCAAATTTGACATCCTGCAAAGATTTCCAACTTTCTACAACCATGTCACATCATTTAATACCACCACTTGTCAAACAAAATTTTTACCAGGTCTTTAACCTAACAAAGCTGTACTGCATTCTTGCGATGTGCCGTTCCGAGGTTGAATCCTTGCATTTTAAATTTAACTTCTGCCCTCTATAAGAAATACTCCCTAAAAGAGGGCAGCATTTTGAAATAAAAGAGTTTCTACTTGAAAAACATTCAAACTTCCAGCAGCAGCTGATCAACAATTAGTAAACTTGATGACAGCATTTAAATCAGGATAGAATATTGATACATAGCTCGAGGGCAACACATTCCTACATGAAATCAAAGAATACGCTTTTCCTTACTTGATGCAATTGTCAGCCTCCCCTGGGACAACTCTCCTAACCCTAAATTTCTTCACAAATAGTAGTTCAGTTTGAACAGTTTGTTGACTGTTGACAAGTCAATGCCTAGACCTAACCTATATAGCTTTATCATAGTTCACAAAACCTGCAGTATGTACAAAGGATTGGTAATTTGAAATCATGACCAAAATGGTTTTAAAAACCTGCCAGCTCTCTGGGGCACTGTTGCTAGAATAGCACACCCTCTAGTGGTAACATGAATACACCGTTACATCTAAGAAACAGAACCTGAAAACATAAACCTGTTACTTTCAAGATCAACCTTAGATAAAAAAAATACGACCAAAAAAAATCCACCAAAAATTGATGGCCAATCGTGGGACACAAATTATTTTCTGAACTGAAGGAATAACATGTTAATAATGACTTTTACCACTAATTACAACCGCATTGCCGCACAACAACCTCCTTGTTAGTATCAGTGTATGGTTTAAATGCAATAATTGTATGATCAAACATTTATACAGCTTGATCAAAATTACAACCCAGTCCAACAAGTAGAGTTTGTATAAGTAGCAAAACTGGCATAAATTTGGTTTTTTATTTGTAATAAAACACCTAGTATTTATCTGAATCATCCCACTGTGACTGCGGGTGATCCATTTACAGTAACTACATAATATCCTCTGTGCTTTCTCCGATCACAAGACAGATAATTAGCATACTGCATACCCTTAACATATAATTTTTTTTAAAGGGTGTGAAGACTCGCGCACAAAGAAACGTCTAATGCCGGTAATCTGACCTAGTTTCGAATGAGGTGGAACAGAAGTGTTAAACACCACCATCGATCCCAGAAAATACACAAACAGCTTGCTACGGTCGGTAATTAGACACTAGTGTACAGTCAGTACATACAGCTGCGGTCAATACCCACAGCACAGTGTACAAACGATACAGCGATGGACAACTCAGGTCCTGCTAAAGATAACAAGGAATCACATTTCATTACTGTCTGCATTTTGTAGTGACAAGAGAAAAACTTCACTTGCAAGCAACGGAAAGTTAACTTTTTAAGATGGCGTACATATTGGGATTAAATCAAATGCAAGCAGAAATCGAAGAGCTGCATAATATCTAAGTTGAAACTCACTTCACAATCATGTGGGGAAAAAAAATTGAACAGTCAACACTGACAGGGTGTCACTGTAATCGGGATTAAAGCACGGACAAATATTCACAGAGTCAATTGTGTAAAAATGCTAATTTAAACAAATTAGTTCTAACACATGGAGAAGAGATTACACACATACTGTCAATTATTGATCAAATCTTCTGAATTGCAATCACAGATGTGGTATCAAAAGTCGTTTGAATGAGGGGGAGAAAAATGTGCATAAATTTGTAGAAGAATGTTAAAGCAGGGCCGGTAGAAGTTCTATACGTATAACTTACTGTCAAAGTTAAAAAGTAAACATTTAAAGTTAAAGTTATAAGTTTTTAAGTTACGGATTACATGAGATTTAATTTTTTAAGTCCCTGTCTAAAGTATATCCACTTGCCACTTAATAAGTGCACTTATATACGTGACTAGTCCAATTAATATTCTGTGCCGATGCTATAAAATGCGCAAACTCAAATGAAACTTAATCCAAACAAAAAACGAACAATGTAGGTACTTTGAGTGGTAGAATGAGAAGGAAGAGCATTGACCGGAGGGGTCATAGAGGACGCAGTGTTAAAAGGTTAACAGTTCCTTCTAGGCGCCGGTTTCAATATGTACAGTAACCACCAGTCTATTTATTACATTCACCCCTATTGACTAGTAAGTAGTACATTTAATGTTCCGTATCCATGTCACATGAAGCACTTCTTCCTGTTCCAGAAACAAAAAAATGTGCAATCATGCGAAAGTCGGTGAGATTTAACTAGGAATAAGCTACTGTAAGTTACAAATTAATTAAATAATGATAATCGCTGCCTGATTTTTATGGGTAAATTAAGTAGATTTTTCCTCTGTATCTTTGCTGACAGACGTTTTGCTGGCATAATGAGCAAGTTAACACCTTTTGTGAAACAGAAACAATAGAATGCAAAATAAGTGGCAAATTTACTTTTTGCAGTTTGCTTGCTGACTGCGCACTGCAGAATGGGATCTCATTTCATATTACCTCAAACATAATTACAAAATATAATTTCCATTTGACAGATGAAAGGAGGAACGTATTTCTAAGCATCCTGGTGAAATTAAAATTCAATCCCTTGTTACTGTTTTCGAGATCATTTGAAGATGACATGTTTTATGGTAGAAGTGAACTTGAAGCATTGAACAGGTGTGATGTCATACAGTAGATGCACAGTTTGAACACTGAAATTTTTTTTAATACTTTTTCCCCCTCCCCCCGTCCCTTTTTCTGCTGGTAGTAACAGTATTATTTAAACTAACATTAGCAACTACATCGAATCGATGGACCACATTCAAAGTATACCCATACAATTCCTTAAATTAATTCCCTTCCAATCAAATTCTACAATCATCCCATTTTCCCTACATATTGCGATGGTGAGTGTTTGATTCTAATTGTCTACGACGTATTGATTTATCTTTACGACTAATTGCACTATTACTTTCTACTGGTAGTCTGGGTACACTCCACGATGGATTCTATGGCTTGTATATAAGTTCTCTACCTCACCAAAACAATGAGCCTCCAAGTGGCGAATTAATAATTCTAGGAAGCATCTACAGTATAGACTTGAAAGTTCTCAGCACTGTTATTGTAGTACCCGTGCACGCTACAATACTGGCACTGCTTGCCAAGTGAACGGATACCTACTGTACATGACTGGATGTTGAAACTTAAAGTTTCATATAGTCTCTTGTACATTTGCAGTTTCAGAGGCTAGCTGCGTAGGCAACTTTATATTCTGAGCCTGTCAAGGCGCTCACAAGGGCTCTCACTTTGTAGTACCTAAATGACTATATATATACTCCCTGGCGTGTTGTCCGCCGAAAAAAATAACACCATGAACAACCGGAAAATTTGTCCTGATACTGCAAGCACTCCACGCACACTACAGCACAGGTTATTTGCAGGCAAATGCAGTTCTAGTTATACAAGGACTTCCGAGCTAATCGAATCATATCCTAACTCTCAAGGAGTACAAATGAGCTTAATTCACAATGAGAATTCAAGACAGATCAAATTATCACAAAACAGCATCATGGCCAAATTCTTAATTGTGACAAAAATAACGTTAACCAATTTTGAAAGACGGTTTGGAATGGTCCTTGTGGTCGCCAGACGTCAACGGTGAAAGCTGCGATGTGTACGCCAGATGGGATTGTGTCCTTAAACATAGGCTACGATAATTTGAAACAGATTAGATGGTGAATGAATGCAATGAATGATAAACTGTGAAGCAAGATGGTTAAATCAGTGCATTGTTCTTTGTCTTCCCCCCCCCCAAAAAAAAATTGGTTTAAAGTACAAGTTGGACATATATGGAAGTTAATAGACAAGTTAATGTTCAATGACAGTAAACTACCTGATTCTTAAGAAAAGAAAATGGACCACAGGCAACTGACAGGAAATTATTACAACAAACATATTTGGAATGTGTAACGAAAGGTTTAGCTATCTTATAAAGCCTATAATGGACCAGTGACTTTCGGGATAAATAATTCCTGCGCTATTGTATTCCTGAGGTCACTCTTTCACACGCAGTTCCAGTAAAGAAAAAAATACCAAAGGATTTCTGTTGTTTGGTCTTTGGATTTGCCATACCCTTATCAGGGCTTGATTTGCCCTGGGGGAAAAGTGATTACTTTTTAAGAATCAGAATAATAACATGGTAAAGTACTACAGTGCCATGTAAAAGACAGTAGGTCTGATAAAAATATCAAAGGAGGAGTGTGATGATCTGGTGAGTATCAATATGGTTGGAGAGGAGAGGGGGTGTATTGGCTAGGGGAAAGGTGGGTCCAAGAACATATGCTCCAGTAAACATAAAAAATTTGTTAAAAGTTACTGATATGGCAACATCAAAGGCCAACAATCTGTACCCAGAAGATGACCTCAAAAAACTAATATTTAGGCAATTCTAGACCACATTAGGCCTCCCAGGAGCAGCATGCTAAACTTGTCTACTACTGAGTAAACAGGTTTGTTTTACAAGTGACAAAAAACTTCAGACTCCAGATAGCAAAAAAACTCTTTATGGTGGTGATACAGAAAATCGAAGGTGCCATGAATGGGCCAATTACTTGTCAGCTAATCCAGTGATGGGTAGGGTTTTGCTCGTGAGAACTTTGACTGGTAAGGACATATAATAGAGACCAATACTTAAAATACATTATCTGATGTCCTAAAATGGCAGGGTGAATTTAGGGAAAGTTTATGTATATGCACATACTGTGTGGAAATGAGCTGTATCTAGTATATACAGTATAAGTACACAAACATGAAAGAAAATTATTATCTTAAGTACAAAGTACCATAGCAACCAACTACTATCAACATCAACAGTATCAACATCAACAGTATCAACAACAACAAGATACTAACTTTTGACATACAGTACTGTACATGTACTATAGTCAGCTAATCCAGTGATGGGTAGGGGGTTTAGCTCATGAGAACTTCTACTTGTAAGGACATATGGAGACCACATTACTTTGATGATTTAGTGTGTGGGTTCAATGGGGCAATTATACGGAGTATGCTTACTTTAAATTGCTACCTGATGTAGTATAATGGCAGGGTGAATTTAGGGAAAGTGCATGAATGTGTACCCTGCTGTGTGGAAAATGAGCATGGAAGAGAAATAATAATTTAAAGCAACCAACTACCATCAACATCAGCAAGAAACTTTTGATACACTGTACATGTCCTATAGTCATACCTGATGTTTATGGCAATATGATAAAAACCAGACACTATAAACAGACCATATGCCAGCTTAGCTTCTTTTTTTTATTTCCTAATCGTATATCTGGGACCGCTGGGAAATAATATTAACTAATTCGCAAGACCGTGAAAGCTACTCGAGAACGGTACCCAATTACAGCCTGCCAGTTGATTATGGTGTATTTAGGCATGCTTGATTGCAGTTATCAACTCCCTCGTGGATAGACGCCCATGGAGCTGGAAGATAAATATAGACCGTGCTTCGAGAGATGAAGAAGAGAAGACAAACATCACCCAGAGAAAGAGAGAGATAGATAGATAGAGAGATGATCAGAGTACTACAATATGTTTGTGGTCGGTTGGCACTGTCTGAACAGAAGCCAGATAAATCGTAGGATTCGGTATTCGTTGAGAAATATAAAATCATGCATAATCTATAAATAATTACAAAACAAACTATAAACGTTTTAAGCTACTGTAACATGTGTATCAATAAAAAGACACATGTGTCACTGTTCTCACATTATCAGAGCAAAATGTAATCCTGTATCAACGGGAGACCTTGCCATATTGGAACACAATTTTCACTCGAGATCTGGCCTGCTGATGAATAAATTTAAACTACAGATTAAAGAATTAACAAAACAGTAGTTCCTCGGTTTCAGCTTAAATGGTTGTTGAAGGTTTAAGACCCATCCACCTCATGATTTAGTGCAGTTTTAGACATTTTTAATTTGTTTTCTCTCAGAGTTTGAGGTCATTAACTACTGTTTTAATATACTGTATGACCAGCAGTGTTCAAAATTACAAGGAATGGTTTCAACTGGTTTTCATAGAAATATATATATATGTACAGTATATATATATATACTGTACTCTGACCAGGGAGATGGAAGTTCTTCATGTACAGAGTGTACCAAAATGGCTGGATCCATCCATCCATGTTTGCAACAGCACAGTGCATGAGTATGCAGGACTACACTGTACAATCACAGGGTAACCTTACTGAACACTGTTTTACTCCCAAAATATGTCAGGTATTTAACACATACATCCCTCAGAACTGTCAGTTTAAATATATATATTGAAGGGCACATGAGGAAGGCATAATTTCAATATTAGTATTGCAGGCACACAGATATACTGTAGTAGTATATAGGTCTACATAGCAAACTATTTACAATATCGGACACATTTCACATTAGTCTGGTTTGCAAAAAGCTTCAAAATATTTACTTTCCGTGTTCAAGTTCGTTGAACATATTTACCTGCTCTCAAGTCAGGAAGCTGCACTGACGTCATTCAACGATACAATTTAGCTAAGAGGGAGGACAGCATTGGGAAATATAAGGAAGCATGGATCGACTATATACTCCCTCAGAGAGGTGGGTGATACCATTCAGGTTATAATTAAACACATCCAAGTAACATGATGTTCCCCAATAAATGGGATGAAGCTCCTAAAACATTTATAAAATTCAGTTTTCCTTTAAGCATGGGCGGGGAAAAATAGTGGGGGAGGAGGTATCTTGGATGTGACGTCCATTTTGCAAGTCACAGGAAAAATAGATTTTGCAAGTAATAAAGTTATTCACGTGGTTCACAGCACTGTTGATCCACCAGTCCATGTTTGAATGTTTGATTTCCGAAATTAATGTCTACTGTACTAAGAAACATCTAACTAGCATGTTAATTAATTTAGTAAATATATTGGGGGGAGGGGGAGGGGGGACCTAAAGGTGAATAATGCCCATCTACACAGTATGATTATATATATATATATATTTTTTTGTTCAATCTCATTTATTGGTAATCTCATTGTCCTTCAAGTACATTCTTTAGCACTCTTCAATAAAATAGTGAGCAAATATATAAGGAGAGAGAAACACCATTGTATATTAATCTGTTTTCTTTGTAAAGCGCCTTGAGCAGTGGCTTTTGTCTACTGATTTGGCCCTATATAAGTCTCATTTATTATTATAATATTTTTATTTTATTTTTATAATATATCTAGGGTGTTTAAGCTACAGTACAGTACAAGCCTGGAAGGATGTATGTCCAAACCAGTTTTGCCTGTTAACAACAATCCTGCCTCATCTGTGTCAAGGAAAATCCTCCCCCCCCCCCTCTCCCCTCCCGTGATAGAGCCTGGGCACAAAAACCAAATTGATTATCTCTCCACCCCAGTCCCCTTACATCGAGACTTTGCGTTGTATGATCAAGACGATATTACTTCCCCTTGGACAGGGAATAGATACCGATCTACTGTTATCAGGTAAGATCAAAACTTGGGGTTCTCTAACATCTACAGACAAAGCTTATACTGTACACAACCCAACAACACAAAGTTAAACCAGCCACAGTACTCAGTCTTCAGTCCAATGTATTCAACAGAGCAAAATTATACAATGGAGTAGTACTGTAGGGCCAAAGCCAAAATTACCGTAATTGTGGTGGGACGGAATTTGATAGACCTTTTCAATAATACCACTTTATATGTAGCATATATGAAGGAATCAGGATATCCACACAAACAGGTCAGTCACAGACTGCAACCAGACACAAAAAAAACAGACACAAATTTGAAGATGTTGCCATGGTAACACAAATATATTGACGTGGTGGGACGGAATGCTAAATCTCATGAAATCATGAACATGTAACCTTTATGTAAGTATTATCAAAAGTAGTACAATATCATAGTAATTATTAACACTGAAATGGAGGTGAACTATTCTTCTACCATTAGGGAAACAATGGCAGAAATTATACTTCACGCATAGGAATTGTGTTAATTTTACCGAAAGAATGTCAATGTGGTGGGACGGAATGTGGTGGGACGGAATTTTTTTCCAATGTAAAGGCTGTTGATTAGGTATGAAAACAATAAACAATTATGTTTTCTCTCATAAGAAGTTCATAAGCAACAATGAAATTTATGCTGTCCAGAGTGAAATATTAAATATGCTCGATGATATCTTGGACTTATTCAGTCGGAAAGTTATTTCGAACATTTGTAATGGATGCTTTGTACGCTGCTCGATTATTTGCTTTCTGGTTGGCCCTTTGCCTTTTCTTCCTACTCCACTCCCATTCTGGAAATACCTCAGCAGTCAACACCCCATTCTCTCCTTCTTTTTCCTTCCTATAACGTATGTATCTGCTAGCAGACACATTTTGAGGCTCAGGATTTTCCATATTGATCTGCTTTGCAAAGAGAGATAAAAGGACATTCTTACCAGCCGGATGCATGAAAAGAGGACTGGGGGTGGAGGGTATAGCCACACACATTTCTAGCTTAATTGTTAAGAAGTTGGGGGACCAGGAAGCAATAGTGGTCTTCCCCCATATGCCAACATGTGAATAGAAAGAAAGAATAAGTTGGCTTCACTATCCTGTGAATTGTGTATTACAAATGCAATATGACATGAGAGTTGGCCTCATAATGTGCAGTTATGAACAGGCTGAATAATTGCTAGGCATAGACAGTATACACTTCCTGCACAATATATTTCAACTAGCCTATATTGTGTTTTGGTTCACTTTTTTTGCATCGTAGGCAACAAGTTTCAAAACCCAACTTAGTATGGTAGATAGCAACAGCTTAGGCAGCATACCATATCCTGTTAGGCAACAGCTTAGGCTAAAACATTAATTTGCTAGGCTAGACAACTCCAGCAAAATATGTAATATTTCATCTAACAGGTTTGCTTCCTAGCACTAGTACTGTAAGCTACACATTTCTACCTCTCATTATATTATAAGTTTTGTTTTAAACCTTTCCGATATAACATAGTCTGTTAGGCAACAGCTTAGGCTAAATCATAATTATAAAGTTGTCTGAATTGCCTATAACCATGAACTGGAGGTAAATTAATATATTACTATTGAGGAGCAAACTGAATTCTTACCTTAATTCTTGCAATCTAGCTCTTCTATCTTGTATGCTTCAGTATGTGAGTACCATAACAACTTGACTTTAAAGTCAATTTCTTGTGCACGTGGATCATTGTTCATCAGCAGATGATATCAATTCAAAAGCACATGTTCTACAATGGATAGTTGAGGAAAGCCAAAAGGGCCAAGAAAGAAATCTAGGGTGAACAACTAGGACTATTTCAATGGTGATGGTATTTATTTATGCATGATAAAAAACCCATTCTCAATTTACCCAAAAATGTGTTGTTTTGACACATGAGGTTCAAAACTGATGTGATGTGTACAGTATGTATGGAATATCCAGATACATAAAATTTTGAAGTATATATCATCAATTAATCACATTGTTATAAGGTAGGGTGTTCAAGGAGTCTGAATAAGTTTGTTATCTTAAGTGACAGAGGTAAATTTTGGACCAGACATGCTGTTTGAAAATGCCTTCCATTTAAAATTCCGTCCCACCACACCTTGTTTCCGTCCCACCACGAAAATGTTGGACTATCCCCGTCTATCCAGGATAAAATATTTATATTTTCTCCACTCAGAGGTGTCAGTTACATACATAGTTGATAGTTTGGAGTGTTTAAAAATAATTATCATTTTTTTCCCCCTTGGAAATTAAAAAAATATTTTCAAAAATGTGGTGGGACGGAATTGAACACTTTCGTTTTATTTTTTTTTTCATTCAAGAACTACTATTGATACATTTTATAGTGCATAAAGTATCCTCATTAAAGGCAATTTATACTGTCAAAAACAGAAAAATTCAACTTTGTTCCCATATGTAATTACCTCATTTTTCTGAAATTCCGTCCCACCACATCAGGAGTGTGCTACCTGCATTTTGGAATGACCGCATTCCATTGTTATGCGAGTTATCGTAATTTTTTGTTATGATTACAGAACTTTGGTTAGTTGTTCTCATAACCATGGGTGAAATGAGCCTAAGTGGCAATGTTCAAATTCCAGGTAAAGTGATGACCATTAATGGCTTTGGCCCTGTAGCCATTGGGCTTAAGACAAAGAGGGGAGGGGGAGGAGGGGTACTGTTAATTCCCATAGTTCTACATAACAAAGAATTTGAACAACAAAGTACTCACAGACATAAAAGCTTATCAAAGCCTATTGTAACAGAAATTCAACCAATATTTTTGGCTACAATTTCACCTTGTTCTATTGAGTTGAAAACCCCAGAGTTTTTCTGCCCGAGCAAATAGCTAAATTAGGAACAGAACAAAGTGTCCCCTAACAATTTAATTTAAGCAGGTCAAGGTTAAATAAACTTGGGGTTCTTGGGACTTACTGTACAACTATTTATAAAAGGGTCCCAGTTTATTTTCTGGGATAAAAGAAACTTTATACCACGCCTCTCCTTCAGTGGTTAGAGAATTCATACAGTATACAGTATATATTGTATCAGGTTTCAAGACCGTGAATCCCCCCCCCCCCATACTCTTTTCTGCCTTTTTCGTTATTAAAAATTCTATAGTTTTGACTGAGCTTAGGTTTACAGCTCAAGTTTGATGTATTGCTAGGGTCAGACACAGAAAGCCTGTTGGATAGGATTAGAATACCTCTGTGCATTTCTGTTCTTCTTATGTTTCAAAAGTTCATAACCTCTCTAAAAAGCTGAGCACAACACCACAAAGTGTGTGTGTAAAGACAACACTGTGCACTGATCATCACAGCTACTGTACTGTACTGTATATAGAGTTGGCTCTAATTGCTTGTAATGTGAGTAGTTAATGCATGTACAACACTGTGTACAGTACCTGTACACCTACTGCAATAAACAGTCCAATATTACTAGTGGCAGTGATGATATATATGCACCTGAATCTAGAGGTAGAAGAATGAGAAGGAACGATGGGCATGGAGCAGTGAAGATTGGAGGAGAGGACAGATGGGTGTGAGATTGGAGGAGAGGGGAGGAGATTAGAGGAGAGGGAGGAGAGGGAAGAGAGGGAGGAGAGGGAAGAGAGGGGATGAGAGGGCAGGAGTAGGGGAGGAGTAGGGCAGGAAAGGAAATGGGGAGAGGGAAGGAGGAGAGAGGTTGTGAAGGAGAGGGGGAGAGGGAAGGCGATGGGGCAGAGAAGGAAAAGGGAGGAGAGTGAAGGAGTGGGGAGGAGAAGGAAGGAAAGGGGAGAAGAGGGGAGGAAAGGTGTGGAGAGGGGAGGGGAAGATATGAGGTGATGGGAGCGAAGAAGATGAGAGAGAAGAGAACAGGGTGAATTTGAGTAAACGGAGAAGGATTATGTGACTCTGTGACAGCTTACCTTGATAGAGGGTTGCCACTAAGGTCAACATGTGTGAGACATTTACAAAATCTGATACTGTCTGGAATTTCCATGATATCTGGAGAGGAAGAAAAGAAGATAGAAAATTTGAAATAAATAGCACATTACAAGCTCCATCATACTCAGTCACTCTTCATCATAATCTAGCTGAGGAGAAAATAATCTAATTTGAAACACTGGTTCGGATACTTCCAAGAAACAACGTCTTATGTAATTATAAGTTCTTGTCCTACATATCTAATCAACCATGCTTCTGTAAGCAAGTTGGTAAATCTTAAACATGACCTTCAGCAACCCAGTCACCTTTTTTTCAACTCTCTCTTTTTGCCTCCTGAGTATTTCATTCAAGACTCAAGAAAACAAATAGCTAATTGCTGCTATCTAGTAAACTGGTTCACATTATTGGAGGTGAAGTAATACCATCTTACCCAGAGAGTTTTAGCCCAATGCCTTCTTTTTTAATGGTGCAGTGTAACAGGAATTACAGTGCAAGCGTTAAAAAGAAAACACCTCAAATTGAATTATAGCTTGCTACAGTACCTTTGCACACAAATGATTAAGGGTAGCCATTAATGTACTGATTATTGCAGGGGTTCCCTAACTGGGGTGCATGAACCCCCAGGGGGTGCGTGAGTCCATCCCAGGGGAATTGTGAGATGTTTCTGAAAGTCAAAACTAGAGTACCTTTTGTTGAACTAAAATCTGATATATCATATAATTTAGTAATGTACAAAAGTCATCCCTATCGACAAACTCATTTCGCGTTCCATACGCAGATGTTGCCATAGCAGTACCATACCGTGCTTGTGATAAATAGCTGAATTATGAAACAGACACAGGCCGCTTGACTTTGGTGAAGTTGGTGTATGCATGACAGTACGTCGTGAAGATAAAGAGCTGAACTGTTATGCGTATGTTCTAATAATGAATCAGATCCTTTTTCCAAAAGTTGGGAGTTCGTGGACAACTCTGACATCCACAGGGGTTTCGTGGGGGGATAAAGTTAGGGAAACACTGGTTTATTGAATGATCATACGATGAGGTACTGTAAATCCCAAAACTAAAGTGGTTTGGATATTTACGAAATTTGACGAGCTTACCTGTCTCCCCACAACCTTAGCACCCTCGTTCTACCTTGCCTAGAATGAACCAGTTGGTAACCTTTTAACACTGTGCGCCCTCTATGACCGGCCCCTCCTATCAATGCCCTTCAATCTCATTTTACCATGCGGACATCATACTTTTTTTTTATTGGATTTTTTCTGACGGATTTCGTTAGGAACGGTACCTTAGGATTCAGATTTTCTATCCATTGGATAATACAAATCTTTAGAATATGTACTGTTACTGTTTATTATTTGAATGATCTAACCAAGAGGTAACACTGTAACACTGATAACCGTCTCACACTGTCTCTCGAACATCTTTTCCAGCCAAGTTGTCAAATGATACCAAAATTTATGAAGAGTGCAGAATACATTAGATCTGGTCACACATTTTCCAATCCTTCCTACCACCATATCTGCTCTCTCCCTCCACCTATTTCCTGCCTTACCCCCTCTCCCCCCCCTCCCCAGGGTTTAAGAATGGTTATTACTTCCTTCCCTTGTATGAAGTTGGCAATGTCAGGAGTGTCTAACAGAGAGAAGAGTATATAAATCTAATATTCGATTCCTTCCTTGCCTGGAGTACAAAACACTTCTTCTCTGTATCACCTTCCCTCATCTATCCCGTCAACCTCTCATTACACCTTCCCCCTCTTAAATAGTTTAACAAAAGAATGTCAAGAGTACAGGTCAAATATGGAGAGTAACTCTAGAAAATAAGTAATGTTCTAATAATAAAAAATTTACCAAGGACTAAAACTGTAAGTCCATGATTCCAAATACATCCATTTTTTCCTCATTCCTGTTAAACTATGTTAATTAGCTGATTATATAATTTCTCAGTAAGATTATAATGAGATGACCTTTAGAGGTCTATAATAATAACAGATGGATATGACTCATTGGTAGGTACAGTATACAGTATCATTGACTGCATAGAAAACGGAAGCTGTTATAACAAACATCGCCCCATACACCAGCATATTGACTGCACATTACAGTACAGTTTGAACTCTTTTAATCTACGCCTCCAGGTACAGTTACCGTCAGTTATACTGGGTGAAAAACTTCCTGAACAATGCACCGCTCCATTGAAAACCTCCGATACGAAAACGAATGTGTACATAATTACATACTTTAAAGATCACTGGTGTCCACAGGAGTCACTACAATGGCAATGTATGCCCTCTTACTGTAGTGAATGGCTCATATGCATACCATACAGGATTAAATACAATATAGTAAAAGGAGTAGAACTTTATAAACTGTAGTTGTATACTGTACAATATATATATATATATAATTCCAACCAGAACAAAATGGTGGATTGGAACGGTAGATATTGAAGGGAGAGAGCAGTGACCCCAAAGAGGGTCATTTCATGCAGAGTGAAAGAATGTTACCCAATTCCTCATCAATCTATGTACACCTCTCTCCTAAAGTGTACATCCCACACAGCACTAGCATACTGGTCATTCTTGTACACTGCTACATTTTTACGGCCAACAAAATTTGCTGTTCCGACAACCAAATCTATGGAAAGCCATGGACAACCAGAAAAAAATCCCTTAAAAATCTTCCCAGGCTATAACGGTAGGTACCGCCAACATTTTACTACCTGTAGTTGGAACCAGTCATCATCAATCATGCACACTGATCAGATACAATAAGAAATATAACATCAGTTTCGGCTCAAAACTATGGAACCACACTTTATTACACATAAGGACACTGTATAATGGCTAATGTTTTATATTATAAAATATTGAGAATAAATTGAAGAATTTAAGGCCATGCCTGAGAAGATCTATAAGGGAAAGTACGAAATGGCAGGCTTTTAAGGAGTCGTCTTTGTAATTGTTTTCTTTGAGTCAGTAGCAGATTACCCTCCATGTACAGTATTAGCCATATTTTGACATCGACAGTGACATCAAAAAATGACTGTTTAACAAGCTGTGCTGCTCAACGTATTATTCGTGTGGCGTGAGGTTTTAAACTGCAGGCTTATAGTAACCAGCTGCTAGACTAAATACACAGTTGCAATGTACACTCAGGTGCTCATATATACTTGAACAGTGAGACTGACTGGGAAAAACATACAGTTTACAGTACAGTAGTGCACTAAAAACAGTAAAATTTAAACTACCATCTTTTGGGATTTTGCAATTGAACAGGATATAAATATTAATCACTACATAGGGCTGTTTTAGATAACACTTATAATACTGTATTCTTTGCTCCCCTCGTCATAGCATACACCCAGCAACTACAGTGTGCTATTATAAGCAGAAAACCTACAACACATTGAGAAACCCTTATAAGACACTTTTATAACTTGGGCACACAATTGTTGAGGCCACAGTACTATCTATAGGCATACTGTACGCTAAAACTTTGTTAACAGATGTTAAGAAATAACTGACAATGTCTGTTGATTTACAGCGTGTGTGCACTGGCCTTAACACGCACTCGACAATCGCTACTTGTTACGGTTCTCTGCGCATGGATAAAACCAGCAGTAATCTGAGGTTTACCTAGGATAAAACAAATTCAAGGCTAGAATTTGTTACTTTCTTACATTGATTATAGCATTGGTAGTCAGTACTGATACTATATGTATATAGTACATGTTAATATTTAATGTTATACTGATCAAACAATATTGAAGAGAGCTGAACTTGCATTAAAATGCATATACAATGTCACAGCTATCACCATTTGGTCCAGTCACACAAGTCAAGTCATTTACTGCATATAGAGAAGTGTGTCCAAGTCTTATTCTCAAGTTAAGTCAATGTGTTAAGTCGTAACGGAAGTAGTCGTAAAGGTAGTAGTCGTAAAGATAGTAGTCAGTACTGATACTATATGTATACATGCTAATATTTAATGTTATACTGGTCCAACAATATGAGTGAACAGAGCTGAACTTGCATTGTAATGCATAGTGTCACAGCTGTCACCATTTGGTCCAGTCACACAGGTCATTTATTGCATAGAGAAGTGTGTCCAAGTCTTATTCTCAAGTTATGTCAAAGTGTTTAAGTCGTAAAGGACGACTTGAAGGCAGAATTTTAGAGATTCAATATGTTATATAGTCCAAAAAAAAAAAAAAAAAAAAGATGAATTTGAGTGAGAGAAATGTTTCTACAGCGGTTCTAGTTTTCAAGATATTCACCAATAAAATATGCTAAATGTTTGAAATGCTCCTTCAAGGCATCTATGATGATATTGGACTCCTCAGTGCATTCTTTAATGCTTTTAAATTATTCCATTGTTTTAACTCAACCAAACAACTTCCTTTAACTTAGTACAATATAAAATACTAGGCAGGGCCTGGGGCTTCATACAGTACAGTGACCAACAACAATCTGATTTTTTATCTCCTCAAAGTAAAGTAATTGTACAGTAAATTCCAAACTTACCAGGTTTTAGAACCTTTAGGAGGGACGAGCTTACCTGTCTACTCACAATTCAAAAGCATACTTATAGATCTGTTGGGCTGTGCAGTGAAAACCAATGTCAAACCACTTGGTGAAGACCAAACGGGGGAGGGATGGCTTCCAGAAAACAAAGATCAGTAAAGATACCAAAGTCCAGAAGAAAGAAAAAAGAACTTTGGGTGGTAGTCTAATGAGGTGATACTTTCACCGGAAATGACCAGTCGTAGAGGGTCTACAGGTTTAAAAGGTTGTATCCAGTTCACTCTAGGCCTGGTAGTAAGTTAGAGTGCTAAGGTTGTGGGGAGACAGGTAAGCGAGGAACCAAAGCATCAAGGTTGTATTATTTGTATACATATTACATGTACAGTCAAACTTACTTACTGATCATTCTGGTTACGACAATCAAATTAATCAATACACAGACTTATAAATTATGAGATTTGCTTCACCCTGAGGCATTGCAAAAATTCAGCAAATTCACTACGTATTAAACAAACCCAGTGATAAATTGCACACTTCCAACACTTTCTCTGTCCAACTTTGCTTTTTATTCTCTCAAGTTTAAATCTTTAATCTGTTAGTTACAATTCGTGTGTAGTGAATTTCACGTCATTCTCTAATTTGGCATGCTTGGAATACTTCACGTTTCTGAAGGTGACTTTCTGGTAACGTTGTCATGTCAGGTATCCAGGTACCCGAACGATCACCCCTCCCCCCCACCTCCAACACGTACCTAGTTCTATGTACTGTACCACCTAGTGCAAATAATCTGTATACATTTAACAGACGCTTGCAGTGACTTTATCTTTACACAATTTGTGCTGGTCTATATTTTTTGAGCGTATATTTATCGCAAAGTGTTCCACACGACATTACATGTGCAGAAACACATTCAACATTCTAATTCATTTACATAATATATTCTTTATCATGAAAAATTGAATTAACATATGGTACAAAGTTCTGTATTGTGACTGCCTATACTAATATTCCATTTCCTGACATACAGTACTACACACATGCACACAATGTCAATTTCACATTAAACACAAGTACATTGTCTCTCGGTTCGTTAAATATGAATGAACGAACGAACGAACATTCAAACCACTTTTTTCATCGTTTCAGTTATGGCCCTACGTGAAATAGTTCCGAAAGCAATTTTATCAATTATTCAAAAATCTGGTGACAAGTTATTGACATTAACAAATCTACTGAAGTAATGCACGTTCCAAACATTGTCAATTACCTGTCAGACGAAATGCCTACCAAAACCACCACTGGTGTACACAGTACATACATGTACTACTGTAGTACTATCCAAGGCACAACAACACATCAAGATGTGTATGCTTGTATGTACTGCATTGAAACAATATGATAATGCAAGACAGGTTCACAATTTATCTGGAAAATTTCAAAACTTTTGAAGGTTTTAGATATTTATGAGTGACAAGCTTACCTGTCTCATCACAACCTCAGCACTCTCAGCCTACCGTTTCTAGAGTGAAAACGAAATGTTTAGATGGTAGAATGAGAAGGGAGGTCTATGACCGACGGGGTCTGGTCATAAAGGGCGAACAGTGTTTAAAAGGTTACCAGTTCACTCTAGACACGGTAAAGTGAGAGTACTGAGGTTGTGAAGAGACATGTAAGCAATGAGTGAATTAAATTTTGCAATATTATTTGTGATCAGTATTTAGTCTCATTTCCCATACAACCATGACGACATGTACTGCACATGATAGTATTTTCAACACAATTTACTTTCTTCAGGATATAGTATTGTTAATTACGATGCATGTCTTAAAAAGTTTGTCTTTGAAAGTGAAAATGTTGTGTTTATGTTTACATTGTAGATATCACATTTATAATTCTTGGCAATGAAAGTAAACATCATTAGGTTCTAATTTTCCTGATTACTCACAATCTTTCAGCGAAGAAAGTTGGATGAAATTACCACGATCATATTTTGGTGGATATTTTATAACAGTTCTGGTATTTTATGATTATTTTTATTAGGTTTTTATTAGTTTTCACTGTATTTATTTCCTTTTTATGGTTTTTGGTTTTGTAAAACGCTTTTGATACTGTTTGTGATTTAGGGCTATATAAATGACGTATTTATTATTTAATAAAAAAAAATTATACACGCCTACTGTACTACCCGGCAATCCTGAAACAACAGGCCTGCCTGCTGCCTGACGTTATGTGCCTTTGACTGCCTGACGTTACGTGCCCCTCCCGTTCCGAAAGCATCAACCATATCTTGCCTCAATGACCTCCGCCCCATCGCCCTCACTGCCGTACCAATGAAGTCTGCGAACGTATATTTTTGAAACACTTTAAAACATTTGAAGCACCATTTTTAGATCCTTTACAATTTGCATATCAACCGGGTCGTAGCTGCGAGGACGCCATCCTTGTAATCCTTGAACAGTTATACTCCCATCTTGAAAGTTCTTGCCGTGGAAATAATGCTCGTGTAATGTTCTTCGACTTTTCATCCGCCTTTAACACTATTCAACCACATATACTTGCCAATAAGCTCATTGAAATGAAAGTCCCGATCGGCCTTGTTCAATGGATAATGAGCTACCTCACAAACCGTTCGCAATCCGTTAATCTCAGCCCAACCTGCCGCTCCAGGATTACCTTTTCTAATACTGGGGCGCCCCAAGGTACAGTTCTGGCACCGTTTCTATTCACGCTATATACTGTACGTATGATGCCAGATCCTCGGAGAAAGGGTGCTCACTTATTAAATTTGCTGATGACACTGCCTTGGTGGGATTAATCAACGGGTCTGAGGACAGTGCCTACCACAACCAAATACAGTCTTTCGTTCAATACTGCGACTCAAATTTCCTGGAACTGAACGTTACCAAGACGAAAGAAATGGTGATCGACTTCCGGCGGAATGCTAATCCCCCACCACCAGCCATTATTAAGGGAACTCCAGTCAAACGTGTCGAGTGAAATGTATACCTTGGCGTGACTTTGAACAATGATTTATCATGGGGGGAACATATTGATACTCTTGTTAAGAAATTGAATTCCCGACTTTATTGCCTCAGGAAAATGTCAAACTTTAATGTTCGCTCTGAAATTTTGAAAATGTTTTATAATGCTACAGTTTGTGGGGTCTGGCGTTATTGTCTTATATGCTGGGGTGGAAATGTAGTTAATTCGGAAAGAGATCGTATCGATGGAATTAGAAAGAAAGCGGAAGAGGTGATCGGTACTTCCCAGCCTACGGTAGACGAAGTTTATCAATGCTTAATCCAGTGTAAACTTGACACTGTGTGGGGGGACAGTGCCCACCCACTCCATGACCATCTCCATGACAGTTGCATGAGTAGGGGCAGTGGGAGACTGAGACTCCCATGCTTGAAAACCAACAGACACCGCAATTCATTCATCCCATGTGCAATTCAACTTTTCAACAGCAATCTTCAACGTTAATTTCTTACCCCTCTTACCATATTATCTGTACAGTCATATTTTTTTCTATCATTTGCAAATTTTTATAGTACGTGCGAGTACACGAATTTCCATATTGGATCAATAAAGTTTTACTTACTTACTTACTTTGCCATCCCCTCATCCCTCTCCTCCTCCCTCTCTTCCATCTCTCCCCTCCAGGCCTCCACGCCCCCTCCCGTCCTCCCCTCTCCATAATCCCCATCACCCCATTCAAAATGAATTGTTGATACAAATGAACTTTAATCGTTCTCAAATGCACATACAATATAGATGTTGCTGTCTGTGATCGAAACAATATCTTTACCACAGATCACAAACTGTATAGAGGTACTTTACTGTAAGCATAGCACTGTATACAGTATCCTAACACAGTATCCTAACCATGCAAGTAGGGCCCCAACTGTTCCACTACAGTACTGTACTAGTACTTTTTACCTCTTTCATTGCTGCTTTTTCCACTTTTCTATGTTTTTTTGTTTTCAATCATCTATCTTTTTTTCTCTTTTTTTCTCTCCTTTTTGCTTCTTTTATATTTTTGAATGAGGAAAAACGGAGAACTTATGATCCAACCCTTGCTTACTTGTTTGTAAACAATTCGGCCAAGTAGTGGTGACCTGTCGAAGATTTTGAATGGACTTCCTCCTCCGTTATGTAGAGCGCTTTGTTAACTTTAAGCCGAGATAATCCCCTCAAGAAGGAAGAGAATTTAAGTACCACAAAGCAGGACTATTACATAATAAACTGTTCAATAAATAGTTGAATCAGGGGGTTGGTTGAACTATCAGAGAAGAGGCCTTCACATGCCACAGCTAAGAAGACAACGTTTGAACAGCACAGATTTACTCTTTATAAGTTCCACAAAATCCTACCCATCCACAAATAGAGATTTAACACATACCAAAGGTTATTAGGAATGTGCAATCTCTCAGGATATAACTGTAAGTAATATGTATACAGTACCCTACTGTGATGTTCTTGTGGCACAGAGTAAATTAGCCCACCGGTTTGGTCAAAGTACTGTTGTGAAGAACATTCTCTGACTTCAATTACCGTACTACAGGTACATTTGTCCTGACCTCTGACCATCAGTATTGTCCCTCATAATTCTCTGCTTCAGCTTTTTAGCTTTTCCTTGTTCGTTTTCTCTCTTTCATGAGCCCAGATAGGAATGGGTTGGGCAGTGAAAGGTGGGTTGAGATGAGGGATGGGGGGAGGGGTGTGTTTGGGATGGGATGGGATAAATGATGAAGGCATATAAGCATGGCCAACCTAACCCTCATCCCCTGCCCCTCCCCTCCTCCCAACTGGTCATGAATAGTACCATAAAACATCTAGACAACTGTTAAACGAGATTGAACTTGTCCATGTAAATTTAAAATCTAACAGCTTGACAAATTCTTCAATACATCCTGTTATAATGAAAGCAGCAGGTGTTTTACTTTCTTTTTTAGGTTTCTTTTCCTTTCTTTTTTTCTTTCTTTTTTTTTAGTCTTTGGGGAAGGGAAATTCTGAGGACTACATTTAATCATTGATAATACTAATATCCAAAGACATATAATGTTGCAACATTTGTGTTTCTGTTTCCCTTTTCTCTGTTGGTTATCATCGTCATAGTAATCATGGTAATGACATCATTCCTCTACAAAGGCCATCAAGCATTTAAATAAATGTTCACTTTGAAAAGGAAACTAATGAATTAATTACTCATTTTTTCCTTGTGCTTGCAAAATTCTCTACAGTTCAGTAGGTCTCACAGGGTTTTTCTTTCAAACATTCCAGGCCTTTCCAAACGACCTTCATTATTTTTCACCTTCACAACATATATACATGTTGCAACATGAGTTATTTAGATTAACTTTCTTTCCTCAGATTGTCAAATAGGCACTGACAAATCAGAATGGTAGATTCAAATGGAAATGTAAGCTTTATGCATATGGAAGAGACATAAGTATCGACACTCATAAATATTCATGACTCTATAAATGTGATGATTCTATACATGCTATAGATCGTAAACCATCTTGGCAACCGTATGCATATGGAAGAGAAATAAGTATCGACATTCATAAATATTCATGACTCTATAAATGTGATGATTCTTGTATGCTATAGATACTAAACCATCTCGGCAACCGTATGCAAATGGAAGAGACATAAGTATCGACATTCATAAATATTCATGACTCTATAAATGTGATGATTCTTGTATGCTATAGATACTAAACCATCTCGGCAACCGTATGCATATGGAAGAGACATAAGTATCGACATTCATAAATATTCATGACTCATGTGATGACTCTTGTATGCTATAGATACTAAACCATCTCGGCAACCGTATGCATATGGAAGAGACATAAGTATCGACATTCATAAATATTCATGGCTCTAAAAATATGATGATTGCATGCTATAGATACTAAACCATCTCGGCAAACGTATGCATATGGAAGAGACATAAGTATCGACATTCATAAATATTCATGACTCTATAAATGTGATGATTCTTGTATGCTATAGATACTAACCATCTCGGCAACCGTATGCATATGGAAGAGACATAAGTATCGACATTCATAAATATTCATGACTCTATAAATATGATGATTCTTGTATGCTATAGGTACTAAACCATCTCAGCAACTGTATGCATATATGGAAGAGACGTAAGTATCGACGTTCATAAATATTCATGACTCCAGTATAAACTAAAGTTCTGTTGACTCTTTGCTGTGTGGAGTCTACTCACCATTTCTGCTGATATCCAATTCCACAAGATTACCAAAGTGACTAATTTCTCCCGGCAGCCTTTCCAGTTCATTGTCGCTTAAGCCAAGTTTCTGAAGATTTACAAGTCTAAAAAATTGCTGCACGAGAAGAGAAAAGAGAGAAAAGTTGTCAAAATCTATTCCGTGTAAAAACAAAAATTCTGTTCCTTTACAGCGACGACGACGACTTTCAAATGCACGTTTGTCTACACATGGTACGATTACTGAACCAGGCATAAGATCGAATATTTGTCAAAAAGATGGAAGAATGAAGTGGTAGAGAAAAAGAGCCAACATTAGATAATTATGGAAGTAAAGTGGAATTGCACATGTGTGTATTTTGATAGGTGCAGAAGAAAAAACATAATATTTATTAAGAAACATTACATTTATCATACAGTTTATATATATATATATATATATGTGTGTCATCTTAAAGGACAAATTAATGAAAGCTTAGCTTAATAAATTACCCTAATTTTATGATAAAAATTAGTATTCCATAAATTTCAATACATGGGTACATGTATGTAAATTGCACTGTACCTTCCAAAGTCAACCACAAACTGCATTCCAAATTTACAGTTACTAATGTACATATAATATATATACGTTTCCCACTGTTTTTTAATTTACTGCACACCCAAATTTATAAACTCAGTGAAAAGGACCTTCTTACTCAGCAATAGTTACCTTAACTAGCCATTTCAACAGGAAAATATAAATATTTCCGAAGCAAACCTTTTTAAAAAAAAAAGAGTTTCTACAAAATCTACTAATTTGGTCAATCTTTTCAGAAATGAAAATTTTGACATCTTTATCTGTCCACGAATACAGTTTTAGATCTACTTTTTCTTGTTAGTACTTGAAAGTTTGACGTCTTTGTCTATTTAAAAACGTGCAGAATCACGGCATACACTGCAATAATACAGCAAACATTGCAATTTTAAAGTTTATATTCCCAACACAAGTTTTCAGTGTTTCAAAACAGAGCACTGTACTGTACATCAAATGATTTAGATGACTCAATTGTAGTTTCCTTCCATTTCTCTATTGCTTTGCCAGACTTGACATGGGTTGCTATGGTTACATGCCAACCTAGCAGACGACATCTATGTATACATACATAGATGTACAGTTAAAAAGCTGGATGAGTGCTTACATATCACTTGGTAAAAATCTAGCAAGACTCTCCTCGCTCATGTAAATATCATTATGAAATATAAATACATGTTGTATATTTTTCTTAAAACCAAGGTTTACAATATCATATCATATAATGCACTCATGCGAGAGCCTCTTTACAACTAGGGGTAATTTCTGATTGGAAACATAAATTATGTGTGGCCAATTAGATTAAAGGACATCAAGTTGTCAAGTGTATATATATACAGAAGGTATATAGACATTGGACAAGCAAAGACCAGCCTCTCAGAGAGAGAGAGAGAAGTGTCTCATTAATTTTGGTAGCTTGGGATGTATATTATAGCCTCCCGGGAAGACGAGGTATAGATTACAGCCTGCAGACTACAACAACACTGTTTACGTACACGAGTATACTTTTCGCTGCCGTAGGGATAGATTTGCTGAACAGTACATTCACTTATTCGAATGATGCAGGCAACAAGGTTGTTTGTTGATTAACTCGGGGGGGGGGGGGGGGATGGTGGGGTGGAAGTCTTAGATAGATGACTACAAAAACAGCAGGGTTGTGATATAAACAAAACTGTGTGATTACATATCTATGGTTATAAAGAGTGAATGATTAAAACCTTGTTGAGAAAGGCACAGGTATGAATTACTGATGTACTGTTACTGTATATATAATATTTGAGGACCAGAAACTTATCAGAATGTTTACATTAGCAAGGACAAGGATGTCAGAAGGGGGGAGGGGGGGGTAGGTGAGAATGATTAAACATGATGAAAGATTTGTCACAATTACACAGATAAACTCTACAGTAATAAAATATCTTAAATTGTTTAAATTTAGAACCTGGGCAAACAAACCTCAGACCACCCAAACAGAAATTGTCAACTTATGTGTTAAATGCTCACGTTTTACATATGGGTATGCAAAGGCAATGGGCTATGTATGACAGGCCTTGCTTAACACATACTGTAGTACCAGTATACCATACTACTGCCCATCTGCAAAATTAAATTTGACAGTCACTGACCGGGGAATTTACCATCTAACTAGAGGCAAAACCAAATGTGCACACTTGCACGTGCAAAAACTCAAATCCAAAGGAAGGGACAATCCTTGTAGATCTGTACTATATCGATCGTAGTGAAAGAATTATAATTTGAAGTTTTGTTTTCATTATTACCTAATACATGACCTATTCGCGGAAGGGGTGAAGCATCCTTTGTTACAGCCGAGTCTGATATTAATTATACGAAATTTAAAGCAACACTGTACATGCCAACTTCACTTGCTTGCTTAATCTGTGCCTACTGTGTGTGTTTACCTGTTATCATCAGGCACCTTACCTATCAGGCACCGTTTGGGACAAATTCCGACAGGAAAGAATATCCGCTCGAAAAACAACAATGTGTTAGACACTTCGAATGGTAGAATGAGAAGGGCAATGATCGGATAGGGCGGTCAAAGAGGGCGGCGCACAGTGTTAAAAGGTTAGCGGGACATTCTAGACACGGTAGAATGAGGTGCTAAGGCTGTGAGGAGACAGGTAAGCGAGGAGCGAAGTAAACGTACACAGTTCATCAGTTACTACCCAAAAACTTACCTTATCCCATCGACAACATAAACTACAATGTACCTTGCTTGTCACAAAAATTGACAACACAAATAGCCCCATCCTCAAACCCAGCCCCCCCCCCCCCATTCACCTCCTCCCAATTTTCTCCCCTCCAAATAATCAACCATTCAGAAGTCAGCTATGTAGATTGGAAACACGTCACAGAGGATGGAAATTAATTTGTACTTTTGAGATAATCAAAAGACACACTGTAAACAAATTTTGTGTACATACAACAATTTTAATTGAACTGAATGACTAATTTTTGGGCATATTCAAATGGTATTTGTCCAATTATGTGATTAACATTACATCTCCTGTTCAGCGTCAGTGGCATGCACAAAGGGAGCGGGGAAGGGGGCAGAGGGAACCTTATTCATAGTATAAATCTCTGAAAATACCCATACAGTACCACAGAATACACTGTTTGACCTTTTCTGGGAGAGCACCCCAACCCCCCCCCCCCCAATATATGGGCGACCCTTTCTACGACCCCACAAGAACAACCACTGTTCATAAAACTTCTTGATTTGCCTATATAGCCTGTCCATGGCACTGCCTAAATCAGTCAGTGGAATATGGAAATTTGTCCTTCCCTCCCATCACCTCCTTCCCCCCCCCCCCTCCCACCCCACCTTTGAAATTCTGTGTTCGTCACTGTTCAAGAGTAGCAACAACTTGCCACCCATGTGCAACAAAATACAGCTTTAAACTGCTGAATTGAATAGTGTACAGTACATCCCCTGTCTTCAGAGTCATCACTATGTGTATAGTACTACTATTCCTGATTGCTTGAAATGCAATACATATCATTTTGATATCAATACATACAGTATATCACTTTAAACAGATATATTTCTCCAACAAATTGTAAATTAAAATCCCTACATAAAAATGGTTAAACTAGTTCTTTATTTTTTCATTCAAATAATAGAGTTGGTTAATACGTCTGTCATAAAATAAATTTTGCTTTTGTTATAATTTATCGATTATTAACCAAGACAAAAATATACTGTAGCAGGAAGAGAATGACATTGCTATAATTAACTTTCATTACTTCCTCCAATAGTGAAAGAAATATAGACTCTTAAGAGGTCTTAAAAATATTGTTGAAACAATTTCTGGATAATTAATACTATGCCTAGTTGGCTCTAAATTTTCTGATCCCTGATTTAATATGATTTATATAGGGAAGTGCTTGCAAATTTTTAACCGTTGTCCAAGTTGACAATTTCTGTTCCCGGGACAACGCAAATCAGTCCGATGGATGACTGGTTGTAAATTATACATATAATTCAGATTGCATTATATTGAACTAAGTACCTTCAATCAACAGGTAAATAATTAATTGGTATCAGGTCCCATGCAAAGTTGGTGTTATATTCACCAAACCTACACACATCTCTCATAATACAGTGTACATAAATATTGGTCTTTGTTTATATTTTGCTACCTTTTTTCATACCACCATATTTGCTGTTCGGACAACTAAAAATGTAAGGCCTGGATGTCCAATTGATGACCTGAAATAATTCCTTAAAAGGTTGCCCTGAAGTGTACTAAAAGGAGAAACAAACCGAATCATTCATTATGGACGGTCTTTGTGATAGCGATTTCTGTCGAGAATAACTTCCACAGACAGCTATGAAAAATCTCATCATATAAATTGAGAGACATCACAGAGTTTAATGCTCCTAATTCACACACAGGGACTAAGGACTTGATCAAGTCTAAATATGATTATATGACATCATCTTCGTCATACAATGTGCTTCGCTATTATCCTCTCTTTTTCTTCTTTATTTATGATGTTTATTTTCTGAACTGGGGATGGGTTTTATGATCTCATTTGAAATCTGATATATTGAACCTCTTAAAATGATGCAATTATGGCATTTGTTTCAGTTTCAACATTGTTAACATTTCCACCTTGAAAACATGAAAAGAAAAACAAAGTAAAAGTAACCAGAATGCAAAAATGCATTGTGGTTTCGATGATGTAACGAGCAGTTCTCTAAATGAATCTGACGTAATGTATAGTGAAGGTAACGATAGCGTATAATCATATCGGCCTGGAACGCATTTTACGACCCTAAGCAGCCACATCATTGTGTGCGAGAAATCAAATGGCTTTATAACCTACACATCACGTCAGATGGGTGTCCAATTTGGCTAGCTGTTTTCGCTTCTTTTGATGCTTTCTTTACAAATTGGAAGACTACTTCAGATGGAAAAACTGTGGATTTCTCCAGGATGAATAAGCCACTTTACTTTTGCCTGACATATCTCAAACCCATGACCTTGCAGATGATACAGTAGGTTTCATTGCCTCAAATGCCTGGTTGTCTTTCCTAGTACTCGATCAAAAGATAGCGCTGGTTATAATGAAGTCCTGCATGAGTGGGTTAGGAACTGTATACGTATAGCTATTACTCAATGTATATGGCTCACTGTACATACTGTACTAGTTATAGTTACTTAATCAGATCAAATTTAATTTACTACCAATTGCACTTAATTTGATAACGACCATGGATGAGGGTGGCTTGATAAACATATATATACCGTTTCTTTAACGAGCCACACAGATTTTATCATCCTACTGTATCTTAGTACACGTATATGTACAGTATATATATAGTGTGCAAAATTAATCATGCAAAAGTGAAGGAGGTTCACGAGGACAGTACTTGCGCTGCTGCTCAGGTCAGACTCATGACTGTTTCTCAGTATTGTACACCAGAGTGCCTAAACTTGTAGCTGTCATCGATAGACCCTGTACCTGTGTATGGTAAAGCTATTCATTAACTCACTTCCTATGAGTTGATCCCCATAGTATTGAAATGGAGATGCCAGATGTAAATTATAATTTTGAGTCATTCCTTACATGTGTAAGTGTACTCTGGATACATACAAATATATATCAAAATTATGGTCACCATGGATTCCTTTAAGTGGACATGGAAGTATTATGGTTATAGACAGTGGCGGAGCGTCCATACAGTCAGAGGGGGGCGGATGCCCCCCCCCCCTGACGGGCTTACCACTTTTTACCTATTCGCGATTATTGACTTTTTTATTGCGCTCTCAAATACCTATTGACATTTGTCACATTTTGTTGGTGTAATTTTTTGACAAAATGGCGATGACACCTATTTATTCTTCGTTTATCTGCAAATTAGAAAGGCCTGGAAAGGGTCATTTCCGGCGATCTAGGGAGTATCTTTACTCAAAAAATTTCAGTACGCTCCGCACCAACCTGTGGTGGCGCTCCGCTTAGATAGTGTCGAAAGCGCCCCTACAGACCATTCTCGCCCCCCTGACCAATACCCCTAGCTTCGCCACTGGTTATAGACCCATAGTTATTACACACACACAGGAAATATGATCATGATGGGATCCCCCAGTCAAAGCTGCCTAGCAACAAGTGACAACATGGCAGACAGCATTCATGGGGATGGGTGCATATCAATGACATCCTAGTTCAAATCATTATTGCATGGTAACAACATGGTAGGACATTCATTAATTCAGGTGGGAGTTTACTATGGTTAGGATTAAATAGTAGGGAATAATTTACATGAGATCCATCATACAGTCAAATTGGCTAGCAAACAAGCAACAAAATAAATAAGACTAAGACAGTATTAATGGGGGTTTAGAGATTGAGGTTCTAAATTAGATTCACTATGATCACACTGAACATGCTCTAAACTTTCTACTTTCAAAAGTTTACGTAAGACCCATTTTTTCACTTGTTCTTTTGTAAATTTATTTGCTTTCTTTGTAAAGCGCCTTGAGCAGTGACTATTGTCTACTGATTTGGCGCTATATAAGTCTCATTTATTATTATTATTATTGTTATTATTATTATTATTATTATTATTATTATTATCATGGGACAACATGGTACTGTACTACTGATGGTCATGGTAGGAATTTACTATATGGACACTAAGTACTGTAAATCCACCACAAGAAAGTCACACTACCTGCTAACATGGTACATATATTAGTCATAACATTGGTAACTTACTGTGGACAGGACATTATATCAGATCTACCAGAGCTATAAAATCACAAGTACATGGTAAAAACATGAATATGCATTGTCAGGAAGGTCAAAGGTTTCTGAGTGGTAGCAGCCTTCATTCAGTCTTCCTGAGGGTCTTCCTCAAGGGGAACTGCACTGACTACAGTACAATAATTACATTGTACTTATAATCACTTGTTACAGGTTAACCTTTTAACACTGCACCATGTGTATTGCACAATAAGTTTATTAACGATGCAATGCTAGTCATGTGATGTCATATTGTGCTGTGCACTAACTGTGAGAACACTAAAATTCCATTTTGATTCATCATTTCATACATGGTGTACTGTAAGTACCTACTGTATAGTGCCACACAATCACTAACTAACAAATATTCTATAACACTGAACAACAAAAACCTGCTTGACTTTTTTATCTCTCTTTCCTTAGAACTTTCTTTCTTTCTATTACCATTTCATTTTACATTCAGCCCTGGTTTGATTTTTTTGGACAGATATTCTATTACATAATTAATGTACTTGGTTTTTTTTTCTGGATAAATAATAAAATGTATTTAGATGATCATAATTTATGTCACCTTGTGGAATACTGCTCTGTAATGGTACAAAATGTATCATTTCCTTTTCATAATTTAAGATTTGGTTCACTTTGCAACAACAACACGTAAGAGCACATCCTTGTGGTGAAATGATGTAAGCAAAAATTGCAGGAATTGAATGATTAAAAATTGCCTGAGTGAAGCAATTTTGGCAGATATCCTTAATATTTTGAAATTCAAGATTGTTCCCCTCTAGCTTATGAAACAGGAGGTGATAATTAGAATGAGACTCCAAACTAACAAACATCTATCACACTTCAGGCCCTTATTTTGTTGATTTGCATATATGAGCAACGCAATTCAATATATCTATAATCAGGACAAATCCGCATCCAAACATCCACGACAAAAAATCTCACACAATTTTTCGCTGAAATTTGAACGAAAAATTTGCTGTTGCTTATGACAAACCTGCAGCCATATCATATTTCTGAAAGTTGAAATGAGATGTGTTGACTGCATAAAGATATTTTAAAGCCAATCGTTTTCCTATCATTTCATAGGACAGCTTCTGACTTTTTTTGTCAGATTTTGTTATTTCACTACAATTGAATTTTTTTAATCAGTACGAGGAATACTGCATAGCATTAAGTAGGATAACAGCTGGTGCATGCCCAGACCCAAAGAATGGACTTCTCTCCTCTGCGGAGATGAACCAGAGTTAACTGCATGCATTGCGTGGAACACGCTTTCAGATAAACAGTTTATCGCAATGACCTTAATGATTGCAATCCTATACAAAAGGATATGAGTATGATAACTGCGATTATTGCATTCCACCCAGCTCAAATGTTAGGTTACTTCAAAACGGTACATCTATTTAGTTTGAAATAATTTTCCTGAGCCCATAGTAGGATAGTGTACCATAAATATATAATAATATAGTAATAAATATTCAAATTTTGTAAAGCAGTCTTAACTGCTCTAAACTTACTGTACCCTCTAATAAAATTATATGATTCCTGTGTACAAAAAGTGCTACGTACATATACGTATACAGTAGGAAAGTTGCTTATTTTGCGTAGCGTTTTGCAAGATCTATGCAGATTCCTAAACAGATTATTCCCTGCGATACTATTTTTTGTATATTAGCCTATGTGTACTGTCCTGTCCTTACCTGTATAGTACTGAAGTATTACCTGTACTGTGCTACATTGTCCTGTCCTGTACTGTACCATATACTGGCGTGTCCTGTACTGTACTTTCCTTCCCTTTACTGTCCTTCCCTGTACTGTCCTGTCCTTCCCTGTCCTTCCGTGTACAGTACTGTAAGTATTACCTGTACTGTGCTACATTGTCCTGTCCTGTACTGTGCTGTACTATATATACTGTCTTGTCTTGTCCTGTACTGTCCTGTCCTTCCCTGTACTGTACAGAACTGTAAGTATTACCTGTACTGTGCTACATTGTCCTGTCCTGTACTGTGCTATAAGTATCTACTGGCTTGTCCTGTACTGTCCTCTCCTTTGCTGTACTGTCCTTTCCTGTTCTGTCTTTCCCTGTACAGTACTGTAAGTATTACCTGTACTGTGCTACATTGTCCTGTCCTGTACTGTGCTATAAGTATCTACTGGCTTGTCCTGTATTGTCCTCTCCTTTGCTGTACTGTCCTTTCCTGTTCTGTCTTTCCCTGTACAGTACTGTAAGTATTACCTGTACTGTGCTACATTGTCCTGTCCTATGCTGTACTATACTGTCTTATCCAGTCCTGTACTGTTCTGTACAGTATTACATATACTATACTGTATGTACAGTACTGTCCTATCCTGTGCTGGCCTGTACTTTCCTGCAACATACAATACTATACTATACTTAGTACTTACCCACTGGTTGACAATTTCACATAATTAGTGTCTACACACTACTTAGTTTAAACAGCCTACCCTGTAAAAATATCAAAATTCAAATTAAATGTACTTTTGTGATAAATATATACATTATAAAGCTCTTCAGAGATATTTGTGAGCAAGATGTTGAACCTTAATGTACTGTACCCTTTCCAATTGCTGTTTAATAATACTTGCTCAAATACAGTATGCTAGCCCATATAAAATCTACTTACATGTTTAAAATCGAATTCCCCCTGGCCTGTTTAATTAATAGTATTGTACAATAGCAACATTTGTCTTCTGACAGAAAAGTGCACTTGTGCTTTTTTTCCTACAGGCAAATGACAAAATCAACTGGCATTTAACCCGCAAATAAACCAAATTTGGAGGCCCTGAAAATGGGGTTTTACAAATCACGTAGCACCTTTGATCAGCGAAAAAGGTGAACAATTATATATACTTTTGTAGCCCTGGAAGAGGAGACGGACAAGCATTGGAAAGTGGGTAAAAAGGGGGTGCATGCTATTTAAAGGGGGTGCATGCTATTTAAAGGGGGTGCATGCTATTTAAAGGGGGGGCATGCTATTTAAACCTTTGATAGGATCATTTAATTGCACTTGTATTGAGAGGAGATGGGCAGGAAATTAAAGGGTCAATAAATAATGCTTTTAAAGCTATGAATATACTGTAGATTTAAATTAAGACTAATGATGAATGCTAGAATGACAGCTACTGTAGAGCAACAATGCTGCATAATCTCAATTAGTACTACTATTACTACCACTATGCATGATTCCTTTCAAATATACTTGGATAAAGCTCACAGCTGTCTAAACCAGTAACTGGTCAGTGGTCACTTGCAGTCTTGCAATCTAGTGGTACAGTATCAGTGCCACATTAATTAGCATATAGTCTGTTACATAAATCCTCAAGTCAAATCAATGTGGTCAGTAGCTCCTTGGTGAGCCTGAACTTGTAAAGTGTTTGTCAAACATTATGTATATATATATAGGATCCCTTGCATTTCAGACAAAATTTAGTAAGTTGACTAACTTGATGATAATCATATTTAACTACTTGAGTATAAAAGTTTCAGATCTGAAAATCTTAGATTTCATACCACAGAACATGGGTACTGTACGGTAAATTATATTACAAGTTTATTCATTTCTTGACTGAAAATATTCTGAAAAAGCAAGGAATATTTTTTCAAACAGTGCATGCATCAATTTCTATTTTATAATTCTAGTAAATGGATGAAATAGTTCATGAAAGAACTTCAGAACACAAAATTGATGTTTGGACCATGTTTCACTATAATTAAAACCAATTTTTTCCAATCCTACAGAAATCGACATTGCGTAAAATGTTATTTACATACTGTAGTGGGAAAGGGGTCGAATCTGGCCGGGGTTGGGTCGACTTACCTATAGTGGTTGGGAAAAAGGAATACTTCATTCAAGTTTGAATAAAACTTATGAACGAAACTTATGAACAAAATTGCATTGGGTAACTGTTAATTTTAGGTAACTTACCACAGGGGCTCATACACAATGTGAGCAAGGACTACTGTAGGCCTTTCAGGGGCTTGTTTTTGTGTCGTCAAGATTTATAAGTTTTTTCTTTAGCCTCTGAACGTCAGGCCAACTTACTTTTATACATTCTCTTACAAAGGCTCTCTAGTGGATAAGCAGTTTGCTAACAGTTTTATTTTATTTTGAGATTTATAAGTAATATTTTCTACACAATTTAAGGGGCTTAATAAAATCACTTAAAAGTGCAGTAGCTGTTTCATTCTTGCATTTTCTCTCTAGGCACTGTTTTACTTTACGTTGATTTCTGACATCACAGCATATTCATAGCCTGTAACATTTTCACAGACCATATTGGAGGGAGTTGTATACCACATAGCTACATAAAAACTTATGCATTATTGATGTCTAGGCCAGCATGTATGGTTATGTAAATAGTCTACGGCAAAATTTCCCGCTTAAGAATTTACAGTCATTTGTCGTATACATGTTAGTTACAGGTTTCATCATATGATTTTCTTTCGTGCATATTATAGACATAGGCCTATCACTCACTATCGGCTTCTATTGCACACAAGCCAATGCGTTGTCACGGGTCATTATAGCAAAGTATTACGTGTACCTGTAGAGGTATTTTAAAGTGCGCGTTCTTATGGAAAACTTCTGGTGAGCACGTTTTTATGAGTGGAACGCAAACATTTTAAAGACATTGCGCCCCCAGGACACAACTTTTAAAAATACCTAGCTACAATCCTAGTTACAAATTAGGCCTACCTGTAATTGAATAAGCTTATTAGGCAAGTAAACTGTCACAAGAAATCATGGGAAAAACAATGACTATTTGACTGTTTTTGAAAATAATGCTGCCTGCATTGAATCAAATATTGCTGCCTACATTGAATCTTGCACATTTGGGCTTTGTTACTGAATGTTTTTGTGGCACTTTGTGGCACACTTATTTTCTGCTTCTCTGTGCAATATAGGCCCAGCTCAAGTTAGGCTTAGTATTGTAGTTAAGAGCCTAGGATAGGCCTATATGAAAATGAGGTCAAAGATAGCACAATACAAACTGGACTAAAATTCAAGTGTAGGGCCTAATTTATTTTTGCAGGTAGTCTAAGCCATACAAGCAGACCTTGTCAGTTATGATAAGGCCTTATTCATGATCACTATCAATGATAGTAATCATGTAGTTGTATTATTATATGCTGGAAATGAATGAATGAATGAAAAGGCACACACCACTGTGCTGTTCGCATTACTCATTTACTCTCAGCCTGTACTGTGTAGTAAGTAATTAAACCTACACATGGAAGGCGAGACCACACATTGTTACGAGAGTACAGTGTTGCTCACACACAGGCGCTCAATGTTTACATGTTGAGCCCAATGATTATGCACAGTGTCACTGCCAATGTATAACTTAGGCTTGATACCTACCAAATCATTTCACTGAATGTTGACTTTCATGGGTTAAAACAAAGATCAATTTGTGACGATTTAATTAAATTTAATGAATTGGTTATTATTTATACCTTAGGTAAGTCCCTTATTTGATTGGCATCGAGTAACAATTCTTCCAGTGTTCTTGCATATCTGAACACATCGTCTGGTACATTGTTCAAGTTACCGTGTCGCCTATCAATATACTCAACGTGACGGTTACACGCCCGAAACAGTGGAATGCAACGGAACATGACGTCTTCTTCCAATTAAAAATCCTGATAAATATATCCGTATTCCAAATCTTGAATTGTCATATGAAAAATCACGATAGATTACACTAAAAAAGCAAAACTAAAAGGTTAAAAATCCAGGCTCCTTGGCTACATTCCGAACTGGGGAAAGATGTCCGCCCAGTGACGTCAGACTTTGCCATTCCTATATAAAGAGGGCGTTATCTGAAATCTATCTCCGGAAGTTTTCTCTCTATCTTTTTTTTCTTTTTCGAGCAAAGTTTAGAGATTATGTACATTCCAAAATTTTGAGTCACGTTGTTCCTTGACCCCTTCCGCATTAAAATAGGTTAAATGATGTTGCGAGTCCACAGAGAGGATGGTAATTAGGACCGAGCAATGGTTAACTTTTGTAACCTTTTGTCAGTGAACATGTTGTCCCTTGAAGCGGAAGTAACAACTTCCTGGCCTTGGATGAAACTCGGGATGTTTCATCTCAAGTTCAGTTATAGACAGATGGCATGGTGTTTGAATTCGTTTCAAATAAACGTCAGGAGATTATGCTCGCAAAGTGTTGTTGAAATATTGACGAAAAGATTGAAAATGCTCTGGTTAATAGTGAACAACTCATTTTCGACAGTTTGACACATTTGAAGATTGTGGGACAACTTTCGCTCCGAGATTCCGAGACTGATACAGTATTCGAGTTGTCCTACTTTGACCGGCCGGATAGCAAGACGTTTTAACGTTTACCTCCCAATTCTACTTAAGTGTAATATATCCTATTTAACTCGAATTCAATTCCACTAATGTGAAGTAGAATTCGACTTAAGTGAAATAGAATTCTACTTCAGTAGAATACAAATGTGCTCTTGTACGTAAGTTAGAATTGTATAGTTTCACTTGAGCTTAATTGAATTCTACTTAAATGAAATTGCATTTTACTTAAGTAAAATATACAGCCTAAGTGAGTGAAATAGAATTCCACTTAAGTAGAATTAGGTTCTACTGAAGTAGAACTGAATTCGACCCAAGCATAACACTATTTCTACTGAAGTGGAATAAAATTCTGCCTCAAGTGCAGTGCTGCAAGTGAAATAGATCATTTGCATTCTACTTAAGTGGAACTCTTTTTCATTTAATTGGAATACAGATTAATTAGTGGCAGGGCCGTCTTAACGCATGGGCCCACTGGGCCCTGGCCCAGGGCCCCGCGATGTCAGGGGCCCCGCAATCATAGTAACCCCATGTCTTAATCTGGGAGGAAAACTTATTGAATAGGCCATTATGCCTGATTGAATTCGATACTTGACAACTTGTGACGAGAGTTGGTGAAACACTTGAGAGTTTGACATTAAATATTCGAATCTGAGTTGGCAACCCTGGAATATACAATGCCCCGAAGGCTTACAACACCAGTTGGTCATAGTTGGTCATAAGAACCTACGCTAGTCTCTCCTACTATTAACAGTACACTCAATTCACCTAATAGGTGCAATTATGTTTCACCATGAGGAGCATGCTACTAGTAAGTTCATGTTCCTCGGGCAATCCCTTAAAAATATTTCAGGTTCTTGGCGACTACGTTGCGTTAGATAGTGTAAAACCGCCTATACCCCTTTCATTTCTATGCATGATGGTTACAAATTGTACTGGGGAACGTTTATTTTCAAGGTTAAAACTAATCAAGAAAAATCTCCGGAACAGAATGGGGCAACGGCGACTTAATAGGCTCTCTGTCATGTGCAACGAAAGCGACATCCTCAAAAAGATTGACTCTCAGCCAATCATACAACAATTTACGATCAAGAAATGCCGCAAGCTCCGATAGTTTCCCCAGTTGAAAGACTCAACACAAGGTTGTTACAAATAGTGGACTAGTATTGCTAGCAGTGGCGTAGGAAGGTACTTTTGAGTGGGGGGACTGAAGACAACCGGTTGGACCAGTGTGTCAGTAATAAATATATACCATGCAAACTGGACGGTGCATTCCGAGGTAGGCTATATGAAAATAAATAAAATTAAAAACTACTTTTTCATTCTTGTGTGGGGTACTCCTACACAGCCAATGGGGATCTCTATACACCCCTTAGTTAACAGCGGTCTCCGTCGTATCGATCCTTTTAGAGTTCCTATATATATATATCGTACCGCGGACTTTGGATCCTTTCTAGTTCCGCGTATCTTGACAAGCTGCAGTCTCTGAAATCATTGAGAATTCCTTTGAGGAATCTCTGACGGACACTCATAGGGAAAGCACCTATTTAGAGTAACTAACACATGGATTTTGCCACTGATTAACTTTCCCCCTTTAGGATCGAACAATCGGGGGATCACCCCCCCCCCCCTACATTGCTTGACAGGATACTACAAAAATTCCTATAATGCAATAGATAGATAGCACGCATATGCCTATAGTGGTTCAACCTAGAAACATTAAAAATCCTTCAATGTTATTTCAAATATATATATATATTCCCCTTGATAGTGTGATATAGGCGTATACCTGCCCTTCCGTGAGTTTGTGAACATTTAATGTACATGAACACATACAGTTTTCGTTAATTTTGGCTTAGCTGTACAAACTAAAAATGGGAGGGTCTGTATATTCTTTTCAAATGCTTGAAACACTTCCGTACTGTGCGGGGCTCACCACGCATAATTCTAGGGCTTCAACCCCCGGAATAATATCAAGGCCGGGGGTGGGTGGAGGCGGGGGAAGTAGACAGACAGAGTATTACAAAACAATTCCTAGTATCTGCCTGGAGGCATTAATATTTACATGAATTGACAATACAACCTAAATCATTGAGGATTCAAAAACAAAGGTGTTTCAAAAGTTGCACAATGTACCCCTTCGTATAAACACACCATCCATTATTACGAAACTTTCTCAAACGGAAGGAGAACCAATTTCCCCCTTATACCAGATGGTGAAGTATTAGAGGGTTCTATAGACCCTATATGGTCTCCAGAGCAGGGGTGGGCAACCTTTTTGATTGAATGAGCCAGATATAAGGAGTGAAAAATTGACTGGGCCGCACCTAACCAACGACCTGCTGTTGATTTCAAACCTTTGATTTCGAGGGCTTTCAAGCAATAAGTGTGTGTACTTAATCTGTATTCACAAAAACATAATGTCAATACAGTACAGTTCATAATTAATGGGGATAATAGGCCTACCTGACAGCATCATTAGTGCCGATAAATTCTAAGCAGCTAGCTCCTTTTTTGTGATGATGTGAACTTAATTGATTTTTTCTTTTTCTTTTTCTTGAGACATCTCACGGGCCGACACTGGCGGGCCGAGTGTGACCTGCGGGCTGTAGGTTGCTGACTTCAGCTCTAGAGGGTTCATTGAACCACGCCCTCAATTTCCAAAGTCTCTGAAGAATTGCTTCCGACATATTGAGCCAACATATCACAACAGTCATGCTTTTGTGCGAGTTTGCTGACCAGTTTTCGCACATAGACAACTCATCACCAACTCATGAATTCCGAACTGAAACCAAATAAATTAATATGCATATTTAACAGTTTGAGCGTTGGCCCATATATCTAACTACATTTCAGTGAGTGCAAACCGAAATATTTTGCCTGGAAACAGGTGCTCATCTACGGTGGCCAAATAGGGACATAGGAAATCAAAATTTTGAGACAAAAGTCAATATTTTGAACTTAAAAGTCAAAATTTGGACTTGAGAGGTAAAAAAAAGAAGTCAAAATATTGAGATAAAGTCAAAATTTTTAGATTTAGGGACACTCCCTCGCCCCCCCCCCCCCCCATGTCCCTATTATGCCGACATAATCATCAGGAATCTGATATTGCTGTTAGTGTTACGAGAGAAAGGATACCTTATATTAGCGACCCCTGGCAACTTCTTGGAAAAGCTTGTAACAGCTCCCTGGGTTAATCAGCTGACATGAGTAGTACATGAATTTGGTTTAAGTCAAACACACATTTGGGATAAACCCTGATTACAGTATCACCTCCATTGCTGTTGAAAATCAGTCCCATTTAATGTAATTGAGATCAAAAGAATAACAACATTACCATTACATAGGTTTTTTCTGTACATTTATTTTGCTTGAAATGTTGACAGTAGCAAAATGCATGCCAAGTAATTTGTAAAAAAAAAAGGGCATTTCTGAGACACATCAAAATGCTTAAAGATCATTACCACACCCAGGTATTTGCCAGAAAACAAAGTGTTTACTGGAAGCTATTTCAGGGGAGATAGAAATAATTTTCCTGACATGCAGTTGTTGCCAAGACAAGTCCTCTAGCAGAATTACGATCCAGCGCTTTTGCTTCAATAAGCCATGACCCGTAGGTACATTTCTCCTTTTTTAGATATAAGCAAGCAAGAACCTCTTCGAACTAAGAAAAAACTAAAAAGGTGGCAATGAAAAACATTTCCCAATGTGATGACTTTTTGCACGAGGGACTTAAGCATCACTGAAACATAATCTGTAGCTTCTAATCAAGAAAAAATTTGAAAGGGAAATGAATCTGTAAGAAAGGGTAAACTGTCTTCATTATCCAATCGTCTTCCAGCAAATAAATAAAATGGCTGAAAGGTTGATCTTTGTAAGAATCTGACAAAACCTTTACAGAGAAACATCTGTTTTTAAACTTTTGATTACAATAATGTAAATATTAGAAGTTAGAGCAGCTTATTTAAACTTCATTTATGTTTATAAATCAAATAACTGTTATTGGTGGACTTCCCACTTAACACACTGAGTTAACGTAACTGGTGCACTGATGACAGTCCTGTCCTTACTCTATATCCTGGGTGAGCAACCTACGGCCCACATGCGGCCCGCCAGTGATTTTTTTGCGGCCCGTGAGATTTCTCACGAAAAAGAAAAAAAATCAATCAATTCTGCATCATCACAAAAAACGAGCTAGCTGCTTAGAATAAATCGGCACTAATGTTGCTGTCAGGTAGGCCTATTATCCCATTAATTATCAATTGTACTGTATTGACATTATGTTTTTGTGTATACAGATTAAGTACACACAGCTATTGCTTGAAAGTCCTCAGAAACAAAGGTTTGAGATCAACAGGAGGTCGTTGGTTAGGGGCATCCCAGTCAATTTTTCACTCCTTATATCTGGTCCATTCATTCAAAAAGGTTGCCTACCCCTGGCTCTTTATGATCATGCTGTAAGACCATGCTACCTGGAGGTTCTTTTTTATTTGGGTACAGGTTGACTCAGGGTGAGTGTTCCAGATTGAAAAAAGAAGGGGGGGGGGAATACACAAGAGATGGCTCATTCAATCTGACACACAAATATATGGTTTCCAACAGCTGTCAATAGTTAATTACAGGGTTGAAGTACATGAATTGCAGAGTAAGAATTTAAAAGTAATTATTTTTAACAAGTTTACCATAAAGTGTGTTTTGAGAGGCGGCCAAACCAGCTAGATCAATATCTGTTAAGGTATGTGAGTACGCAACGCTAAATCATGTGGTAACCTTGTCATGAATTTTATGACCGATACGCAAGGTAGCATTGATAAGGTAAGAACAACGCTTCTGTCTTCTCACCTTGTAAAAGGTATCAGTCGGTAAACTCTTCACTCATGAGTCTGACATACGAATATATATGAGTCCTCAAAACGGTGTTTTTCAAATAATAGATCTACGCCATACTGTAGGTGGTGTTTCAAACATAAGGTTGCAGTAACACTAGTCATAAGGTTCCATGGAAGCTATTAATGAAGTTGTCACACTTTCATGGTGAGTCGATGTCTAGTGATGACACAAAGCCAGCAATTGTTTTTTCATCACAAATGTTAATAGGAATGATATCATCAAGTGATGTCTACTGCAGAAGATTGCTTTGTCCATCCTCCACTGCTTGCAATCCTTATCTTCCATCAAAGACAACCACTGCGAAGACAAAAAAAAATTTAAAAAGATATTAGGAAAGGATACAACTCAGTAATTTCAATTTATTTCAGGGTCATAACATCATTCTAAAATATGACATAATAACAGTGTGATACGGCTCTACCCTATGACTCTATCAGTCTCCCACATTGTTACGCAAGTTTAATAATTAATACTTTTACATAATTGATGGCTTTCTCAAAATGTTTATCTCATTTACAAAAAGCTTTATCTCAATCTACTCTTCCTTTCCCCCCCCCCCCCCCCCCTAAAGAAAGACTTTCAATAATAACTCTGTGTTGTATCATCAACTCTTCCCTATGTAAAAATCCTGGTGTACATTACATAAATACATAACATTTAAATATATGTGATACAACCTAAACATTCCCAAATTCCTCAACACTGTGTATCTCAGTTTATTGATACTTATACTATTGCTATTCTCTTTTTTTTCTTTTCTTTTTTCGTGGTCAATTTTGTTTCAAATTCAATTCAAATTCACTATATCAAAAATCGCAAACTACAGCACCAGTTTGCATCTAAGCACCCTTCATTTTATCAACAGGGAAGGGCACACTCATCTCCTGGATGACTTGACATCTTGGCTCAATCCCAGTCCAAACAAAAAAAGTGGTTGCACTCCTGTCCATAGCATTGCAATAGCACAGTGAGCTAGGTACTTCTCTTGCTAAAATTCAAGGTCAAGTTTGTTTCTCACCTCTTTTTGTTCTTTTCTTGTACATAATCCTGTAACCACATTCTCTGCATCTGATTGGATCTCTAGGTCTCATTTCGTTGTCTTGGCGACATTCTGCAGAACCAAGAGAACATAACAACTTAGATCAATGGTGAAGTCAGTGACAAAATCACTTTGAACCAGATTGGGGACTTAGTATTTGGTGAGTGCAATTTTTAGCCATCAAGCAGATGTATGGAAAATAATTTGCAAGCATATTAAATCAGCTGTGTGCAGTAAGGTTAATGTCCATTTATAAAAAAAATAGTCTTGAACTGCAACCTTAGTCCTTCAGTTTACATCAATTTGATATGCAAATTATCATTTAAAGAAAAAAACACTACGATACTATTAAGTTTCATTATGACAGTTGTAGGTGTCAGGAATTGAAAATTACCTCCACAAACATAAACGATTGCTTTTGATGAAGGTGGTGCGCCTTCCTTTGGTGTGGCGGCGGGATTTGGGGTGTCCATGACTAGAAAGAGGGGGAAAAAAGCTCAGTTAATGATAGTCATTGGTTAAGGAGATGCAGATCATTTTACAAAGGCTAATATTCTAACTTTGGCCCAACATTCATTAAGTATTTGCAGTCCATGGAATATAAACAATGTCAAAACCTTAGTTAGGCTAGTAGGGTATACTTCAATTGTGCCATATATTCAGTGTGCTCATAATTACCTAGCCTTTGCTTATTAACTGGCTATGAAGTATCTGGTAATTCTTTTTGGACTACTGTATTTACTAGTGTATAGACCATAGAACTTCAATTTCTATGGTACAGACCAAACGACTAGTAACGTTAGGCTATCTTAATGGTAGGCCCTAGTCCTAATCCTATGCTCAACTTTCTAATCTAGGCTAGCCCTAACATAGTTTATATGATTGCGAATAGAAAGTGCGAACGCAGTAAGCACAAATTGGTGACAAAACCCGGTACCTTAAGTTACTCTTGGTAATTTATCAAATAATTCGTTGGAAATCCTGAAAAAGGAAATCAGTATTTTTTTCAATTGTCACACAGCAGTCGCGCTTGTCATTGCTATACCAAAAGATGTATATCACCTAAAGCGTGAAAGGGACGTTGTAAATAATTCTTACACAGTTGAAGCTTACATTGTAACCATATTATTTCGTTTACAATTTATTTCGAAATAAAAATTCCAAAATCAGGGGTCAAATATAATAAATAAACTAATTAAGACATATTCTGCAGCGATTGAGTTACTTTATGTTGTTAATTAGTCAAAAACAATTTCAAATGAAAGCTGTTTGACTGAAAGATATGCGTTTTATTCTCACGCGGCTTCTCAACTGAAATGGGTCAAATGGTTCAGTTTTGCGAAACAAATGCTTTAGACAGGTTTGAATAGCCTACTTTTTTATATACACACTGGCTTGAACGGAACTAACTTAGTCAGTATCTAGATCTTACAGTTGTCCTGACAGCAGCATTAATGCTGCAATTATAGAGGGCAACTATAGTTTCGATTTTTCTTTCATCATAAGTTAGTTGCCGGATCCAAAGTCAGAGATTTATTACAGGAAAATGAAATTGGTAAGTTTTATTTACGTTCTCCGGGGACTTTCTACCCACTGTAGTGTAGGCTAGTCTGTAAGTAACTGTCAGTGTAGCTTAGTCTTATGCCACAGTATCAAAATAACCGTGTGGCATCTGTTGGGAGCGCCCGTTTCTACCCAATAAAACCATCCGCTAACTTTGTTTAAGATAAGTGAGCCCTATGCTACTTAGGCCTACATACTGCTGGAACTTGGAGAACTCAACATTTAATTGTGCCCCTTGCATACCTTGCACTATAATTGCTAGCTATAGGCCTGTTTTATTTAGGGCAGGTTTAAAGAGTGGGGAGATTGGTTGATTGTTACAGGGGGTAAGCTTCATGATGGAAAGGGGGACGTATGAGTGGAGTTTAGGATATATTGTCATTGATACAGATCTCAGGAAGACCTTTCCCATAAACTGTAAAGGAAGAAAAGAGTGCAAGCCCCTCTCCCTTCTGTTTGGAATGCTCTGTTTTTAATGGTCTGTATGCTTCAGGGGCCTTATAAAGCAACTTACAAAATGATCATTGTATTGGATAACTGTAATGCTCATCTGTTACATGTCTTTTCTTCTCCCAGTATGCCCTTTCAGATCACTCCAGTGCACCATGTCTTCTCTTGACCTTCAAGGGAACATCGATTTTACTGGACTGTGGGCTGGATATGACTAGCCTTCAGCATTTCTTACCCCTAACTGTGGTACCAAGGTAACATTACTTGCTGATAATTTGTTTTTGAAAGACATATCTGTCTGTCAGAAGTTTAGTTGCCACTGATATCATCATACTAATAATCCAAAATTTTAATGTAAAATGTGAAGAGAAAAAGCGAACTGCATGAGGGGTGCATAGGGATTGAAGCAGTCTTACCGTAAGACATTTTGTAGTAAAACTGAGCCAAGATTCTGTATAATAATGCAAAGGCATTCAATATGCACACAAGCCTCTGTAATGTATTGAGATGATTTTTGCAGATCTGTTTACATTCTCCCCAAACAGGAAGAGGATATTTGAAATTGCTAAAACTGTTTCTTTTTCTCCATGAATATTACAGTGCCAGAATAGCCAAACTCCCTCCTTGGCAGCCATTAATGGAAAAAACCTCAGATAAAATATTGAGAAATGTAAGTTGAAAAAAATTAATAGTACAGGACAGGACTTTGTACTTTTATTTGAACAGTTATGGAAATGTCATCAATAAATCCTCCAATTTCAATTATATGTTTATTGAAAAGTATTTTTAAGGAATTTCTACCCAAAAAAATTATTCTCCAAACCTGAGGAGTGTTTAAGTTTAGCAGTATAATATTTCCAACTGAGTGACATTAAACTCCATAAGCACTGAACCCCAAGGACCATTAATTTAATTTCTATCACATTAGTGGATGATTCACAGTACACATTAGGCCTATCCTAATAGTGAAAGCAGCTTCATTATATGTGTCAAATTATGGAAGATTTAGATCTCATTTATGTTTATGCGAAAATATGTTTGCAATTATAATCATTGCTTAAAAAGAGAAACAAGTCCATTTTTTGTTGTGTCTTTTTCAGGAGCTGAGAGAATGTGGTGGTAGAGTCTTTGTTGACAGTGACCTGGAGCTGTGTGTTCCTGAGGTATTCTTTTACTTTTTTCATTTACCTGTAATTCAAAATACTTTATGAGGAGCTGTATTAACTCTCAATCTCTAACGATTGATTTTAAAGGTTATCAACCCCCCCCCCCCCCAACCAAAAAAAAAGACCTTCCCAAACAGTTTATTCCATTATTAGGTAGAGTGATTGTGATTTGAAGTGATTTCATATTGCAGAAGTTGTCATAGTTACATGTTTTTCTTTTCCTCTGTCAGCTGCCCCTGATAAACCTCTCTCATGTGGATACAATTCTTATTTCAAGCTATCACTGTATGCTAGCTCTTCCATTTATCACAGAGGTAAGGAAAAGTTTTTTTCTTCATTTCTTTAAGGCTTTTTGGCATTTCTTGTTTGCTTCTCTTGTAACTCAAGCCTTAGATCTATGATGATTTTATATATAGCATTAAGAAGACCATCGCTGGTTAAAATTTCATCATAGGCTAAATTGGTTGTTGAAAAGTTCAATGAAGCATTTGCATTACAAGTTGAAGGATATTTAAAAGAAAATTATTTTGTCAATTATTTGTGAGCACACCCTGTTAGTTACTAGAACTGTTCAATTCTAGTCAATTGCAATCAGAAGCACCTTCCCTCGTGATGCACTTGTCTTGATTTATATGAAAAAACATTCCATTGTTAGATGGTCGTTGGAAGAAGAGACATAAACAACACCACAGACAACAAAAAATATGTATTCAGTTGTGTCCATTTCTATAAATGCATTAATTGGTCACCAGCTTGTACTAACAATGTTATTATGTTTACTCTTTGTCTTCATAGTACTCTGAATTTAAAGGTACGATCTACGCTACAGAGCCAACCATCAAGATCGGACAGTAAGATTTAAATAACTTCTGTTTGTATTCAAGTTTAAAATTAACATAAATGGGTATCGCTTGTTTGCGAAGGCTGGACCTAAATTGTGGAAAAAGCTACCTGACAGCCTTAAAGAAGTCCAAAATGCTGCTACTTTTAAGAGGCAATTAAAACACTTCTTATTTGTCAATGGTTCTGATTTCAGCCAGAATCTTGACCAGGTTTAACTTTTGTATCGTTACTATGAGTTTTATTTAGTTGTTTTCCTGTACAGCAGTGCACACAGTTTTTTGTAGTTGTGCTTATAAGCCTTTATATAATTATTAACTTATAACTTGCATAATTAATATTTAATTCTCACATTCTTGGCTGGATTCACTCCTTTTTATGCTCAAGTGGGGTAATTACCCAGCATTCCAGTTTCTGGACTATATCAATGGGGTATACAGTATGTTTTTTTTTACATTTTTCAGTTGCTCAAGTATTTTCATGTTTTGAGATTCAATTACTCAGCACAAATAGTTGTTTTCTCTTTTTTTGCTTAGGATGATAATGGAGGAACTAGTCGAGTACATCAACAGGGTTCCGAAGAGAAAGAGGGCAGTGTTTTGGAAATCTGTTGACCTGAGAAAATTTCTGCCTTCTCCATTGAAGGAGGTTGCTCACCTGTCGTCATGGCGATCCTGTTACTCCAATCAGGATATACAGTCATGCATTTCAAAAATTAAACCTGCTGCCTTCTCAGAAAATTTGGTGAGTGATTCAAGTTTTTGTATGTGGTTGAAAGTCAGTCATTTTAAGATAGTAGAAACATTTGGACTGGTGAACCTCAACGATTTGGCACAAGACTGCCAAGGTCCTATTGATGTATGTTCATATAACTGTTATAATGGCTAGAAGGGACCACTCTGACAACTTCCCCCTCCTTTCCTCTGTAGAAAATGATCTGACTTTTTACATATCTTGCTAAAAGCTTCTTAACATGCAATAGGTTAAAAAATTAGCAAAGTGTGAATCTTGCCACAAGCAATGAAGTAATTTTCACAAGCTCACAGGAAAATGAGGTGAACAAATTTTACAATTTTGGAGAAAATGGTATTCCTATAACAGCACATATCACTCTCTTATGTGTACAATATTCAAGATACGATTTGAATAGTGACTTGTGGTAAGTATACCATGATGCCATTGCCAATATATTACTTGCAAATAAAAGTACATTCAGCAAGTCACCATCATGTAGATTTAACCATTTCCATGTCCCTCTTTTTTTTAGAGTCTATTTGGGGCACTCAAACTAACCCCACTCAGCTCTGGTTACTGCCTCGGCAGTTGTAACTGGGTCATCAAGTCTGAATTTGAAAAGGTTAGTCTCTTGGGGATGTTAAAATATATGTTAGTAGCCAAACACATATACATATGGAAAGTGAAAGTCTAACTTGAATAGCAGTTGGTTGTGTATGTAAGATACGAGAAAGGTATGATCCCATGAACTAAATAGTATATGAGATTAGTGTCATAATAGATGTGAAACAGGTGTAGAGAGCCTCTGATTTTGCAAAAAAAATACTATATTTTTAGCAAAGACCTACAGTGCTTTCATAATCTTCATAATGTTACATACTTAAAAATCAGGTTATTGGTTCAGGTTAAAATAGTATTGGTTAGTTGTACCAGTCTTTCTTCATAGTGTTGGCATTGGAACCTTACACCAGAACATAACAAAAAGTCTACTGTACTTATGTAATTCTAGTAATGAGCAAACATGCACCAAGCTGTCTGATTGCTCTGAGGTTTTGTTTATCAATAAACTGAAGGGAAAATTTCCGTTTGTCTTCTGCCAGATTTCCTACATCTCAGGTTCATCGTTGCTGACCACGCATTCCTTACCGATTTCACAAGAACCACTGAAGAATAGTGATGTGGTCATCTTTACAGGCATCACACAGACACCGACCCATAACCCAGACAGTATGCTAGGAGAATTCTGCAGCACCTTAGGTGATTATAATGTCCTGCTCCTTGCACCATCCTTTACAAATCATCTTTCAGTTATGAGAGGGACATCTCTGTATCCTCTTTGTCAAGAGGATGGTGAAGCTGAGGGGGCTGCAGCATCACTGCAGCCCGGCTGCATACGATACCATCATTTGTGCTCTGCATTGTCACACAATGGACATTGCCTAGTCTGCACATATAATGCCTATTGTTTGATATTGAGTAAACTTTGCTGTAAAGAGACTTTGTAGTTCTGCAGTTTTCTTTTTCGAAATAGTGCCTTTTGAAAAGTAGTCACATTTAGGACATAGGTGCTGGTGATCGATTCTGTAACATGCCAGGGAATATTACATCTAGAATCGCATCGCGAACTGCTATGCAGGATGTTCAAATTGCTATACAGTTGCAAAAATTGCAGAACAGTTTTGTACACAGGAACTATAGTATTTATGAGGGAAAAACTTCAGAACCTTCAAAAACTGCTACACAAAAGTTGAATACTAAAGTATTTCCTATATTCTCCCTGTAATGGAAATGCAAAATTTCAGAAATGTTGATTACATTATTTTAAGTGGAATCTGACAAGTTGAGCTGATGAGACGCTAGTTTTGAATAACATCTTAATCAACTCAAAAGAAGGCTACTTACTATCACATCTTAGCTTGAAACAGTTAAATAAATCCCTGGTTATTAAAACTTCTTCACTGGGTAACCAAAATTTGTACTTTCATTTTAATGGAGTTATTCCAGGGAGGGATGTGGTGGGCTGGGGAAGTATCTCCCCTCCCCTTGAGAAAGTTGCTATGATTAAGAGTGGTTTGGTGCAAAATGGCATTATATTATTTTGCATCTTTTGAGGTAGTTTATGCTCCAGGTTTTTCTCTCTCTTTTTTTTCTCTCACAATATCGGCATTTCTTATTTTGACAACCCCCACTTTGAATACCAGGGCATTAAATGATTATTTTTGTTGTTCCATTTTTGCAGCTGTAACGATCAAGAACGGGGGTAACGTGTTAGTTCCTTGCTACCCCTCTGGTGTGCTCTATGACCTCTTTGAATGCTTAGCGGGTTACATGGACAAGATGGGGCTCGGACAGACACCCTTCTTCTTCATCTCCCCAGTAGCAGAGATGTCATTGGATTATTCTCAGATTTTGTCAGAATGGTTAGCATTATTAAATGCATCTGATTATATATTTTTGAAATAAAAAAAAACTGTTAGCAAACTGCTTATCCACTAGAGAGCCTGTGTAGGAGAATGTGTAAAAGTAAGTTGGCCTGACGTTTCGAACCTAGCAAAGGCTAACAAAAAAAAAAATTATTTTAAAATTATATTTGTTTTGGTTTGAGATGAACATTGTGACAAGTCACGACTGCAGTCGCTAGATATTTCAAAAGTGACTCGAACGAGTCTGTCAAAGTTCACCTAATAGAGATGATGCAGTGATTCGAGTAAGTGACTGGACATGCATCAGGAAATTAGTTACTTTCAGTGACTTTGACTTGAAAGTGACTTAAGTATAAATCTTCCTCCATAAGAACTTGTATACACACATGTTCCTTGTTTTGACACAGTGTGTAACAGTCTGTTAATAACCATGTGTCTCTAAGATTTTGTTTTTCATCTTTTGGTAACAGAACTTTACATGTTAATAGTGGAATGGGCTCACTCTCATATTTTGGGGGGTGTTGGGTAAAGGTGGGAGGGGGGGGCTTCATTACTGCTTAAGGTGTTTCATTTCTTTGTGTCCTATTTCAGTTGACCCTTTAATGGTCCTTTCTTTTTTCTTTACAGGTTATGTGAAAGCAAGATGAACAAGACCTACCTTCCAGAACCACCTTTCCCTCATGCTGATTTGGTCAAAGAAAATTGGCTGAAACACTTTCCGTCTATTCATGGTTTGTTCATTCATCCTTTGTAGTTGCTTCATGATGTAGATGTCCATGTATCCTCATGAAAACAGATGATTGTATGTATCTTATCAGACAGGGTGATGAAAATATACTTCTTACAAGATTATTTATTTGCGTTTTCATCGTCAGTGCTTTACTCCTCCTTACCGACCTTATGAAGTAATAGCAGAGAGTTTTTCCAGTCAAATATATGTGGCAAGTGATCACTTAAAAGAGTTTCCACATCGACAGTCCCATCATAGACTGGAAGTGTGCTCTGAAGCTGAAGAGATGTTAATATCTCATGATTTTTGTTCTGATTTGTACAGACTGATATTACTTGGGTGGAAAATGAAGGAATGTTTTTGAACAGCATAATGTCAATGTACTCTTAATTAAATAGTAATGAAACAGAAGCAATTTTTTTAAATGTAAAAAAATCGTTTGTTTGGACAGGCACTAGTGATGACATTGATTAGTTGTTTTTTATTTATATTGTAGGAGAATTTACCAATCAGTTTCGTTCACCTTGTGTTGTGTTTACCGGTCATCCGTCCTTACGAATGGGAGATGCAGTTCATTTTATGGAAATCTGGGGAAAGAACAGTAACAATACAGTTATATTTATAGGTAAGTGAGGGAGACAGTCAGTGAGAGGGTCCTGTCTGTTTGTCTGTCGGTTGATCAGTCCGTCCGTCTGTCTATGAGTTGGAAATCTAGTGAAGAAACTATCAGCCTGCCCCCAAGATTTGAACCTGATCCTAACCCCCCCCCCCCACATGCACATGCCCTAACCTACTGGCTATGACTGCTACTGTTAAGTACTGTGGTTAAACCCAATCAAGGTTGGGCTGTAATTTTACTATAGTCCTTATATCACCTGGCAAGTGTTACAGAAGTATGAAAACGTAGCTAATAGTCTGTATGTCACCAGCAAATGGATATCTCAAAGTAAAAGAAAATAGGTCTATTGATATATTGATTGTGGCATCCATCCACACACCCACCCACACATCCTTCGTTAGCCAGATTAGGTTCTTGGGTTTTCAAAGGATTTGTAAAATCTTGTTCTCGTCTTTATCCTTTTAACTCTTCACAATTACTGACTGACTGGTGTTATTGTTTTCCAGTCAGAATTGTTTTTTTTAAGAAGAACTATGTTTCTCATTTCTTTTTATTTTCCGTAGAACCTGACTTCCCATACCTGGATGCTCTTGCTCCCTACCAGCCTCTCCCAATGAAGGCTGTTTACTGTCCAATAGACACCGCCCTCACTTACCAACAAGCAAACAAGATCATAAGAGAGCTAGAAGTAAGTCTAGCATTTAACATTTTGACATTATATCATATTGTGTCATCAGGAGTCAGGGTATTTCTATTTTGTCTGAGGAAAGGATACCGATATGTTGTGACCTAGGATCTAGTCGTAAGTTGATTGGTGATGTCCCTCCCATTTGTCAGGAAAGAAGTCATTTTGAAGGTACCTATGTAAAAATAGCACCAGATTTGAAGTAAAAAAGCGACCTTATAGTAATGGTCTTAGAAAGACTGTTATTATTTACGATTTGCCTTTTGGTGCTCTAATCTGAGTCCCTGTCAAGAAAGCCTCTTTTTGCGTTCATTACAACTTTTCAGAATCACCTAAAAATCCAGACCCTTTTTTTTTCCACTTAAATTTTGGAAAAAGATAAAGAAAAAGAGCACGTTTCGAGGAAACCCAAGATCAGGAGCCTGGATGCATTGGGGATCCTCTAAGTTTCCTCGGAAATATACGGTGTTTTTTACTTCATTTTGAAAGGTTATGCAAGGACAGTCTCATTTAATGTGATGATAATGAATTTTAACTGCTACATTGCTGATCCTTAAAGGAATAACGAAGGCAGGGATCAAAGACACTTTAGACAATTATTTAGTGACCTCAAAATTCTCTAATAATCGATTTTTAAGCTGACCGCTTTCTGTTTGACTGAATATGCTCACTTTAAAATTGGCTCCTAAGGCCTAACCACAATACAGAGTATAAACCGCCATCGATTACATAATACGCTTGAAATTCCAAATGTCAAATTGAAACAATGGATTATTAATCAGTTTATCAAAACTTTTGAACCTCTCGCCCATTTTGACTTACCTTACAATACATTTTCTTCGTTTTCCTACTATCTGCAGCCACGACAGTTGATTGTGCCCGAGAAGTACTTGAGCCCACCGCTTGCAATGCCCTCTTACACGGAACTTGTCATTGAGGCTGTAAGTCTTTCATTCGATGTTTAGTCTTGCTTGTAGTTGATTCAAGAAGCTTATGGAATTTTATTCTGCAAAGAAAAAAAGAGAAGATTATACAATCCCTTCTTAGCTCCCTTGAAATCCAATCAACAGTGACTCCAAATGGTGCACTGTTTCATATGAATGCCATTAAACATTCTCCTCTTTTCTTGAAACGGTGTGATAAGTATGTGGTTATTCAAATCCATTTTAGTGAATAGCAATTGCCCAGATTCTTTTATGCAAATTAGGGGAGACCTTGATAAAGCTTCTTTGACCTACTCATAATTATCCTTTTTACTGTCCCTAACCAGTGATAGCAGTGTTTTGCAGAAAAGAAATAATGGTGTAATTTAAACAAGAAACTCAGAAATATTCGAATTCATTTAACTTCTATTTTGTTATCGACAGCAAAGATTTGAAAGAGGTATTGCATTGAAAGTAGTAAATAAATAAAAATGGTGGTGTAATTGACGAGATGTTATGCAAGAAACATTTTGATTCTTTTTACTTTTTGTAGGAACCTCCACCTGTTCCATTCAAGAGAGGGCAAGTTCTAGATTTAGTGGTAAAGAGGAAAACCGAAAGAATACAGATTGCACAGGAGGTAAGATTAGTTGTGAACCAACAATTTACATTTTAAACTTGGGGAGGGTAAGAGGGAGAAGTGGAAGGGGGAGGGAGGTGAAAGAAGGGGGAGGTATGTGCAGAGAGGAAAATAAAGATGGAGAGGGAAGAAGACAGGTGAGCGCACCTCACTTAACATTTTAAGTGGTTTGTTGCTTTTTGGTTTCACAAGGTTCTGTTTTTATCATTCACTTGACATTTTGTCGGGTCTATTTGAAGCAGAAGATTTAGTACAAGTAATGTGTAAGAGTGTGCGTAAAAAAAATTCTGCATTAGGACTTGGACTTGTAAGGGTTTGGATTTTGCACAAAAAACACTCACCACCCCCTTCCCTCCCTCCTTCCCCCTATGACCAGAATTGCAGGTTTCCTTTGCTCAGATTTACCTCTGTCTGCTTTCTTCATTACTTTGTTTCATTCTCTCTCTGGGATGGAAGCTCGCCGAGGAACTCACCCCTAGTGAAGTGAAGCCTGGCCAGGTCTATGCCACCATCATGGGAGAGTTGACAGTCAGAGATAACAAGTACAAGTTGGAGGTAGGGTGCAAACTTCTAACTTAAGATATGTGTCATGAAAACTGCTTTACTCAAAGTCTCGAAAGGTTATTTTGATCGAGCAAATAAATTATGGCTAATTAAAAGTATTTATTGAGTTGTGAGACTATTGTAATCTTATACCTCAACAGGATGCTATCTTATCTGTAGTGATTGCTGCCTGACCTCAGCTGTTTAAGTATCAACTCTTCTCTGCCTTGGCTGTTAAAATAAAATATCACTTTATATCATATCATTATATCAGCTGTCTGGTCGAGTGTGAATATTCTCACCTATCTCAGATCAGGATATGACTCAGATATTTTTGGTCTTTTTTGTTTCTTAATGTGGTTTAGAAGTTCAACTGCGACTCCAAATTGCCGTTCAGCGTAAACAGCCTGGGACCGAAGAAGAGGCCGTTGGAGAAAGACGAAGAACAAACGTCGCTGGAGGGGCCGATACTGAAGAAACATCTCTATGATAACTTCAGTGTAGAAGACTTTGTCCAAAGTTTAGCTCAGGTGCATTTTTGATACACCAGAGGATGGTGTGGAAAGAGAGAAGAGGGACAAGGGAGGGGTGGGGTGGGGTTTAGGATGAGAAAGGTAGGGACAGGGGTTGGGTTCAGAGGTAACTGCATCGTTTTTAGCTGTAAGCGACACCATAATTCAATAAAATAAATACAAATGCTTGCAAGGAAGGAGCAAGGTTAATCCAAACACAGAGATAGAAAACTGAATCAATATTGAACAGAGACTTGAAATGCTTAGCTAGTGCAGGTTTCCATTCTGTGAGCCAGACATGTAATACTCTTTGAACTGATCTAACCATCGCTAAGTTTAGGCCATTCCATGTTAGCATGAAATGATTGGTAACATCAGTGTTTTATAATGAGTAATGTCCTGAGTCACTAAATGTCAAAAGAGAAGTAACTGGAAGATGGTTGCATCATTTTTTGTGGTTAAGGCAGTGGACTTGTGATCTATAGGATTGCAGGTTCGAGTCCTGGCCAGATCATTACATTGTATCCTTGGGCAAAGCACTTTATCTCCATTGCCTCTCTTAACCCAGGTGTTTAAATTGGGACTTGCGCGAGGTATCTTGTTAATGCAGTTGCATGCGCCGATTTGTGGCTGCACCCAATGGGAAGTCCCCAGGGGACACGTACATGTGGTGCACTAATATGCCCTGGGAGGTATTGTTTGAATTGTGCACACTTTGATGTGGGTGTGACAAGTAACCAATGACCATGGCTTAAGTTGTAAAGTCGTGTGAGAGGGCCTTGGCCTCAAACAAGACTGTAAAGGTTCAACTGTTTCAAGCTATTTCCCGTAGAGATAATTCAGTGACTCGAATAGATGATTCCACTTGAATCGGGAAAATCACTGGTAATTGCTCAACTCTACCCAAGAATGAAGTGACTCTTAAGGTGGCAATAATCTACAGTGAGTGCTATTAATAATAGCTGAATATGTATATCACAGAAAGATTGACATACAATACAAGTGGATCTGGATTATATGTATAAATAAATGTTTGTCAAATAGTAATTTTATTTACCATGTTTTGGCGGGTTAGTAGTTTATCTTCATATACAAACAATGTTTAGTTTAAATACTTATAATTTGACCATGGTTTTTTGAATCTTCATCACAGCATTACAAGTAATTTTAATTTGACCATGGTTTGTTTTTATATTCAGCACAGCATTATAAGTAATTTTAATTTGACCATGGCTTTTGTGTATTTTCCTCACAGCATGGTATAACAGATATCAAAGTGGAAGACTCATCATCTGGCTGCATAATACACCTGGTAAGTATCTTCAAATCTGGTCCAAATTCATTTTACCTCCTCAAAAAAGTCATAAATTTCAGTTGTGTAATGAACTAAACACATTTCCTTTAAGCAAAAAGTTTTGATTGTAGAAAAGAGGACATAGGTTGTGAGAGTGGAGTTGGAGGAGCAGGGTGGGAGGGGTAGGGGTAAGGGTGAAATGGGGATGGGGGAAGGATAGGCAAAAAGAGTGGCAAATTCCTTCAGGCAAAACAATTACCACCTTCTTGCCTCAAAATGAGATGTTCAATAAAACTAAGAAACAAAAGTGGCTTTGTTAAATAAAACACTCACCTCAATATATTATAAAAGATCTTGACATCCCAACCATGTCTTAGCAAACAGAGCCTTGAAGAAGTCAATTTAGACGTAAATGATACCCTCAGTGTTGACAATTCTTTCCTCTTGTGTTTTCTGCTTTCCCAGCAAGCGGATGATGCTCTCATTCAAATTGAAGAGGGCTCCACTCACATCTTCTCCGTCGCTGGTAACGAACCCCTACGGAGAAAACTCAGAGACATTCTGGTAGCGTGTCTGCCAAAATTCTGAAGGGAGAAATAAGACATTTATGACAAAAACTAATATTGCCTCTGTGGGAACTGAAGGATATGATTCACACTGAGTGAAGAAGATGGGATGTCAGACCCTGGGCAGTCTGACCACTTTAGGTTGCTTCTGGAAGGACTGAAGGATAATATAATAATAATATTTGATTTTTTATATAGTGCTTTATACCTGCAATAGGTCTCAAAGCACTTTACAGACGTTATATTTCCCCTGGTCAATGATAACCTGTCCCAGAGACAATCCTTCCATACGGCTGCAGTTATATACTGCGCCCAATGACAAATTACCTCACAGGTACCCATTTAACCCCTGGGTGGAGAGAGGCAAATGAGATAAAGCATCTTGCCGAGGACACAATGTAATGAACTAGGCAGGAATCGAACCAGCAACCCTTGGATCACGAGTCCAAAGCTTTAGCCAATTGGCCACCACGATCTCAAGGATGTGATTCACAACAAGATTGGATATCATACCCTGGGCAGTCTGACCACTTCAGCCAGGAACAGCTGGGATTAGTTTTAATCTTCAAATATATCGTGGTTTGGCAATTGGATCTGATCCTCCCACTTCTCGGGACATGTTCCTTACCTCTATCTGTGAACTGGTCTGAATACCCCTTGACTAGACCTTATTTGATTAGTAATTCAAGTTTCAGGTACTTGACTGGTCTAATTACAACTCTATACTGAATAATGAATCAAGTCAATAAATTTCAAATGTGAAGTGACTAAAACTATTTTCAGTCGACTTTTGACCCATAGAGTTATTAGAGGTGGAACACATGGTTAAGAAACTTGTAGTCTTTAAATCTTGAACAAACTTTAGGAAACTGCATTGGCTCATTGGAATCCATAAGTTGTTGAAACTTGCTTTATACCTAGTCAAGGTGCACCCCCATGAATTGATCATGCCTTCAGTGTCATTGATTTTATTATAGTGATGTAGCTTTTCACATCATCAGTAGTCAAGTCAACAATATTAGGAGACCAATTGGCATCAAGCAATTAAGACATTTATGAATATGCATATCCATCTGTTTGAGTTGTGCAAAATAAACATTATTTTCATATGCCAACCAAATGAATCTTGTTCCTGCAATGAAGTGTTGTTTGAGTTGTGTTTATAGGATACTTGGATAGTAAAGTCTGTGCTGTCACTTTTGTACTAAACTGTAAATATATTGCCTTTAAGACTAAGGCCATGGTGATGTAAATAAAGATAAATGTAAAGAATAATTTAATGTGATTGTCCTTTTCTTTGTTTTTATTCTGTTTATGACAATTCTTTGCATTGTTACTCAGTCTTTGTAAAACAAAGTGCAACGTAATGAACAGTCCTGTTCTGATTTTAATCTAGATATAACGAGTGGGTGATGAATGGCAGTGTGGGTTCACTTGAGTTTATTTACTACTTCTTAAAAGCAAGAAACCTGGTGTCCGAAATGCACAAACTCCTCATGAAGGTTCCTATAGGATAAAACAAATTAACATTGAAATTTCAGCTCCTGTAATACAATGGCACTGAAAGTATTTGTGAAAGTAATCTAAACCAATTAGTACTTTGGAAAGCATACCAGACTTGTACAAGATATTCCCACTCATTTTCAACTCTCTATGAAACAGTTCCTTAAGACACGTACAACCATGAAAACATTAGAAAACTCCAAATGTAGTCTTTTACAAACATCTAGTTTAGTCAGACGGAGGAAACATATCAACCTTGTGATATGTCCTACGGTCTTCCTAGAAAATTCCTGTACAATCCCCTTCCGCCCCCACCCCCCCCCCCCTTCTAGTGCTATAAGAGAAAAACAGACCATTTCTATTAAACAAATCAAAGAATAAAATACCTTTGAAAGAAAACGGAATCCAATGCAACAAAACGTACCGAAGAGGATAATATCATGATTGCGGGAGGGGCAACAAATCAGTTCATTTTGCGGATCGTGCCCTGAGGGTTGGCTAAGAGTGAGGCTATAAAGCCTATACATTATAAAAAGGTTGATCACTTCAAATAAACCATGACATTCCATAAATATTTTTTTCATTCCATAAATATTCCCTACACCCTCTTCCCTTCATCCTCTCTTTGTCCCTCTAAAGTTCATCTCCTACCTCTCCTCTTCCCGTTGGTTTGTTTCTTTCTTTCTTCTCTCCATCCCGTCTACTAATCGCTTACATCTATCGCTTTGTGTTCACCATGCTCATTAACCTGTCTGTATTCTGTGAGTACTTTTGTCCCTTCTGCTACTGTTACTTGTCATTTGGCCTCTGAAGAAGATCCTGCTAGGATCGAAACGTCAGGCCAACTAACTTTTACACACGTTCTTACACAGGCTCTTTAGTGGATAAGCAGTTTGCTAACAGTTCTATTTTATTTTGATCAATATTTCTGGACAGCAACTACAAACTAGTTCTCTCGAATCGTACGACTCATTTCGCAAAGATATGCTACCTTTCGTCATTTGCATCTAAGGGTAGAGATAACATGACAAAGCACTCGCATCATATGACAATTTAATCTGTACCAGTTCGACGAAATATTTAGTAGAAGATAGGATACGTTGCCTTCGAAAAGTCCGAGTTTGGCCCACTGATCGTACTTATGATGTGAAAATATCAGAGGCATAACAACAAAGTTACTATCTTACAGACAGATCTGATGAAATGAAGAATGTTGTCATAGATTATGGACTACGGAGCTACTCTACAAGCGATTTCGTCTGTCAGTGTCAGGTCTAACGATATTACTAGTGTTACTGGTATTGCCAATGGGTTAGGCCGAACTGCAGTGTGAGTTTGGCATACAAATGTGCAGCAACTTAGGCTGTGTCTTCAGCTTAGCCAACAGTATTACAGAATCGTACGTAATTTCAATTTTGATGAAGTTGGTAATGTGATTTGATTTTGAGTACTAACTAATCGCAAGTTGCACCTTACCAAAGCCAATGAAAATTTAATAGTCTACAGTAACTGTCAGAGTATGTCTAGCCTAGATTGTCAACTCTAGTCTAACTTTTTTAAGTTTGCCGAAGCTAAATTTATTTCAATTTTAAGGAGTAATCTGAACCCGGATTAATTATTCAAAAATAACCAGGGCCCTGAACGGCTCAGCCTCTTAGGCAATATAATAAGGAAACATGATAGGCCTACTGGAGAAATGGCTCTGGATAGAATTCTCATCTAGGCCTATGGAAAACATTGCATTGCCAAATTGGCACAGGGTATGAGAGCACCATGGATCTCTTCTTGGGTGTACGGAGGTCACTATCTTCCTACTGGCGAAGCTTCAGTATAAGGCTTAAATTGACCTGGGTATGTTTTGTGGTGTATGTCGTGCTGCAATTCATAGCCAAAGTTGTTGGAATTTTATGGCCAGAAGGCAGTTTGGGTGGTCTGGCTTTCGTCTTCATTGTGTGTGTTATACTGGGATTATATGTTGGGCTGGAGTTATGTGAGATAGATGACACAAAGATTGTGAATTTTGATAAATTTATGAGTTGGACTGAGCCACTAACCTCAGGTATTCAAAGCATCCACCTACCGCCTCCAAGTAACGAGCCAGTGAAAGAAGAGTACCTCTTACAAGTTCCAGATGATAACTTTCAAGTTGGAAAAGAATTGGAATATTTTGTGCAATTAATCATGAGAGATTTTATACATCTTTGGTATGATGAATACATTCAAGGAGATGAAAATTTCCCTACAGACATTGCCAACCTCTTGACCTACACATTCTCGGAAATTTTGTCGAGAATAAGATCAGTCGACTTAGATGTGCTTCTTGACGGAGCATTAAAAGAAATTCACAGACATTTGACAATAATGGAGAAATCTAAGAGCAATCTTCGGAGACTAAACAGAAGCAGCCTTGATCAGAATAATCACAACCTTGTCGCTTGTTACGAAACATTCTCTGTGATGCATTCTGCGGCTATGAGCGAAGACTTAGAAATGGACTACCTACGGAGTGCATTGGGAATGATCATAGATTGTCTGCTCCCTCAAAGTATAAAAGTCTGTCAACCGGGAGTTCTCCTCGTTCGGGAAATTGTGAGTCAAGCTGTTTTACTGGAGGTGATAGATTTAATCAGCGATCCAGATTTTATAAACGAGGCGATCGTTTTGCTTGCTACTTTCTGCGAGTCTGAAATTGACCAGTCAGAAGTGTCTTCCAAAGAAAATGAAAACGGAACTGATGAGCAGTCTTCCTGTACTGAGAAGAACACAGAGGAAAACCATTATGTACAGACTTTATCAGCAGAGGTGAGAGAAACACCAAACAGCTCAGATAACTGTTGTCACAAAGCAAATTATCACAATGATAAAGTCTGTGCTTATCAAGCGAGACGAGACAACCAGCCCATTGTAACCGAGACAAATCCAAGTTCTCAAGATTTTAGGGAGAGTTGCAATGATGAGAGTGGAAAAAATATTGAAACATTTTCACATACCGAGAAGGTAATTAGATATGACGATCATGCCGTGGCAAAAATTGATTCAAAAGTAGAAGTCATTGTTCAAAATCCACATCTGTCAGCTGATCCAAAAGGTGACAAAGTTTCTCCTGAAAAACCAGAAACTAGAGAAGACACCACACAGGAAGGATTAGCAACGAAAGAGCAAATAAGTTCATCAAATGAAAATTTGCTTCAACCAAACTTTGAAAAAGCTGCCACGTTTTCAGGTCTTTCAAATTTCATGCCAGTGCCATTGCCAAGAAGAAACAAAAGTCCCGCTTTCTCTACATTGAGTAAGTCTGTAGACAGCATCGTCGAGTTGGAAGCAACGTCCGACGAAACAGTGGCAGAAAGGAAAGAGAGGAGGGGTCATTCAAGGAACTCTTCTTTCCCTAGTTTTACTCTGGATAGCGATACGGAGGACGATCAAATTCAAGCGTTCCAAGACGAGGACGAGTCAGAGGAGGGAGAGCCGTCGTCGTCGGGAGGAAGAGACGAATGCGGGAGAGAAGCCGAGAAATATATCTCAAACCTTGTCATCTCATCCACAGAACAAATGCAAGAGAAACACAGCAAGAAGACATTTGTGTTGTACGTGGTGAAGGTAAAGTATTTCTAAAGAATTTCTTTTCAATGCTTTCTACAGTACTTTTAGTTGAAAGATCTAAAGAAAGTTAAGTTTTTCCTACTGTACATGTGAGATGGAGATGTGTGGATAATTTGACGAAGATAGAATATCGATTGAAAGCAAAATTTAAAACACAAATTGCTACACAAAATGATAACAGGTATAGCAGTTTGTCATGTGTGGCTTTTTTTGCAAATGTTGTATCTCATAAAAATGATTTTATATGTTCTCATTTTGGAGAGGGGTGGGCTGGGATGGGGTGGGGGAGGGGCGGTGAAAAGAAATTGATGTTAATCTTCAGAAAGGAGAATACAGGGAAAATACAAAGAAATGGATAAGCAAAAGCAATCCTTATTGTTAAGTTATCTTGTTTATGAAAACCTTTTGTCTCTCAATCTAGTTTAATATCCTGGCTTCCAGAAATGAAGATGGTCCGTCTCTCATCCCTCTGCAAGCCAAACGAAGATACCGCGAGTTTGTAACTCTTCATTGGAAATTAGAGCAGCATGCAGACTTTAAGAAATTCCTTAAAGGTGAGTTTCAGATTTTCAGGAAGCAGTTTAGTTGGCTACTGAAATACAGTTGCTTCAGGAATGCTGGTGCCAGAAGCCCTTTTGCAAAGTATCTTCTTTTTTTTTATTGTAAGTCTGTGTACTTTGAGGCCAGTTATTGGACATGATCATATAATAAGGTAACCTCATTAATGTTCGACACAACACTGTGTTGTTTTTTAAACAAAAATATATATGTAATTCAGGTCAAAACATTTGTGACACTTTAGTAGAAACTCTCTCTCTGTGTCTATTTATTAAGCTTTTATAAATATTTGTGTGAAATGAACTGCCCATCAGTGCAATTTAATAGTCTACATTACAAGCTTCAGTTCCTCAATGTAAATGTCAGTAGAAGAATATTCCTACAAAATACAATTGACATTCTACTTTTCATATATCAACGATCTTATTTCATCCTGCCTTTTTGGTTTTTGTCTTAGATTTAGTTCACTATAATTGAGTAAAAATGCAATAAGGTTACATCCTTTAGTACTGAGTAGTGATGTTTTCCTAGTATTTACTATGATTATTGTATTAAAGACAAAGAAAGGTCCGTTGTCCTATAGTTTCATGAGTTGCGGTGTTTCGATTTCCCTCTTCCTCAAGGTGTTAAGGATGCTCCAAAGAGGTTTGCTTTTCCGATCATGAGGAAAGATACAGCGGGAGTTGAACAGAGGCGAGTCACACTGGAAAGATATTTGAAAGTAAGGACTAAAGGAAATTTGTATATTCCCTCTATCTCACCTTTACACCCCCCCCCCCCACCTGATATATGAATATCCTTAAAAGCTATGTAAAAGTAATATTATGTTATGGTATTCTATCTTTACTTATGTTATGTTTACTTATGTTGTTTATATATGTTTACTTATGTTCTGTTGTTAACTTATGTTATGTTGACTTATTTTATGTTGACTTATTCCATGCCTCCATTCCTCTCAACATTTGGGCATCTTTCTCTGATTTTTATATTGTTATGGTATGCTATGTTTATTTATGTTATGTTTACTTATGTTATGTTTACATATGTTCTTTATTTATATTATGTTATGTTAACTTATGTTATGGTTACGTATATTATGTTATATTTACTTATATTATGTTTACAAATATGATGAAATGTTTACTTATGTTACGTTTGTTTACATATTTTATGTTTACTATCCTTGTCTCATTCCCAGCAACTTGTAGATATTCCAGAGATACAAATTTCACAAGAAATGGCAGAATTTCTGGCATTAAATGGCGATGCCAATATCGCCTTTGTGAGAAATTCAAGTTCGTTTCGTGCACCAAACTTTGACATGGTAACAGTTTGTTTTAATTAAGTTTTCTTATGGAGCAGTTGAATTTATTTTTTATTAACCCGCAAAATAACTTTAAATGGGTTCAAATAAGTTAAATGTGCATATAGAAGAATATTCATTATGGATAGCATAAAATGTTAAAAAGATGGTATTGTCATTGATATCAGGCAGATGAAATTAATTTTGATGAATAATAGTCAAATATGTTGACAACCTCAACCCATGCAATCAACACCTTATTCTGTTTTGCAAAGGGCAAGTTCATTAATCACGGACAAAGTCTGTCAACCAGTTTGAAGAGACAAACAAATATAAAAATTTCACAGAGGATGGTGATAACATGATGAAATCATCCAAACTAGACTAAAAATTGCAAACCCAATTACAAAGTTTATGTACTGATTCACCTTAATAAGAACCTGTCACAAAGAGGTCTCTCCTAACACACCTTATTGTAGGACTGTTGATGAATTGTTAACCTTATCACATTTGTTGTGACTATCTCTATGTACCTCTAGCTGATTACATTATGGTAGCCTGGCTCTGATTTGCTGTTAACCCATAGCAACACATGGCCATTTTGTTTCCTTTGATCTTCGTTTCTTGCAGCTTCTTCGTAACAGTTTCTCCGGCATGAAGCAAGGACTAAAAAATCTCGCTCCGTTCCCTTCGTCCAAGCTGGACCAAAAGGAAGACAGGTCAAAGGTGACAGTCCAGTCAACCTCTGCTGGAATGGAGGAGGATGAGGAGGCAATCTCTCCACAGGTCTACAGGGTTTGTTCCATGGCACCGGAAGGATCAGAGGTAAACAGATTCTGACGAATGAGATATTTAGATGTACACAATCTAAATTTGTCTGATGCTGGTTGTAGGTATGTGGCGAGAGAGTCACTCATTGCCACTGAGCAATGATATTACACGCCACAAGATTTTTAGTTTGAAGGATTTTTTGGGCAATAATTTTGAAGAGTATTAAGAACACAAAGTCAACAACATAAACTAATTATGTTAGATGTGAATGTTTCAAAACAAAAAGCAAGACCAAGTCACGTTTCTCTTCGTTTGATTCTTGTTCATATTTTCTTTTGGCTTTCTGTTAGTTGAACCTGTTGGATCTCATGCCATCTATGATTCGAGAGGCCTTAACTGGATTAGAACTAGCAGTGGAGGCCATGCAGGATACTTCAGATGTGGTTCAGAGCGATGTTATCAGAAGAATTCTGAAAGACAAGGTGCAAACAGGAAAAAATAATCCACACCGTAGAACGGGGGAGCGACGAGTAGCTACGATGGACACCTCTAGTCTTGTACTGTTTTCAAAAATCATGGATATTGTCGGCGTACTTCAAAGAGACCAGGCTCACTGGATATTTGAAGAAAATGTTCAACACTTGTTGAGAAATTTAACAGGGGATTTCATTGAAAAGTGAGTATTTGCGACAGTATTTTGGAGGTTTAAACTGAAACCTTTTATATTTTGTTTGGGCCCTTTTCACATTTTGTTTCCTCTGCTTCTTAGAAGCAACTCCCAATTTCAGTGTACATTTAAAGTACATAAGACATGAATTATACTGCAGGCTAGATGAAGTCATAGTTTATATATATATATATTTATTAGTGATCATTGCAGGAGGGGGGGGGGGTTGGTGGCAGGGGATATGTGGTTTACAATTAGTGGTTTTCTTCATTCACTGTTAAACCTTTGGGGGTTTTCTGCTTGAGAAAAGGCATTTCCTGTTAAATCTTTACCTCTTAGTAACTTAGCAGAGAATTTGCACCCCCTGTACCAGCTATTGATGTTTAGAATAAGACTTACCATGATCTCAAATCCTGGTACAGCAGGGCTTTTCTCACTACTTTGGCCTGGCTGACACAAGAGGCTTCCTCAAGAGTAAGCTCTTTACGGAGCAAACACTATGGAGCAGAACGTCACCTCAAAGCAGGAGACTGACTAGGCCAGTTCCACTAAATGAAGGCATTATAAAATAGCCGTTTAGTAATATATTGCTCTCTGGAAAATAAAATATACTGTGCTGTCTAACAGTTAATTTGGGGGGGGGAGGGGGGTGGTTAAAGCCTATCTTTTTTATTAGGATGTCCCTGCATGAAGGCCCACTAGCATATAACTTAATATGACTAGACTACAGTACTAAAACTAATTATATGCTTGTGTAATATAGTAAAGTTACAAATTATTAGTAGAAAAAAATATTTAACTTGCTCCAGTGCAGTCACATGATGAAGACTCAGCTCTTCTTGTTAGCCTATAGT